>NC_072381.2:23357500-23660454 GCF_028885625.2 Pongo pygmaeus | reverse complement strand
TAAACTTGGTGACCATATCTTAGGCTACTTCCTAAATTACAACACTCAATGCCAAACATTTTTCCTTCTTTTAAAATTATTAGGAACCTTTCTGTCACAAGATGATAGATAATCAATAAATTAAAAATACCCATTAACATGTTTACCATATTTAAAAGACAGTTTGTCTAGGCCAAGCTCATGCCTATAATCCCAGCAGTTTGGGAGGCTCAGGTAGGAGGGTTGCTTGAGGCCAGGAGTTTGAGACCAGCGTGGACAACAAAGTGAGACCCTCATCTGTACAAAAAAATAAAAAGTAAATTTAAAAAATTAGCTGGGCATGGTGGTACACGCCTGTAGTACCAGTTATTAAGGAGGCTGAGGCAAGAGAATCCCTTGAGCTCAGAAGGTTAAGGCTGCAGTGAGCCATGATTACACCACTACACTCCAGCCTGGGCAACAGATTGAGACTCTGTCTCAAAAGAAATTTTTTTAATAAAAAACAAAAGACAACTTTTCCCCAGATTGCCATTGAACAGACATAAATTTTGAATTGTGAAACATTCAAGGAACAAATCCCTCTGGTACTTGAAGCCCCCTCATAGGTGATAAATCATATTCAGAGATTTTAATAAGTTACTCAATTTTTCCTGAATTATTATGGGAGTGGAGGGAGATGAAAAGTTGGTTATAAAACCTACTTTCTCTCTATCTTAATTAATATGCTCTCTTTTAATTGAAGCCAACAGTGATGTTTTGAGGAATCAGCTGTGCACCTAGTATTTCTAGCATATTAGACAATCAGAGTGCATCATTTTTAACACCTCATTCATCTGTGCTCCAAAAAGCAATAATCATGAAATAATTCATAATAATTATTATTTTATTTGTTCTTCAGTTTAAAAACAATTTATTAAAATTAAAGAACAAATTTCAGTTTAAAAGATACTATTCAAATCCAATAAAATATTTCATGTATGAAATAAAATCTACACTTACCAAACAAAAATATTATACGATGCAATTAAGTCTCTTTTTTTTTTTTTTTCACTCTTTTGGATTTTAAACACAAATAGAAACTCCAAGTGGCCGCAGGGAATGACAGATTAAAGTAATTCAGGGGGGCCAGGAGCGGTGGCTCACACCTGTAATACCAGCACTTTGTAATCCCAGGCCAAGGTGGGCAGATCACCTGAGGTCAGGAGTTCAAGACCAGCCTGGCCAAACCCGTCTCTACAAAAAATACAAAAAATTAGCCAGGAGTGGTGGCACCTGTAATCCCAGCTACTCGGGTGGCTGAGGCAGGAGAATTGCTTGAACTCAGGAAGTGGAGGTTGCAGTGAGCCGAGATCGCCCCACTGCACTCCACCCTGGGTGACAAGAGCAAAACTCTGTCTCATAAATAAATAGATAAAGTAATTCAGGCTGTTTCTTTTCTTTGCAATCCCATACTGTCATTATTTATTCCAAGACTACTACGAAACTCAAGAATATGCAGTGCCATGGTGCTTGGAAAAGGCCTCCGAAGATGCTGAGCCTTCATAAGCATCTTCTGTGAATGAATACACATAGATGAGTCCACTGTATGACTGACCGTATACCTGCAAGTGTTCCAGGTTAATGTGCGGCTAGGATACAATGTTTACTAAAGGATAAGTAATTAGGTTAAACACAGTGCCTCATGCCTGTAATCTCAACACATCACTTGAGGCAAGGAGTTCCAGACCAGCCTGGGCAACACATCAAAACCCCATCTCTACAAAAAAAAAAAAAAAAAAAAAAAATTTAATTAGGCACATACGGTGACTCAGGCCTGTAGTCCCAGCTACTTGGGAGGTTGACATGGGAGGATCACTTGAGCCTGGGAGTTCAAGGCTGCAGTCCAGCCTGGGCCACACAGCAAGACCTTATCTCTAAAACTAAATAAGTAAAAATGAAAATAAAGAATAAGCAATTAAAGCTGGGCGTGGTGGCTTACACCTGTAATCCCAGCACTTTGGGAGGCCGAGGAGGGTGGATCACCTGAGGTCAGAAGTTCAAGACCAACCTGGTCAATTTAGTGGAAACCCCATCTCTACTAAATATACAAAAATTAGCCGGGCATGGTGGCAGGCGCCTGTAATCCCAGCTACTTGGGAGGCTGAGGCAGGAGAATCGCTTGAACTGGGGAGGTGGAGGTGGCAGCGAGCTGAGATTGCATCATTGCACTCCAGCCTGGGCAACAAGAGCAAAACTTCGTCTCAAAAAAAAAAAAAAAGTAATTAAAATGTGCTCATTTGAAGCTTACTCAATAGTATACCCAGTTATCACAGCAATTGTTAAGAATTGGAGATTTTGGAAGGCATATTTTATCAATATTGTTTAGAATTGCTAGCATATTAAGATTTTTAAGTGAAACACACAGATTTGTTGTGAGTTTGATTATTGCTTTTAAATTTGTTACATCACTGCATCTTCTTACTGCTTATGTCTAGGGCCAACCATCCCCACCACTACTTCCTCCCCCTTGTGATAGCACTTTGAGAATTGCTCTATATCTAAAAACATAACTTCTTTCACATGATGTGTACATTTTATGACAAGTCAGAAGATGCATATGAGGTATTAATGCTTGCTTTTTTTTTTTTTTTTTTTTTTGGAAACAGAGTCTCACTCTGTTGCCCAGACTAGTGCAGTGATGTGATTATAGTTTACTGCAGCCTCTAACTCCTGGGCCCAAGGGATCTTCCTGCCTCAGCCTCCCGAGTAACTGGAACTACAGGTATGCACCATCACATCTGGCTAAACTTTCATTTTTTTATAGAGATGGGGGTTTCACTATGTTTCTCAGGCTGGTCTCAAACTCCTGGCCTCAAGCAATCCTCCCAACTCAGCCTTCCAAAGTGCTGGGATTATGGGCATGAGCCATAGCACCAGCCAGCTTATTTCTTGATAAAAATGGCCCTCAATAAATGTTTTGGGGCCAAGCATGGTAGCTGACACCTGTAATCCCAACACTTTGGGAAATTGAGGCAGGAGGATCACTTGAACCCAGGAGTTTGAGACCAGCCTGGGCAACATTGTGACACCCTATTTCTAAAAGAATTTTAAAAATTAAAAAATTAGTGGCGCCGGGCATGGTGGCTCACACCTATAATCTCAGCACTTTGGGAGGCCGAGGCAGGCAGATCACCTGAGGTCAGGAGTTCAAGACCAGCCTGGCCAACATGGTGAAACCCCATCTCTACTAAAAATACAAAAATTAGCCAGGCGTGTAGCGGGTGCCTATAATCCCAGCTACTTGGGAGGCTCAGGCAAGATAATCACTTGAACCCAGGAGGCAGAGGTTTCTGTGAGCCAAGACTGCACCACTGCACTCCAGCCGGGGCAATAAGAGTGAAACTCTATCTCCAAAAAAAAAAAAAGAAAAAAAGTTAGTTGGGCATGATGGTGCCTGCTTATAGTCCCAGCTTCTCAGGAGGCCGGAAGATCGCTTGAGCCCAGGAGTTCAAGGCTACAGTGAGCTAACATCACAACAGTATACTTCAGGCTTAGTGGCAGAGAGAGACAAGAAAGCAGGAGAGGAAGGAAGGAAGGAAGGAAGGGAGGGAGGGAGGAAGGAAGGAAGGAAAGAAGGGAGGGAGGGAGGCGGGGAGGGGAGGAGAGGAAAAGTTAACTTTTAGCCTGGGAAACATGGCAAAACCTCATCTCTACAAAAAACACAAAAATTAGCTGGGTGTAGTGGTGTGTGTCTGAAGTCCCAGCTACTAGGGAGGCTGAGATGGGAGGATAGATTGAGCCTGGGAATTTGAGGCTTCAGTGAGCCATGATTGTGCCACTGCACTCCAGCCTCGGCAACAAAGCACGACCCTGTCTCAAAAAAGAAAAGAAAAAAGAAATGTTTCTGTCAGGCTTCCCCTTACCCTGCTCTGCATTTTCAGCACTGCTCATTCAACCTGGCCTAATAATCACCTCTGCCTCTGGCCACCTTCATTCTCACATTGGACATATCATCAGAAGTGTTCAAATCAGTGCAACTCCATCTTGAATAGTGGCTGGGTAAAATAAGGCTGAGACTTATTGGGCTGCATTTCTGGGAGGTAAAGGCATCCTAAGTCACAGGATGAGACAGGAGGTCAGCACAAGGTACAGGTCACAAAGACCTTATTGACAAAACAACATGTTGTAAAGAAGCCAGCCAAAACCCACCAAAACCAAGATGGCAGTGAACGACTTCTGGTCATCCTCACTGCTCATTATACGCTAATTATAATGCATTAGCATGCTAAAATACACTCCCACCAGCACCATAATAGTTTACAAATGCCATGGCGACATCAGGAAGTTACATGGCCACATCAGGAAGTTACCCTCTGTGGTCTAAAAAGTGGAGGAACCCTGAGTTCTGGCAATTGCCCAGCCTTTTCTTAGAAAACTCAAGAATAATCTACCCCTTGTTTAGCATATAATCAAGAAATAGGTCCTGGCACACAGTGGCTCATGCCTATTATCCCAGCACTTTGGGAGGCTGAGGCAGGCAGATCACTTGAGATCAGGAGTTCGAGACCAGCTTGGCCAATATGCTGAAACTGTGTCTCTACTAAACATACAAAAATTAGCTGGGCATAGTGGCACATGCCTTTGGTCCCAGCTACTCAGGAGGCTGAGGCAGGAGAATTGCTTGAACTTGGGAGGTGGAGATGGCAGTGAGCTGAGATCGTGCCACTGTACTCCAGCCTGGGCGACAGAGTGAGAAAAAGAAAAAAATGCAAGAGGGAAGGGGAGGGGAGGGGAGGGGAGGGGAAGGGAGGGAAGAGGAGGGAAGGGGAGGAGAGGGCAGGGCAGGGCAGGGCAAGGCAGGGCAAGGCAGGGCAGGGCAGGGCAGGGCAGGTTAGGGAAGGGAAGGGAAGGGAAGGGAAGGGAAGGGAAAAGAAGGGAGATAAACATAGCCAACCAGCAGCCCTTGGGGCTGCTCTGCCTAAGGAGTAGCCACTCTTTTATTCCTTTACTTTCTTAATAAACTTGCTTTCACTATACTCTCTGGATTCACCTTGAATTATTTCTTGCAAAAGATCCAGGAACCCTCTCTTGGGATATCTGGATCAGGATCCTGATATGGTTTTGCTGGGTCCCCACCCAAATCTCATCTTAAATTGTAGCTTCTATAATTCCCTCATGTTGTGGGAGGGACCCAGTGGGAGATAATTGAATCACGGTAGGGGGTTCCCCCATCCTGTTCTTGTGATAGTTAATAAGTCTCACAAGATATGACGGTTTTATAAGGGGAAACCCCTTTTGCTTGGCTCTCATTCTCTTGTCTTGTCTGCCTGCATGTGAGATGTGCCTTTCACCTTCCACCATGATTGCGAGGCCTCACAAGCCACATGGAACTGTGAGTCCATTAAACCTCTTTCTTTTGTAAATTGCCCAGTCTCAGGTATGTCTTTATCAGCAGTATAAAAAGTGGACTAATACAAACCCGTTTTCAGTAACAATACTAGAAACACTGAGTATGCTCAGACACACACAACATCGTTCGCCCCATCAAGGAAACAAGAGGCCCCAGAGAAGGATATGTTATAGGTGAACCCTGCAGTTTTCTAAAAACAGTCAGGAGTTGGGCTGCTAAGTAAGCACCATAAGAAAGATGAATTGAATTGTTTCCACAGTAGATTTGTGACCTTGAAAATGTTTTAGGGGTGACCACAAAAGACACTGCCCCTCTTATCCTGACTTTGAGGCATTTGGGGAAAAAGGAAATAAATAGTCCCATTTGAGAGAGTCTCAAGTTGAGTCGAGGAGGAGAAGGAAACAGTACGGGATAGTTTGAGGCTGAAGAGGACACACTGATTACAGAACAGAAGCTCTGGAGGCCACAGGAAAGGCTGAAGCCCATGGGAGAGAGGCTCTCCTTGCCTGTGTGGGGCAATGAGAGATGCAAGAAGGGAGGTGTGAAAGAAAAATAAATCTTGGACTCCCAAAATCACTAAGCTAAAAAGAAAAGTTAAGCTGGGAACTGCTTAGAGCAAACCCGCTTCCCGTTCTATTCAAAGCCTTCCTCTGCTTACTGAGATAAATGCATATCTAATTGCCTCTTATGGAAAGGCCAATCAGAAACTCAAATGAATGCAACCATTGGCCGGGCATGGTGGCTCATACTTGTAATCCCAGCATTTTGGGAGGCCAAGGCAGGTGGATCACTTGAGGACAGGAGCTCAAGACCAGCCTGGCCAACATGGTGAAGTTCCATCTCTACTAAAAATACAAAAAATTAGCTGGGCGTGGTGGCAAGCACCTGTAATCCCAGCTACTCAGGAGGCTGAGGCAGGAGAATTACTTGAACCCAGGAGGCGGAGGTTGCAGTCAGCTGATCACGCCATTGCAATCCAGCCTGGGCAACAAGAGTGAAACTCTGTCTCAAAAACAAACAAACAAAAAAAAAAAGAATGCAGCCATTTTTCTGGACCGAACCAATGTTCATCTTACATATATTGATTTATGTCTCATGTTTCTCTAAAACATATAAAACCAAGCTGTGCCCTGAACACCTTGGGCACATGTCATCAGGACCTCCTGAGGCTGTGTCATGGGTGCACATTCTTAACATTGGCAAAATAAACTTCCTAAATTGACTGAGACCTGTCTTGGATATTTGGGGTTCACAGGACATGACAGAGATCACAGTCAATTGCAGGAGCTGCAGTTCAGACAGAGGCCAACACAAACAGGATGAGAAGCCTGCTGGGTGCCTCCCTGGTATAAACAGATCACCTGTAGAAGTAGCTTCTCAGGCCCGCCTGGAAGAAGAGCCTAGTGATTTCTTGTGTGGCCAGGTTCTTTTCCCTGAGCTGGCTGCTGCTGGCAGCTGAGGCACCAGGTCTGGAATCTGAGAAGCCAGAATGAATGAGCGGCCCTGAGGCTCTTTGCTCACTTGAGGGTTCTCATTTTGTTGTGGTCTTTCTGCTCCTTAGCTCAGCGAAGTCCAAGTTCTTGTCAGAAGAATTAGACATGTGGACACTGAAGAGTGAATGGAGTAGAATTTATTAAGCAAAAGGAAAATTCTCAGCAGAGAGGGGACATTGGGGGTGGGAGGGACGTGGTTCCCCTACCCAAAGGTGGGAAAAGTTCCCGCTGTGTGCCTGGGTCGGGGGTCTTTTATGACTCAGCATTGGGAGTGCATGCTGATGGGTTTGTGCATATGCAAAAAAGGTTGAAGCGAAGACACCACCCAAAGGTGGGCACGACAGTGTAGAAAACCAATTAGGAAAGGGTAGGTACGTGTAAAATAGGTGAAGGGTGGGGTCAATCAGAGGAAAGCACACCAAACAGGAAGACAAGTTGTTAATCCCAGTTTGAGGATTTAACTTGTAGCTTGGCTTTCAGGTTTCAAATTGTCTTCAGCTTGGAGGTAAAGTTTTACTGGGGACCTACCCCTAACTGCTTAGGCATTTGGCTGCCTCCTGTCGCTCTCAATCATCCCCTGTATTTCTCCAGGAACCAGTCCTGTTCTGAATGGACACATTCTTTCCCAAGGTATCTTAATACCAACCCAGCTGTCTTGCTCTGGGGTAGAGTCTAAGGGTTCCCAAAGCATGATGCACAACAGAATATCCTGAGAAATTTAAACTATGCAGATGCTCAGGCCCCACCCCAAATCTACTGATTAAAGATCACAGCAGGACAAGCCTAGGAATCAGAATTTAGAGATACCTACCTGCCTCCTTTTCCCTCCAAAATTTTGATATTTGGACTAAGAACCAAAGTTTGGAAATAGTGTATAAGAAGTCAGTGGAGGCTGGGTGTGATGGTTCAAGCCTGTAATCCCAGCACTTTGGGAGGCCGAGGTGGGCACATCAAGAGGTCAGGAGTTTGAGACCAGCTTGGCCAACATGGTGAAACCCCATCTCTACTAAAAATACAAACATTAGCCAGGTGTGGTGGTGCATGCCTATAATACCAGCTACTCAGAAGGCTGAGACGGGAGAATTGCTTGAACCCAGGAGGCGGAGGTTGCAGTGAGCCGAGATCACACCACTGTGCTCCAGCCTGGGCAACAGAGCAAAACTCTGTTTTGAAAACAAAACAAAACAAGAAGCCAGTGGATCTCTTTAAGGGGCCTTTTAAAGAAGTGGGATAAAGCTCCTTTGCAACTCTACCAGTTTCAGAATTATCTTAGACTTTTGTTAATATGTAGATGATCCACTATTTTCCAGGACCCTGTGGGCAGGACACCCAGATGTCTCTGAAATACTGATAATCTGAGAAACATTGCTTTCAGGTGGTATTTTCTAAACTAAAGAAATCTGAAGAATTCCAGGACACTTGCTGAACATACACATTTCATCTTCCCCTCATTTTTTCAGGCCAACCCAAATAGAATCTTCAGAGAGGGAACTGGAAACCTTCCAATTTAACAAGCCCTCCCAGGTGATTTTTATCATTAGGCATATTAGGAAGCACTGCTTGAAGACAATAATTGCTCACATTTGCTGAACACACACTGTGTGCAGGGCAGTGTTCTAAGTGCTTTTCTGTGTATTTGTTCATTTACTCTTAACAACAACCCCACACACTACTGTATCAGCTTCATTTCACAAAGTAACTGCTTTCCTCACAAATCCATAAAGGATGAATTTTGCCATTTGAGTCTCAGGGCCATCTCCTTTTACATATCCAGAGTCTCTTAAATTATTATGGATTCTGAGCCTCTCTTGCCTTGAGATTAAGCACTGACTTGGAGTTCTCTCCATTTTACAAAGTACACCACAAAGTTCTTTGCATACATGTGGAGCTCCATACATATTGTTTCTTCTAAGAAATCAAAGGGGGCTGGGCATGGTGGCTCATGTCTGTCATCCCAGCACATTGGGAGGCTGAGGAGGGAGAATTGCTTGAGCTCAGGAGTTTGAGACAAGCCTGGGCAATATAATGAGACCTCATCTCCAAATAAATAAATAAAATTTAGCCAGGTATGGTGGCATATGCCTGTAGTCCCAGCTACTCCAGAGGTTGAGATGGGAGGGTTGCTTGAGCCCAGAAGTTTGAGGCTGCAGTGAGCCATGATCATGCCACTGTACTCAAGCCTGGGCAGCAGAATAAGATCCTGTCTCAGAGGAAAAAAGAAAGAAAGAAAGAAGGAAAGAAAGAAAGAAAGAAAGAGAAGGAAAGAAGGAAGGAAGGAAAGAGAGGAAAGAAGGAAAGAAAGAAACAAAGAAAGAAAGACAGAGAGAGAGAAAGGGGAAAGAGAAAGAAAGAAAGAAAAGAAAGAAAGAAAGAAAGAAAGAAAAAGAAATCAAAGAGTGGTTCTGCTTTTTGTCTGGTGCATTTGGCAGTGTAAAATTCTACCTTGATTTTGAAGATGTGGAGACAGAAGTTGGCAGCAGAACCTGCTACTGAAAGCAGAGACCTTTTGAGTTACCTTGGCTGAGAGTCAGAGTCCAGCAGAAATTGAACCAGGAAAAGGAAAACAGAAAGATTATCTGGTTTGGCTGGCTCTCCTAGCCCTGATCCTGGCTAGGGAAGAGGATTTCAGTTCACAAGAGAAAGGTAATGGATATTTCCAGTTTCCTATCACACCCCTCCTTCTACTTGCTTATCCCTATTTTAATCAGCCTTCTGAGACTAATTGTTTCCAGTTTACTAAAAGCCCATACTCATCTTTCCCTTTCTAATGCCTTTTACGCTTCCCTGGACTTTACAATTTGCACATTTTATACTTTTCTCATCTCTGACTATTCAATAACACAAACCTAACACTTCCAAGCTTTGTTTCATTCATCGCCACTCGAGGGACACTCAGAACAAATGGGTATGCTAACAATTTTCTTATCAAGCATCATCCTAAGTCCTTCAACATGGGGAAGTTCTTCCTTGTTGTGTAATTCAAAATTACTCTATTGAAACTTAAAACATTCATTAAGCATCTATAATAGTTCAGATTTTTCTACTTGATCCTACTACACTGGGGGAAGAAAAGGTACCAGTATCTCCATTTGTTTTTTCTCAAGACTCAATGAGGTTAGTAATTTGCCTGAAGTCACTCATTTGGTTGAGGGGGGAAAAAGCAAGATTTGAAGCTATGTCTGACTTCAAAGTCTATGCTCTTCCCATCATATTGTAATACTCAGTGTTCAAGCTCTTTTGTTCATTGTTTTATGTATTTATGTGTTATTGCCTCAATAGATATAAAAACATGTGGGCCGGGTGCAGTGGCTCACGCCTGTAATCCCAGCACTTTGTAAGGTTGAGGCAGCTGGATCGCAAGGTCAGGAATTCAAGACCAGCCTGGCCAAGATGGTGAAATCCTGTCTCTACTAAAATTACAAAAATTAGCCAGATGCAGTGGCAGGCGCCTGTAGTCCCAGGTACTCAGGAGGCTGAGGCAGGAGAATCACTCGAACCCAAGTGGCAGAGGTTGCAGTGAGCCAAGTTCGTGCCACTGCACTCCAGCCTGGGTGACAGAGTAAGACTCCATCAAAAAAAAAAAAAGGAAAGAAAATCATGTGTACAGGAGATAGGGAGTGCTTCTTTGTACTGGCTATATGAAGCTCTTGGTAGAAATGACATAAAAATATGTGAGGGCTTCTCTCCCTGGCCAAACCAACCTCATTAAATCATCTCTTGTAGCTTCCAAATCAAAAACCTCCTCAACCAAATTGACTTTTCAGAGTCCTTATATCAGAATCATAAATCATTCAGTGGTATCTCTGGAATATAGGACTGCTGCTTAGGCGATCTCAGCTTCATTTGTTCCTGGAGATTTCATACCCTGTGCAACCTCCTTGCACGGTGCATCTCCGTGCAGTAGAAAATTGACTCCAGGGACATAGGAGCTGTATTCTTCCCAACAATTGGATCATTCAACACAGGGAAAGCTTTTCCTTGTGCTATACATTGAAAATTACTCACTTGGAACTTAATAAAGTTGTGTCAGGGCACCTTTGCTTGATATTTAATAGGTCTATACGTTCTCTTATCTGTCTTGCATATCCAGTAGTATTCCTCTGTTCAGTAATTTCACTATAGAATGGATGAAATGGCACTGTTTTGTAGAACATTTCCAAAATTTCAGGTAAACATTTTTAAAAAGGTAAATGCAGTTAGGTGGAAGGAATAAGTTCTAGTGTTCAGTAGCAGAGTAGGGTGACTATAGTTAACAACAATGTATTATATATTTCAAAATAACTAGAAGAGAGGACTTGAAATGTTCCCAACACATAGAAATGATAAATACTCAAAGTATTTATCATCGATGAACACCACAAATACCCTGACTTAGTCATTACACAATCTATGCATGTAACAAAATATCACATGCACCCCATAAATATGTACAAATGTTATAAAGTATCAGTTTTTAAAAGGGGTATATAAATGTGTGTTCTCTACCTTAGCAGTCATTATAACATTGTCTTTCATCTAAGAAAAACACGTGTAGGTATCAGATGGAGTTCAGGTTCTCTGTTCACTCAGCTGCTAGTTTCTCAACCTACACAACCTGAACCTGCTGACTTTTCTCCCTTGCCACCACATTTACCCTGATTCAAGCCACCATTTTTTCTTGCCCTGACTATTGCAATAACCCCTTAACTCTTGCCTTACTGCAGCATATTCTTGGCACAGCACGGTGATATTTTTAGACAGCAAAACAAATGTTTTATTTCTTTATTTAAGACACTTCGCCAAGTTTGATGACAATAATGTCCAAACTCCTTGTCATGACCTATAGGACCCTACAGAACCTGGCCCCTGCCCACATCTCCAACTTCACCTAATACCTCAGCACATAAATATTTGTTGAATGGATGTGTTTGTCTGTTCTCATGCTGCTAATAAAGACATACCCGAGATCGGGTAATTTATAAAGGAAAGAGATTTCATAGACTCACATTTCCAATTGGCTGGGGAGGCCTCATAATCATGGTAGAAAGTGAATGAAGAGCAAGGATATGTCTTATATGGCAGTAGGCAAGAGGGTGTGTGCAGGGGAACTGCCCTTTATAAAACCACCAGATCTCATGAGACTTCCTCACTATCATGAGAACAGCATGGGGAAAAACCTGCCCCTATGATTCAGTTACCTCCCACCAGATCCCTCCCATGACACCCAGGGATTATGGGAGCTACAATTCAAGATGAGATTTGGGTGGGGACACAGCCAAACCGTATCAATGAATAAATGAATAATGCCTTTCTTAATTTTTAAGATACACACTGGCTTCCCAAAAACCATATTGCTAAAATGTAACAAATGTATCATTGTGTATTCATCTAGATGGCAACTAATTGGTAACTGATACAGGCAAACATGTTTCTTGTGGAGCTCTATATCGGCTTTCAAAAAAAGAAAGTTCAGCTTCATCCTACCCACTCCCATAGGCTTTTTGTAAAAGACTCTTACTTTTTCTTCCTTGGTTGACTGACAACTAATAAGACAAAACCCTACAATTATATCTATAATAATTAGCCAACTAGTATATGCTAAATATACTAGTTATATATTTCAAAATAGCTAGAAGAGAGGTATTTGTACTAAGGATCATCAGTTGGCTGATTCCTATTAAACTCAATCAAGCGGTAGTAGCTGTTCTTGTAATAACAGATTTGATTGTTAGTTAATAATTATATGAATTACAGATTCTCTTAAATTCATATAAAAGGTATTTTTAAAAGAACCTGCTTTTGGTCAGTGTGCAAATGGGTAGATTTTTAAAAATCTGCTTTTAGGCCAAGTGCAGTGGCTCATGTCTATAATCCCAGCACTTTGGGAGGAGGCAGGAAGATCCCTTGAGCCTAGGAATCAAGACCAGCCTGGGCAACACAGCAAGACCTCATCTCTAATAAAAATTAAAAGAAAGAATTAGCTGGGCATGGTGGCGTGAACTGTAGTCTCAGCTACTCAGGAGGCTGAGGTAGGAGGATTGCTTGAGACCAGGAGTTCAAGCTTACAGTAAGCTATGATTGCACCACTGAACTCCAACCTAGGCAACAGAATAAGACCTTGTCTCAATCAATCAATCAATCAGTAGATAAAAATCTGCTTTTGGGATTTAAGTGAACAACCATTGATTATTATTTTGTTAGGCTTACTACCCCTTTGATCTACTAACAATGCCTAATGAAGTCAATAGTCAGTAATTAATCAGGCATGATCTATGAATAGTTGACAAACATTAAGCAGTTAGTGGATTTCAGGTAAATGACAGGCAGGCTTATTAATATGCTGATTCTATTCTGGGAACCCTCATTAGAAGATAACTGCTTCATCTTCACAATGTCAAACTTGCTTCCAATGGATAAATTATCATGATACAAAAATAGACTGCAGATAAAGCCTTCGATTCTACTTGGGCAAATCCAAGAATAACGGAAGAGTGTTACTTAAACTTACATTTAGAAAAGTCAAAGATTTTAAGGGAAAATATATAATTAGTTTGAAAACATAGACTATTTTTCTAGATTTATTTATTTATTTAACTTATCACTTACTTAACAAATACTTATTTACACGGGTCAGGCATGTGAAAGAGTTTTCTAGATTCTAGAAGCAGACTCTCCAAATCATGCTAAAGGCTTACACTGAGCTCTCAATCAAACCATGATATATTTTCATGATCCGGTAAGAGGTGTCATCCATATTTCCTTTATTCCCATTTTGTTTATAATGCTAGCCCAAATCTTACAGTGTCTCAATCAGTCTGAAACTCCAAGTTCACATGTATTATCAGTCAGCTAGATTATCTCTCAAAGGCAAATGAAAAAAAAAAAATAGTCCTGTTTCCCAGAGATTTTTTTCTTTTTTTGAGACAGGGTCTCACTCTGTTGCCCAGGCTGGAGTGCAGTGATGCAATCATAGTTAATTGCAACCTTGAACTCCTGGGCTCAAGCAGTCCTCCCACTTCAGCCTCCCAAGTAGCTGTGACTACAGGTGGGTGCCATCACACCTGGCAATTTATTTTTATTTTTTGTGGAAACGAGGTCTCACTATCTTGCCCAGGCTTGTCCCAAATGCCTGGCTTCAAACAATCTCCCCATCTTGGCCTCCCAAAGTGCTGAGATTACAGGCGTGGGCCACCATGTTCAACCTCAGAGATTTTTAATGTACACCGAAAGTAAATCCAAATGCTTACATATTTTAACATAATTAGAAACGATCATTTAATTCCCTACCTTCAAAATATAATATTCCTATCAATATAATCTGAATGGTTCAAGTGCACAGAATCAGCAAATACATACAGAACGATGAGGCAGATTTACATTAATGTGTTCTGTTGTATCAACGGAGAGTCACAGAGCTTCACCACACTCTAATCAGCCCAGGAAATGCATCATTAAAAGGAAAAATCCTTCATTCTGATGACTTTGAGATAGCAAAAAGCAAAAAAAAAAAAAAAAGAAAAAGAAAAAGAAAAGTTTAGATATCAGGCTCAGCTCATAGATACCTTTGGAAATGGCTTATTTTCAAGTTGAAAATCCTCTGATTTGAAAATAAATCTTGGCTGGATGTGGTGGCTCACACCTGTAATCTCAGCACTTTGGAAGGCCGAGGCAACCAGCCTGGCCAACATGGCGAAATCCCGTCTCTACTAAAAATACAAAAATTAGCCAGGTATGGTGGAACGCGCCTGTAATCGCAGCTACTCCGGAGGCTGAGACACAAGAATCATTTGAACCCCGGAGGCGGAGGTTGTAGTGAGCTGAGATTGCACCACTGCACTCCAGCCTGGGCGACAGAGTGAGACTCTGTCTCAATAAACACACACACACACACACACACACACACAAAACACAAAGAAAATAAATCTTACCATTATTTAAGGAGATTTTTTAAAAAATAGTTACTGTGTAAGGGAAAGTCTTCAAAAAACAAACAAACAAACAAACTAAAGCCTAATCTGGCTAACTCTTTAAAAAAAAAAAGGCAAAGAAATAAAAGGATGAAATATATTCTATAGGCCACAAGAAACTTGGGCATAAATCAAGTAGTTCATAAAAACTGAGGCAAAGACTTCAAAAATAGTACTCTCTCACATAGGGATAAAATGCCCTCGGCGTGAAGAGTTACGTGTAAAACTGTGTAAGTTAACTTTCATAATGTTGTAATTTCTCTTTCTCCAAATCCATTCTCTATTATGTTTAAATGTTGTTATGCTGAAACTTAAAGAAAACTTGATGAGGTATATAGAGTAGATTAAGAGAGCCTCTTCTTTCCTCTCAAATTCAATTTAGTGAATTTAAACTGTTGATACCTAATGGAATTGTGTGCTGGCTCAAATTTTTACTCAAGTCAATTTTTTTTTTAATATTTTTATTTTTAGAGACAGGGTCTTGCTTTGTTGCCTAGACTGGAGTGCATTGGTGTGATCATAGTTCACTATAGCCTCCAATTCCTGGGCTCAAGCAACCCTCCTGCCTCAGCCTCTCAAGTAGCTAGGATTACAGGCACATGCCACCACACCTGGCTAATTTTTTTACTTTTTATTTTTTGTAGAGTCTTGCTGGTTGCCCAAGCTGGTTTCAAACTCCTGGCCTCAAGCAATCCTCCTACCTCAGCCTCCCAAAATCCTGAGATTACAGATGTGAGCCATGGCATCCAGCCTCAAGCCAACATTTTTAACATAATTTTTTTACAAAGCTTACAGTTTAAAATGTATTTATCACAAATTACTATAAGAAATTTTGTTACTAACAATTATTTCAAATTCAAAGAAAATAACCCCCAGGGTGAACAAGGGCTTTATTCATTTTTGCTATTCATTATTATTTCACTGTTACTCACCAACCTAGTTAAATTTTTCCTATAAGTTAAAAAAAAAAAAAAAAAAGAAAAAAAGAAAATGGCCAGGCACAGAGGCTTACGCCTGTAATCCCAACACTTTGGGGGGCCTAGGTGGCGGATCACCTGAGGTCGGGAGTTGGAGACCAGCCTGGCCAACATAGAAACTCCATCTCTACTAAAAATACAAAATTAGCCGGGCGTGGTGGCGCATGCCTGTAATCCTAATTACTCGGGACGCTGAGGCAGGAGAATCGCTTGAACCGGGAGTCGCAGGTTGTGGTGAACCGAGATTGCACCATTGCACTCCAGCCTGGGTGACAAGAGTGAAACTCCGTCTCGAAAAAAAGAGTAAGTATGTTTCGTTTGACTAAAGTCCATATTTACACAACAGATTTTCCTTCATTTCTAGATTTTGAGGTGTCAAAAGCACCCGGATTGCTAGCTGGAAAGATTCCTTGGAGTCTAGTCATTACTTACTCCCAGTCTAGGGAATTGCTTGGAGACGCAGGTCATTCCTGACTATTAAGGTACATCTTGCATTAATTAGAATTTATTTAATGGCAAGAATCCCAACCACAGAATTTTATTCCTGCAATTTAGGACATTCAAAACACTAAATGAGTATGAACTTTTAAAGCATCTTAATGCCTTATCTTCATTTTTATTCTAATCTCAAACTGGAAAATTCAAATTTCTTGAAAGAGATTATTTACAGGTGGTCAGTGGTGTGCTGGATAATGTTTAAAGGCAGCTCGGTGTAAGAGGAGGAAGAGGGGAAGAAAGAGAGAGCAGAGGCTCTGATTTGTAGCATTACCAAATACCGTGGTGTAAATATTCCCACTGTGGCTGGTTTCCAGCTACCAATGTGACAGTAAATGCTGTGATGAAAACAAATGCTCTGGCCAGGCACGGTGGCTCATGCCTGTAATCCCAGCACTTTAGGAGGCCAAGGCGGGTGGATCACCTGAGGTCGAGAGTTCGAGACCAGCCTAACCAACATGGAGAAACCCCGTCTCTACTAAAAATACAAAAAAAATTAGCCAGGCGAGGTGGTGCCTGCCTGTAATCCCAGCTACTCAGGAGAATTGCTTGAACCTGGGAGGTGGAGATTGGGGTGAGCCGAGATCACGCCATTGTACTCCAGCTTGGGCAACGAGAGCAAAACTCCGTCTCAAAAAAAAAAAGAAAGAAAACAAATGCTCAGAAGGCCACCATTCTAGAGTATTTCCACCACACAGATGCAACAGACATAAATCAACACAAGAACATGTATGATAGTAAAATAAAGCAAATAATTAGGAAGTTTTGACTATAGTATTTATTGCTTTTGTTTTTAATAGTTTATATTATATAATTTTTAATAATAACTGTGTTTAACAAACACCTCATTAAATTCCTGACAATTTAGCAAGTAGCACTCATAAGCCAGTAAGAGTGGACTCCAGCTCATTACTATTGTGTTAGTAGTTTCTTTCGTTTGGTGTGTTTTATTTTTTATTTTTTTTAATTTTTCCTAAAATCTTAAATAGGATACTTTCTTTATGACTTGTTTTCTTTTTTCTTTTCTTTTTTTTTTTTTTTTTTTTTTTGACACAGAGTCTGACTCCATCACCCAGGCTGGAGTACAATCTCAGCTCACTACAATCTCCACCTCCTGGGTTCAAGAGACTCTTGTGCCTCAGCCTCTGGAGTAGCTGGGATTACATGCCCACGCCACCATGCCCGACTGGTTTTTCTGTATTTTTAGTAGTGATGGGGTCTCACTATGTTGCTGAGGCTGATCTCGAACTCCTGGCCTCCAGTGTTCCATCCACCTCGGTCTCCCAAAGTGCTGAGTCACCATGCCAGCGTCCTTTTTGTTTTCTTTCTTATCAAGACCATTAAGAATTTTTTAATGTGAACAGTTTTTGCCATAAACCATAGAGATTTTTTTTTAAGTTTT
Organism: Pongo pygmaeus; assembly: GCF_028885625.2. Lineage (NCBI taxonomy): Eukaryota > Metazoa > Chordata > Mammalia > Primates > Hominidae > Pongo > Pongo pygmaeus. Next base: position 23,642,773 of record NC_072381.2, on the reverse strand, counting down.
TTACATTGATTTTGTAATGGTCTGTATTATTGACCAAACGCTATTTGGGAATATTTATGGGTTTTTGTCTTTTATTTATTTTTATTTCTGAATTACACTGTTTTCTTTAAACTTATTAATTCCTAGATTTACTGCTGTGTGATTTGGGAATATAGCCTACGTAATTTTTACTTACTCTTTGTCAAGATTTTATTATGATATACTTTTGTTAGTAATAAGAATAACAAAAGTTGTAACTTACAGAGTCTATGTCAGAAGCAATCTACCCCCTTTAATGCTCTCGAGAATCTGATATGATCCTGTCTTAGCTCAGAATATGAAGGAACAAAACCTGAAGCTAAGCCTCTTTGCAATCCTTTATTGGAGGGGAGTACAATCTCAGGGCAGAAAGAGTAGGGAGCAAGGAAGTGAAGGAGGAAGGGAAGGACAGCTTCCAAGACAGTTGCTGGGCCACACAGGCCTTCTTCAGGGAGAGCATATAGAACCAGCACACCACAGAATACAGTGGTCCCCCCTTATCGTGGGGGATGCATTCCAAGACCCAGGTGGATGCCTGAAACCCCAAATACTACCAAACCCTACATTCACTGTTTTTTCCCATACGTCCCTATGAGTTTAATTTATAAATTCGGCACAGTAAGAAAGCAGTTCCCAACCTCTTTGGCATCAGGGACTGGTTTTGTGGACGACAAGTTTTCCATGAAGCATGGTGGGAGGTGGGGGATGCTTTCAGGATGAGTCAAGAGCATCGCATTTATTGTGCACTTTATTTCTAATATTATTACACTGTAATATATAATGAAGTAATTATACAACTCACCATAATGTAGAATCAGTGGGATCCCTGAGCTTGTTTTCCTGCAACTAGATGGTCCCATCTGGGGGTCATGGGAGACAGTGACAGATCATCAGGCATTAGATTCTCATAAGGAGTGTGCAACCTACATCCTTCGCATGCTCAGTTCAGAGTACGGTTCGTGGTCCTGTGAGAACCTAATGCCGCCACTGATCAGACAGGAGGTGGAGCTCAGGTGGGAATGCGAGGGATGGGGAGTGGCTGTAAATACAGATAAAGCTTCACTCGCTCACCTGTCACTCACCTCCTGCTGTGTGGCCCAGTTCCTAACAGGCCAAGGACCAGTACCAGTTCATGGTCTGGGGATTGGGGGCCCCTTCAGTAAGGGGTTAACAGCAGTAACTATTAATAACATAAAACAGTTATAAAAATACACTGTAATAAAAGTTATGTGAATCTGGCCTCACTCAACATATCTTATGGTACTATACTCACCCAGTTTTGAACTGTGGTTGATGTTGGGTAACTGAAACCAAGAAGGGTGGAACCACAGATAAAGGGGGACTACTGTGGTCCACTAGGAAGGAAAAAAAAGAGAGAAAGATTTGCTTGCTGGTTATTTCTGTTCTATTTTCTAATCCCAAAATTCACCCCAGTAGGTATTAATGCCCTATGGCAGATTGTTTGCAGAAATGGTCACGATAATTTCTCCCATCCCTGAACCCATGCTGGTCTTGAACTCCTGACCTCAGGTGATCCGCCCGCCTCAACCTCCCAAAGGGCTGGGATTATAGGCAGGAGCTACCACACCCAACCCAGAATCCATCTTTTTGGTAAGAGAGGGATGGTTGCAGTAGGGGAGCTGCTTCATCATTGTTGCCAGGTATAATGTCTGTGCCAGGTGTGGTAGTGGAGATGTTTTCACCAGAGTAGTCCCTGCAGTGGTCTTTGGGTGTGGATCCTGGCAATGTGGCATAAAAGCCTGCATCCTCTGGCTCACCAGAAAAGTCCATGAACAACCTAAGAAGTCCGACATCAATAAATTTCCTAACTGCTTAAACTAACTGTATGGATTCTGCTGTTTACAATTAAGAGTACCAAGGGAGATAGCTGGGTATAGAATCAAGGATTAGAAATCATTTTCCCTGAACATTTTGCAAGGCATTGTTCCACGGTCTTCTGGCTATAATGTTTCTGTTGAGAAGTCTGATGCCATTCTTTTTCTTAAGGTTCTGGATATGACTTATTTTTCCTCTCTGAAAGCTTTGAGACTATTTTTCCTAACCCTAGTACTCTAAAATTCCTAGTTGAAAGCATGAGTCTTTTTGCATTCCTTGGGCTGCCACATCCAGTCGTGTAGGTTGTGCACTGCATCACTTTAGGGAGCCCTATTCCCATCTTAGTCTGTGGATACAACTTGGATGACTGCACAAGATGGCCTTGCGGACACTCTGTGGGACCTTACAATCTGAAGATGACTGTCATTGAGCTCTCGGAAATCTTTTGCCCAATCCTTCCTCTCAACCAATTTTTTTTTTTTTTTTTTTTTTTTGAGACACAGTTTCACCCAGGCTGGAGTGCAGTGGTGCAATCTCTGCTCACTGCAACCTCCACCTCCTGGATTCAAGCGATTCTCCTGCCTCAGCCTCCCGAATAGCTGGGATTACAGGTGCGCACCACCAAGCCCAGCTAGTTTTTCTATTTTTAGTAGAGATGGGGTTTTCCCATGTTGGCCATGCTGGTCTCAAACTCCTGGCCTCAAGTGATCTGCTAGCCTCAGCCTCCCAAAGTGCTGGGATTACAGGCATGAGCCACTGTGCCCGGCCTCAACCAGTATCTTTGTTCTATCTCTGAAACACTTTAGTCACAAACTGGACTTCCTAGATTAATCTCCTCATTTTCTTATTTTGTCTCTATTTTCCATTCCTTGTTCCTTATTCCACTTTCTGAGAGATTTCCTCCACTTTATCTTCCAACCTTCTACTGAATATTTAACTTCAGCTATGCTATTTTTAATTTACAGAATTCATTTTTAAAAATAGAATTTTGTTCTTCAGGATCCAAGATCTTCTCTTGTTTCTCTGAAGATGTCAATTAGAGGTTTGTTTACTTTTTTCTTTTTTTAGATTTTCTTCCATTCCCTGTATTCTTTCTGTTTCCTTTCTCTTTCCTGTCCACTAGCTGTTTCTTTTTTATTGGTTTTTGTCTCTCTTTTGTTTTAGAGATGATATAAATGCCTCATGATTCATGGCACTGATATTTCAGAGAGGGACACTGAAAAGCTGATTGGAATCTGTGTGCGGGGGCGGGGGGCTTCTCCATTGGTGGCTTCTCTCTAATTGATCGGGTGTGGCTGTTTGCTGAAGATCCCAATTGAGAGTCTCTGTGGTCTTTTCTCTTGGTCTGATCTGTTTCCCCAGAAAGAAATCTGCTGAGGACAGAGGAGTCACCCGGCGTCAGCATTCTCAGACTTAAGTAAGAAGTGTTGAGTCATGTGGCCTTACCTTTCAGCATGTAGTTTTTTCACTCAATGCCCAGTTTCAGTGCAGCAGCACATCCTTAGCCCTACACACACAGTCCGAAAGGTCAGAGTCTGTCTGGTTCTGCTGGAATAGGGAGGCTATTGTCATCCAGCTGTGTAGCCTAGGCAAATGCATCCAAGGGCTTAACTATGTCTCCTAATTCCACTAACCTCAAGTGTACTGTCACCATCATGGGCAACCAAGAGCTTCCAGTTCTTTGCTGTCTCTGGGATTCTGCAGAATGAGGCTACTTCTGGCTGTTCCTTGAGTCTGGTGAGGTTTTCAGCCCTGCTATTAATAAGTCGTGTGCCACTCCTTCCAGTTTCCACATTTTATTTTATTATTGTCATCTCCTTTCCCATTTTTTTTGTCCTTGTGGGATTATGATTTTTTTCCACCATTTTTTGGAAAGTATTCTGGGAAGTTGAGGTGGAAAACATATGTTGAATATACCATTATTTAAAACCTAATATTCTTTCTATACTTTAAAAAACATATGGGAGGTCTATGGTGTGCTAGTCACTTAACCTCTCCTCTTCCTCATTTATATGTCACAACAATGTAGCACCTACTTTATGGGATTATCCTGAGAATTAAATGAGGAAAAGCTGGTGAAGCACTGAAGTTTATTATAATTGTGAAAACAATGGAAAATGAAGAGGTTCACAACATGTTGACCAAAATATGCCACTTTGGTAGATTGATTATTTTGAGCTAAAAGAAACTGAAAATCAAGAAATGCAGGAAAAGCTCTTTACCTCCCACTCAACTACATAAAATAAAGCATAAATTTCCGGTTTAATAAAGGACATTTACAATTATAAAATATCTATACCAGGAGGAGAGCTATGCTGAGGCAACTTTGATCACCTGAGAGACTTATCTGCATAATAAGACAGCCTTTGTTCACCAAACATTTTCTCCCCTCACCTTCCCACAATTTGTCTCCACCACCCTCATGCCCCAAAGCTTTATTTCTTTCTGTAGCTCAGGATGATTTATGCATCTCAATCATCTGGCCACCCCCTTGAGTTTAATTTTTGTGGGACTCCCTTACATATGTATGTAATTAAAATTGTTTTTCTACTATTAATCTGTTTTATGTCAACTTGATTTATAGAACAGCCAAAGAACCTATAATGGTAGAAGAAAGTATTTTTCCTCTCCTGTAGGACCAAACAATACATGGCAAACAGCATGGCAAAGCCACAGGAAAGATAACATTCTCTGGGATTAATAAATAACAACAGTTCTCAAAGTGTGGTCCTGGGACTCACAGCACGATCATCACCTGGAAGTTTGTTAGAAATGCAGATTCTTGGCCAGCCACAGTAGCTCACACCTGTGAGCTACTTTGGGCCGAGATAGATCACTTGAGGTCAGGAGTTTGAGACCCGCCTTGCCAACATGGTGAAACCCTACCTCTACTAAAAATACAAAAATTAACTGGGTGCTGTGGCACTTGCCTGTAGTCCCAGCTACTCAGGAGGCTGAGGAAGGAGAATTACTTGAACCTGGGTGGCGGAGGCTGTAGTGAGCCGAGACTGCACCACTACACTCCAGCCTGGATGACAGAGTGAGACTCCATTTCCAAAAAAAAACAAAAAACAAAATCAGAAATTCAGATTCTTGGGCCAACCTCAGACTTACCACAACAGAAACTCTAGAGGTGGGGTCCTGCAATCTGTCCTGTAACAAGCAGTTCAGGTGATTCTGATGCCTGCTAAAGTCTGGGAAATGCTGATATAGAGACAAGGAAATGAACTCCTTCATTCCAGGTTGCTGGTTAGGGAACACCCTCAATCGCTGGATATGTTTTGCATGCTAGGAAGAATAAGAACAACATTTAAATAAAAGCAGAGATATGTGGAGAGGTAACCCAGCGAAGAGATGGACTTGGAACATGGAAGACCTGTGTCTTAGCCTGTTTTGCTTTGCTATAAAGGAATACCTGAAGCTGGTAATGTATAAAGAAAAGAGGTTTGTCTCATGGATCTGCAGGCTGTACAGAAAGCACACCAACAGCACCTACTTCTGTCAAGGACCCCAGGAAGCTTCCACTCATGGCAGAAGGTGAGGGGGTGGCAGGGGTGTCACATGGCAGAGAGGAAGCAATAGAGGGGAGGGAGGTGCCAGGCTCTTTTCAACAATCAGATCTCTTAGATGTACATATTTCAGTGTGCAAAACAATGAAAAATTTAAAAAGACAAAAGAAAAAACAATCAGATCTCATGGGAACTAACAGAGTGAGAACTCACTTGCTTGAGATTGACACCAAGCCATTTATGAGGGATCTGCCCCCGTGACCCAGACACCTGCCACTGTAATCGCCCAAGGAGTTCACCTTGCCCGCTGCCTAGACAGAGCTGATTCATCAAGACAAGGGAATTGCAATCGAGAAAGAATAATTCACACAGAGCCAGCTGTGCAGGAGACCGGAGTTTATTATCACTCAAATCAGTCTCCCAGAGCATTAGGGGAGCAGAGTTTTTAAGGATAACTTGGTGGGTGGGGGGAAGCCAGTGAGCCAGGAGTGCTGACTGGTCAGAGACTAAATCATAGGGAGTCCAAGCTGTCTTCTTGTGCTCAGTTAGTTCCTGGGTGGGGGCCACAAGATCAGATGAGCCAGTTTATTGATCTGGGTGGGGCCAGCTGATCCATCAAGTTCAGGGTCTGCAAAATATCTCAAGTGCTGGTCTTAGAAGCAGTTTAGGGAGGGTCAGAATCTTGTAGCCTCCAGCTGCATGACTCCTAAACAATAGTTTCTAATTTTGTGTCTAATGTTAGTCTTACAAAGGCAATCTAGTCCCCAGGCAAGAAGGAAGTCTGCTTTGGGAAAGGGCTATTACCGTCTTTGTTTAAATTATAAACTAACTTTCTCCCAAAGTTAGTTCAGCCTACGCCCAGGAATGAACAAGGACAGCTTGGAAGTTAGAAGCAAGATGGAGTCGGTTAAGTTAGATCTCTCACTGTCTCAGTCATAGTTTTGCAAAGGCGGTTTCACCACTAGGCCTCACCTACAACATTTTGGGATCAAATTTCAACAGGAGATTTGGAGGGGACAGATACTCAAACTATATCAACCTGATTCTAAGCCCTGAGGTCTTGGTTCCTGTAGTTTTCTCTTCCACTCTGTAAGCTATGCCAGGATCCCACTCAGCAACTTGGATCAATAGATTTCCAATCCTTATTTTGTTTGTTCTTACAAAGCCAGTTTCCATGAAGTTTCTGCCATTTGCATCCTAAAGAATTCTGAATAATTCCCCACTCTTCATCTTTAAGAAGCAGAGTGAAGCTGACCTTCCCCATAATGTTGTCTTCAGTAGCATTGGAGAGGTGGCCAAGGGCAGCTGTTAGGACCTGGCAATTGGCTCCTCCCCTGGAAGGTTCTACAATGCTCAGAATTCACTATCTTCTCTGCATATATATACATGTGTAAATATGGACTTATTTACATGTACAAGAGTCAAATTGAACAAATTTATTTCATCTTGGTATTTCTCATCCGATGAGGACATCCATGTTCATGAAACCACCACATGGGGTTGGCAAGAATTGCACTCGGGGTTCTGGACAGAAATATAGTTATAATTAAGCATTCATCAGACTGCACTCTAGCTCACTTCCTTGTTGCTAAAAGTCACGTACCACTAGATCCTGACCATCTGCAACCCTGTTGTTTTTATAGCTAGGATCTCTGACATTAGGGTCATAAGACTGTAAGAATTGATTTGCATCCTCATTGTTCCTATAGACAGGATCTCTGATATTAGAATCATAAGGCTTTTGTTTAAGGATTGCTTAAGATGTTTTTCAGATCCATGAATTCCAGCAACCAGTTTGAAGACTCACACAGAGGAATGGAATCAGCATGAGAATACAACTTCCTCATCTCCCTGTTCCATGATGCCCTGTGTTCTTCAACCCATCAATGATTCCCACACTTTGGCCCACTCCAAAACCCTTAGAAACTCTAACCTCAAATTCCTTGGGGAGATAGACTTGAGGTTTCTCCCCATCTCTTGGTTCACTGACCCTATGATTAAACCTGTTTCTCTGCTGCAACCCAGTGTCTTGATGAATTGACTTGCTGTATGTATCAGGCAACAAACCTATTATGGTTATGTTAATACTATTCATAATATTTATGATTTTATGAATTTTCATCATACTTCTTATTCGTCATCTTATCTCTCCTAATCTTTCTATATTTCACAGAGAATTTGCTCACTCACTGAGAGTCATAAGGTCTTCCTTAGTTCAAGCTTTCCTAAACCTACCTGGGGAGGCTCAAAAATATAATGCCCATTTCCCACTTCAGTGCTAAATCTCATGGGGCCATTTTCTGTGCGTGTGCGTGTGCGCGCGCGCACACACACACACACACACACACACACACACACACACACACACAGACATCCATACCCTAGTGAAACTAATGGTCTCTATCTGGGAGGTTTTCATTGCCCTGAAAATTATAATGCTTTCTTAATACCAAGAATATCATTGTATGCTTCCTTTTGGCAGTGAAATGTGAAAAACGAGTATTTATTTGTCCTAAGAGTAATGTAGGAGGCTAAATATGCCATCCCAAATCCTCTTTAACATAAAGATAATTTTGAGCTGATTATTTTGAGAAACAGCAAACACAGAGAAGCTCTGAGGACAGAGCATAAGTTTTTTTTTTTGTAAGGGGAATTTACATCTATAACGGGAATCTCCATTTTAAGGGTGCCTCTCTCTCTGTACCAGGAGGAGAAGGATAACTTGTCAATGGAGAATGCACTGCCTTAAATCTGCATAACAAATCTTACCCTTGTTTACTATACCTTTCCTGGTCACCTTCCCAAAACTTGCCTCCACTGCTCAGAGGCCCCAAATCACTTTTCCTTTGTCAGTATTATTAAAAGAAAAACTTCAGACAAAGTAAATTTAAAAGAGTTTGACTGAGTAAAGAATGATTCCCCAATTGGGCAGCTCTAAGAACCAGAACAGGTTCAGAGCAACCCTGTTTACTGTCACATGGTGGGATAATATTTATGGACAGAAAAAGGAAAGTGACATACAGAAAATGGAAGTGAGGTACAAAAACAGCCACGTTAGTAACAACCTATTTGTCTTATTTGAGCACGGTTTGAACAATTGGCCATCAGTGATTGGCCAAAACTCTGTGACTGGCTCAAGAGTAGGTTACAGTCTGTTTACATATCCAGTTAGGTTATAGTTCCCTATTTTTGGAGAACTTTTAGTCCAAAGTTAAAAAATAAAAGGAGTCAGCTTTAACATAATTTAACCATATATAAGCCTAAATTCTATTTTTTTGTTTTTGTTTTGTTTTTTTTAGATGGAGTCTCACTGTGTCACCCAGGCTGGAGTGGAGTGGCAGGATCTCGGCTCACTGCAACCTTCACCTCCTGGTTTCAAGCGATTCTCCAGCCTCAGCCTCCTGAGTAGCTGGGACTGTAGGTGCATGCCACCATGCCCGGCTAATTTTTGTATTTTTAGTGGAGGTGGGGTTTCACCATTTTAGCCAGGATGGTTTCAATCTCCTGACCTCATGATCCTCCCATCTCGGCCTCCCAAAGTGCTGGGATTACAGACATGAACCACCGCACCTGGCCCTATAAGCCTAAATTCTAAACACTCCTTTGAGTTACTCATTTCTGGGTATTTCCTTGTGTTACATGTGCAAATACACATGTTGTTACCAGTGGCAAATCCAACAGGTCTACAGCGAACTCAATCCTTGCCTCCTTGGAGGAAAGAATTCAGCCACAGGGCAGAAGTAGTTTCAAGGCAGAGGGAGAAACTGGGGCAAGTTTTAGAACAGGAGTGAGAGTTTATTATAAAGTTTTAGAGCAGGAATGAAAGGAAGTAAATTTCAACTTGGAAGAGGGCCAAGACAGTAACTTGAATGATCCAAGTGCCCCCTCCAGCCCTTGACTTGAGATTTTATACATTGGCATGGTTTCAGGGTTTTCATTTCTCCTCCCCTGATTTTTCCCTTGGGGTGGGCTGTCTGCATATGCAATGGCCTGCCAGCACTTGGGAAGGGCCACATGCACGGTGTGTTTACTAAAGTTGTGCACATGTTCATTCCAGGTATTTTTCTCTTACCAGTTAACAGTTGAGCATTCCTAGAGGAAGGTCGTATACCAGCTGAACTCTGCCATTTTGCCTCTTAGTGTGCATGTGTGAGCCCACTAGTCCAACTTCTGAGATCTTATCAGGAAGCTGCTCATCATCAGCTTCAGGTGTGTTCTGTCTACTGGGAGACTGTCTTCCCTGGCACTGGCTGTGACCAAGTGTTATTTTACAGAGACAGTTTAACAATGGCCTGACCATCACCTATGGTCACCTGACACTCCTAGGGCGTGGGGGTGGGTGGCTCTCCTGTCCTGCTCATGTCTGCCTAACTACCTACTCTAACTATGTTAACAAATCTCACTTGGTTTTCCTCTTACTAATCTCTTTTGTTACAAAGACTCAGCCAGGAATCCAGAAGGATGAAAGGAAGAAAGATTTTTCTTCTGTTCTACTGACAAAATTAAAGCTGAGTTTTTGTCAACCTAAAAGGAAGAGGCTGTGGCACAAGACATAATTTAACGAGTTTTCTTGAGTCAAAATGAGGACAGTTGCCTGGAAAACTCAAAACCAAGTAACCTTGGATATCAGCTCATTGGGCCTTTGTTAGAAGCAAGATTTTAAAAGCAAAACAGGGGAACAGGCCAGGTGCTGTGGCTCATGCCTATAACCCCAGAACTTTGGGGAGGCTGAGATGAGAGGATCACTTGAGGCCAGAAGTTTGACACCAGCTTAGGCAACATAACAAGAACCTATTTCTACAAAAATAATAAGCACAATCTTAATAATGAAATTATCCAGGCATGGTGGTACATGCCTGTAGTCACAGATACTTGGGTGGCTGAGACAGAAGGATCGTTCAAGCCCAGGAGTTCAAGGCTGCAGTGAGCTATGATCACGCCACTGCACTTCAGCCTGAGTGACAGAGTAAGACCCTGCCTCTTAAAAAAAAAAAAAAAAAGTGTCCATTCTGAACATTTTTTTTTTTTAAATCATTTCAACTTTTATTTTAGATTCAGGCGGTACTTGTGCAGGTTTGTTACACGGGTACATTACATGATGCTGCAGTTTGGGTATAAACAATCCCTCACCCAAGTAGTGAGCACAGCACCCAGTATTTAGTTAGTCAACCCTTCCTCTCCCCTCCCTCTCCCTCCCCACCAGTGGTCCCTAGTGTCTGCTGTCACCATCTTTATGTCCATGAGTACCCAACATTTAGCCTCCACGTATAAGTGCGAACATGCGGTGTTTGGTTTTCTGTTCTTGCACTAAACATGGTTTTGACATTTTTAGGCCAGTTGAAACTATCAATGAAGGAAAATATAAATAAATGTTCAAAATGGAAACTTGTCAATACTGTTTTCAAAAGTACCTATAATTTTCATATTTTGAAATAAAATCTTGATATTAAATACACCATTGCAAAAATATTAAGATAAAATATTTGCATGAATAAAGAAAAGCAAAACCTATTCATACATAATGATAAAGTACTATGCCAGCGTTAAAATAAAAACTTGAGACAAATTAAATAAACAGAGCTTAACTGAGCAAAGAATGATTCATGAAGGGGGCAGGCCCCAAAATCAGAACATGTAAGACTCTGTCATTACAACCAACAAGTAGTCAAACAACATTAATGGACAGAGAAAAGGAAATGAGGTACAGAAACAGCTCCATTGGTTGCAACTCAGTGCAGCCTTATTTGAACCTGGTTTAAACAGTTAACCACGTATGATTGGCTGAAGCTCGGCTGCTCTGATTGGCTGAGTCTCAGCTATTTGTTACAAAACCATACTTATAAATTAGGCTTTCAATTTGTTTACATACTGAGTTAGATTGCAGTTTGTTACACAGAATTGGTATGGAGGCCTCTAGAGCCAAAATTTAGTTTGATTTAACACCAGTCTAACAATCAATATTAAAAGTAATCTGAAATTAGAATAACCATAAAACAGAAGTTCAGGATTGACCTGAAGGCAAAGCTATAAACCAGGTTAAAAGCATATAAATTAGTCTTGTAATTCTAGAGATAATAATTATAGAAGTAGCTGACATTTACTGAATACTAACTCTCTGTTTGACATGTATTCATTATAATGTTATCTCTAATACAATCTTTATAATCACCTTCTGAAATAGAGTTTCAATAACTATTTCCATTATTCAAATGATGAAGCTGGGTTAAAGATATTAACTAACTTACCTAAGTTAGATAAGTTTGTACTTACCTAACTTACATATACTCGTACAGTGTATACCTAATACAAGTATGGGCTGGGCAGGGTGGCTCATGCCTGTAATCCTAGCATTTGGGGAGGCCGAGGCAGGCAGATCACATGAGGTCAGGAGTTTGAAACCAGCCTCGGCAACATGGTGAAAACCTGGCTCTACTAAAAATACAAAAAAAAATTAGCTGGGCGTGGTGGCGGATGCCTGTAGTCCCAGCTACTCCAGAAGCTGAGGCAGGTCAATCGCTTGAGCCTGGGAGGGGGAGGTTGCAGTGAGCCAAGATCATACCACTGCACTCCAGCCTGGGCAACAGAGCAAGACTCTGTCACAAAAACAAAACAAAACAGAACAAGTATCCTTGTACTAAGTGCTTTAGCCACATTTTGAATCCCAACCAACTTGACTACAAAGACCTCTCTCATGAGTAAAATAATTTGGGAGCAAGATATGATCATTATAGCCTCCAATTACTAAGCATCTAATACCACATAGCTTAAGAGTTACATAGGGCTTGGCATAGTGCCTACTATCCTCCAGGCAGTCAATATTTGTTGAATGAATATTTACTTCCTACTTCCAAAAAGCATTTCCTTATATTGTTCTTAACTATTCAGCACATTGGTGGGGCTAGCCCAGGGTACCTTCCCATCTAGATAAAATGAGAGTCGCAGTGACCGAGATATTCTTCCTGGGCTCTCTTGGTTCTAGGCTTCATGCAGACCACTCACGGCCCGTTTCTTCTGCCAGTGCATTGCTGTAGTAGTATACTGTTTGGATGAGTTACAACTTTCTTCACATTAATTACTCTGATTAACTCCTATGAAAGTTGTGCTTGTAGTATAGCTCCTCTGACTACACTAGGAAGTCCCCTTCTCCTCAACAAGGATGTTAGTGGCCCTTTCTTGGGGTGGGCTATCTTTACCCTTCCCTGCTCTGACCCATTTATGATGATTCTTTAATTTCAGAGGATTGGCCTCATCCTTAAATCCAAACTATAACCCTTATATGGAGCTTCTAGCCCACTACAATGGGCTGGGCTTTTTTGTTTGTTTGTTTGTTTTTTCCTTTCCTTTTTCAAGAACTGGGGTGAGGCTTAGTCATTTACTTTTAAAGACTTAGTAAGTTAGTAAAGTAAAATGGCTGAATTAGTAAATATTACAGAGGAACATCTAATTTTAAGCAGAGCAGATGACATACAATTATTCTAAAAGAAAAACAAGAAGGGCAGTGGAAAAGAAGGAAATTTAAAAATAGAGAAAGAGGAAGAAGACCAGCAAGAGCCTAAAGAAGCGAAATCTGTGAAACCTAAAAAGGAAAAGTTTTTACGTATTGTTCTTTCCAAAGAAAACCAGGGTTTGTGTTGAAGGCCAGACTTTCAAGATGTTTCTGATATACTAAAGAACGAGTAAGAATGGAAAGGAGGCTGGGTGCGGTGGCTCATGCCTGTAATCTCAGCAGTTTTGGGGGCCCAGGCGGGCGGATCACAAGGCAGGAAATCGAGAACATCTTGGCCAACATGGTGAAACCCCGTCTCCTCTACTAAAAATACAAAAATTAGCTGGGCATGGTGGCACGTGCCTGTAATCCTAGCTACTTGGGAGGCTGAGGCAGGAGAATCACTTGAACCCAGGAGGCAGAGGTTGCAGTAAGCCAAGATCGCACCATTGCACCCCAGCCTGGGTGACAAGAGTGAAACTCCATCTCGAAAAAAAAAAAAAGAATGAAAAGGAATGCCCGGGTGCGGTGGCTCACGCCTGTAATCCCAGCACTTTGGGAGGCCGAGGCGGGTGGATCACCTGAGGTCAGGAGATCGAGACCATCCTGGCTAACACAGTGAAACCTCCTCTCTACTAAAACACAAAAAATTAGCCAGGTGTGGTGGCATGCACCTGTAGGCCTACTTATGTGGGAGGCTGAGGCAGGAGAATCGCTTGAACCCAAGAGGCAGAGGTTGCAGAGCCGAGATCACGTCCCTGCACTCCAGCCAGGGCGACAGAGCGAGACTCTGTCTCAAAAAAAAAAAAAAAGGAAAGGAAATAGAAAAATAGTAGCCTTATCAAAATATAGAAGGTTCAGCAGCTGTGTACACCTGTTGAGAAGCTGATGGGAAGTGGAATCCTAAATTATTGCAACAGTTAATTCTACTTTTGTATCTTTTTATATCTTTGTCATGGGAAATGAGTTAATGTGTATTTTATTCACTTTATTCCCAGATACTTCAATATTATGACAAATTTTTCTTCTTAAAGATATTTTATGGCCAGGTGCAGTGGCTCATACCTGCAATCCTAGCACTTTGGGAGGCCAAGGCAGGAGGATTGCTTGAGGCCAGGAGTTCAAGACCACCCTGGGAAACATAGTAAAACCCCATCTCTACAAAAATAAAAAAAAAATTTTAATTAGCCAGATGTAGCCAGGTGAAATGGCAGGCGCCTGTAATCCCAGCTACTTGGGAGACTGAGTCAAGAGAATCGCTTGAACCTGGGAGGCAGAGGTTGCAGTGAGCCAAGATCTCACCACTGCACTCCAGCCTGGGTGACAGAGCGAGACTCCATCTCAAAAAAAAAAAAAAAAGAAAGAAAGAAAATTAGCCAGATGTGGTGGTTCGTGCCTGTAGTCCCAGCTGCTCAGGAGGCTAAGGTGGGAGGAACATTTGAGCTAGGAAGTTCAGGCGGTTGAGCCATGATTGTGCCACTGCACTCCAGCCTGGGTGACATATCGAGATCCTGTTTCTAAAAATATATGCAGATATTTTATTTTAAACGTGTGTGTGTGTGTGTGCGCGCGCGTGTGTGTGTATGCTGTAAACCATTTCTTTTTTGTTTTTTATTTTAGTAACTTTTTTTTTCATTTTTACTTTGCAGGAGCAAGATCTAAACCATTTCTAATAAATGAAGTTAAAGAAGACTGTGATTTTTATGCCAAACTCCATTTTTCCCTCTTCTTGGGAACTGTCTGGATGGTATTTTCCAGTTGGATGTGCTGCATGTGACATGTTCTGGAGAGAGCAGAAGTGACAGACGCCACCTCAGCATGTGTACTCTGCTCCCTCTCATCAGACCAGATATGACTACAGACTGTCATTGTGCAGATGGTGACAGTCCCTGGGGGGCAGAGCTGCCCTTCTGACTGCACTGCTCCCCTTGGAAGAGTTAAGTGAGAAAGAAAGAAACTTTTTGTTATAGCAGCTTGGCCTAACACAACTGTACTATCTATGCTTGCAAGGTCACGCTGCCTTCCTAATCAGTAGAGCCATCGCGGCAAATCACATTCTGAGCAGTACTAGCTTCTGCCTACAGTCATGATCAAGAAAATGAACAGGGACCAGGTGGGGTGGCTCACACCTGGAATCCCAACTTTGGAAGGCTGAGTTAGGCAGATCACCAAAGGTCAGGTGTTCGAGACCAGCCTGGCCAACATGATGAAACTTATCTCTACTAAAAACACACACAAACACACACACACACACGCAAATTAGCCAGGTGTGTTGGCAGATGCTTGTAATCCCAACTACTTGGGAAGTTGAGGCAGAAGAATTGCTTGAACCTGGGAGGCAAAGGTTTCAGTGAGCCGAAATTGCACCACTGCACTCCAGCCTGGGCAACAGAGCAAGACTACATCAAAAAAAATTAAAAAAAAAGAAAAAGAAAGAAAGAGAGAGAGAGAAAGAGAGAGAGACAGAAAGAAAGAAAGAAAGAAAGAAAGAAAGAAAGAAAGAAAGAAAGAAAGAAAGAAAGAAAGAAAGAAAGAAAGAAAGAAAGGAAGGAAGGAAGGAAGGAAGGAAGGAAGGAGGGAACTGGTAATGAAAAATCAGTCAGAGAACGACTTTATATTGACAAGTTTAACATACATCTTAAATCTCTCTCTTCTTTGCCCTAGAATTCTGTTTAAGCAGTTACTGAGGTTTCTGTACCCACTGTTTATGGAGACATGAGCATTGTTTAGATTTAGTAAACAGCAAAAGCATTAACTGTTTATTCCCT
Organism: Pongo pygmaeus; assembly: GCF_028885625.2. NCBI lineage: Eukaryota > Metazoa > Chordata > Mammalia > Primates > Hominidae > Pongo > Pongo pygmaeus. The sequence continues at coordinate 23,627,156 of NC_072381.2, read as the reverse complement.
TTAGGTCTAGTCAGTGCTTTTCAGCAAGATGGCAAAGGTAGCAAAGTAACAGCTAAGAATTTCCTGACTGCATTTGTCCACTTAATTGTGGCATTTCCTTCTTCTTTTGTTCCTATTACATCACTAGTGTAGCTCATATTTCACTGTAAGAAACAAAAAGCGTGAATGTTTCCTGTTTATCATCAGAACTGAAAGCCTTATTTGAATTTATTTTACAAATGGACTGCAGAAGTGTCACATGACACATTGGTATAAATTCCCTTCACAAGTACCTATTTTGCACACCAGCTTTTCGTACCTATAAGCTAAGAAATACAACTACATTGTCCATCCCTAAAATTATTCAAACAACCTCTAATCTAGGTGGAACATTTGTTTAGACTCAATCATTACTTCAAGCATATATCATTAAGGCTAAATCTCTATACACTGACATTCTACTTGGCATCCTCACTTGCTAAAATAATTCCAGTTTCAAGTATAAAATGTCGTGTGTGTGTAGGTTTTTTCCCCTACTTTAACTGCTTTAAAATATAAAATTCATAGACCCCACAGGAATTAATTCATCCTTTGCTTTTTTCAAATTGTCAAAATCTACTTGTCAGCATATTAACGCAGGGTATTTACTAACTCTATTAAACACTAATCAATATGAGAAAAAATATTTTACTCCAATGAAAAAGGAAGTTCAGGAGGAAGACTAATTTTCTTACCTATGTAGATATAACATATACACACATTAAAGAAGAATTAGGGAGAGAAAATTCAAAGATAACTGTCAGACCTGTACTGGACCCATCTGTGCACACTTTGATTTGGAGTCTGCATGAGGACCTAATATTTGAATTCCCTTGTAATTACCGCAGCTTTGTGGACCAGAAAACTAATAAAAAAATGTATAAACAAGCTAGGTGTGGTGGCTCACACCTGTCATTCCAGTGACTTGGTAGGCTGAGGTGGGAGGATTGCTTGAGGCCAAGAGTTTAAGACCAGCCTGGGCAACACAGTGAGACCCTGTCTCTATATTTAAATATATATATGTCAGCCATGATGGCTCATGCCTGTAATCCCAGCACTTTGGGAAGTCAAGGTGGGTGGACTGCTAGAGGCCAGAAGTTCAAAACCAGCCAGGACAACATAATGAGACCCCATCTCTACAAAAGAAAAAAAAAAATTAGCCAGATGTGGTGGCCCACACCTGTGGTCCCAGCTACTCCAGAGGCTTGAGGTAGGAGAACTGCTTGATCCCAGGAGGTTAAGGCTGCAATGAACTGTGACTGCACCACTGCACTCCATCTTGGGTGACAAAGAGCAAGACCCTATCTCAAAAATGACATAATTAAAAATTTATAAACAGGCTGGGAACAGTGGCTCATGCCTAATCCCAGCAACTCAGGAGGCCCAGATAGGAAGATTGCTTGAGTCCAGGAAATCAAGACCAGCATGGGCAACATAATGCCAGCTACTCAACAGGCTGAAGCAGGACGATTGCTTAAGCCCAGGAGTTTAAGGCTGCAATGAGCTATGATCATGCCACCACACTCCAGCCTGGGTGACAGGTCAAGACCCTAGCTCTTAAAAAAAAAGAAAAAAAGTATAAATACAAGAAAGACAATGGCAGGGACACACTATGAAGGATTATATATGGTAGGGAGGAAACAAAATATTAACTAGGCCATGACAAATCAGCTCCAATTTTGAGATTTAATATAGCCAACCCATTTGTTTTCTGAATATGCCACTGCACACACTCAGAGATCCCTTAATCAGACAAATCCAGGATACCACTAAACAATGAAAAAAGAAGACAACGCGAGCAGCAAAAAAGCACTCTCGTTCACCAAAAACTAAAGCTTAAACACATTATTCACAGCAGAGCATCACAGTTCTGAATTAGAAACTCATTTCTAGTAGGACAGGTTGTGTTATTTAAAAAAGAGAAACCCATTTCTTATGATTTTAGAGTCAATTCTGACAAGCACATTGATTAGTGTCTCTAACTGAACATAGAAAATCATAGTGGGAATTGAGGTTGGAAAGTGACAATGGTAAGAGCTTTTATAATGTGAGGAAGTAGACAGGAAAAGTATAATCACAAAGATAAAATTCCCAGCACTAGCTGGGCATGGTGGCTCAGGCCAGTAAACCAAGCACTCTGGGAGGCTGAAGGGTGAGGATCACTTGAGCTCAGGAGTTTGAGACCCCATCTCTACCAAAAATAATAATTAAAAAATTAGCCAGGGAGAGGCGTGGGATGGTGGCATGCACCTGTGGTTCCAGCTACTCAGGATGTTGAGATGGAAGGATCGCTTGAGCCTGGGAATTCAAGGCTGCAGTGAGCCATGATCATGCCACTGCACTCCAGCCTGGGCAACAGAGTGAGATCCCACCTTGAAACAAATTAAAAAAAAAAAAAAAAGTCCCGGCACTCTGAGATCCCTTTAAGTACAAATGAACTGTCACATTTCAGCCATCTGCAAGCACTAAAGGATTAAACCATATTTAGTTTTTTTTGTTTTTTTTGAGATGGAGTCTCGCCCTGTTGCCCAGACTGGAGTGCAGTTGCGCTATCTCGGCTCACTGCAGCCTCCGCCCCCCGGGGTTCCAGCGATTCTCCTGCCTCAGCCTCCCAAGTAGCTGGGACTACAGGTGTGAGCCACCACGCCTGGCTAATTTTTGTATTTTTTAGTAGAGGCGGGGTTTCACCATATTGGCCAGGCTGGTCTCAAACTCCTGACCTTGTGATATGCCCACCTTGGCCTCCCAAAGTGCTGGGATTACAGGCGTGAGCCACTGTGCCCGGCCTCATATTCAGTTATTTTATAAAGAAAAATCAGTACACCATAAATTACTTTTTTTTTTTTTTTTTTTGAGACGGACTTTCGCTCTTGTTGCCCAGGCTGGAGCACAATGGTGTGATCTCAACTCACTGCAACCTCAACCTCCCGGGTTCAAGCGATTCTGCTGCCTCAGCCCCCCTAGTAGCTGGGACTACAGGCACCTGCCACCACGCCCAGCTAATTTTTCTATTTTTATTAGAGACGGTGTTTCACCAATGTTAGCCAGGCTGGTCTTGATCTCCTGACCTTGTGATCCGTCACCTCGGCCTCCCAAAGTGCTGGGATTACAAGCGTGAGCCACCGTGCCCGGCCTTTTGTTTCATATTTTACACAAAAAGGAACTGTTCAATTATTTAGAAAATTCAATTGTGAGAAACAAGGCTAGATAAGGTTTTACTGTAAGTTAACTGATGACAGTGAACTCTCCCTGACCTTTACTCACAGATCATTGCCATTGACCTAATTTAAAACAGGAAGAAATACATTTTTTTCCAACAGCTGTTCTGATCTGATTTACACTACTTGCCTTGGTCCCACTGACCAATGACATAAGCATGCAGCCAGTATTATTGAACACAGCAGTCGTAACTCATGCTTGAAATCTGTTCAACATTTCCTTCTCAATCAGGCTACACAGAAAACAGTCACACTAGGAATTGCTAGAGACTGGATGTGGGATGGCAGTGACCCCCAAAGCAAAACAGAGCAAGTCATTTTGGAGAAGACAACACCTTCAAGATCACAGCAGATTAGTGAAGTTCTATTTTTAAATAATTACAGTTGACCTGGTTTCTCAAGATGTTTGGAAGATAACAAAGATAAAATCAATGAATTCTCATTTTTGGTTTCAAAAACCATTTTGTCAGTTATAGAATTCAATACTGCAATATCTTTTTCTATTATTTGAGTTTAAAACGCGCATAATTACTTTGTCATTAATAATTCCCAGTACGTTTAGAGTCAAGTTATTTTCATTTAATTTCACATCCTCCAACTAAATATTTTCGAAAGCTCCATTTCCCTTCAATCAATTCCTTCATTCAAAAGTTTGAATGAAGGGGCGTAGCGACTCATGCCTGTAATCCTAGCACTTTGAGAGGCCGAGGTGGGTGGATCACTCAAGGTCAGGAGTTGGAAAGCAGCCTGGCCAACATGGCAAAACCTCGTCTCTAATATTAAAAATACAAGGCCAGTCACAGTGGCTCACCTCTGTAATCCCAGCACTTTGGGAGGCCAAGGCAGGCGGATCACAAGGTCAGGGGATCGAGGCCATCCTGACTGACATGTTGAAACCTCATCTCTACTAAAAATACAAAAAAAAAAAAAATTAGCTGGGCGTGGTGGCACGCATGTGTAGTCCCAGCTATTCAGGAGGCTGAGGCAGGAGAATCACTTGAACCCAGGAGGCGGAGGTTGCAGTGAGCCAAGATCATGCCACTGCACTTCAGCCTGGGTGAGAGCGAGACTCCATCTCAAATAAATAAATAAATAAATAATAAATAAAAATACAAAAAATTACTTGGGCGTGGTGGCGGGCACCTGTAATCCCAGCTACTCGGGAGGCTGAGGCAGGAGAACTGCTTGAACCCAGGAGGCAGAGGTTGCACTGAGCCAAGACCACAAACTTGCACTCCAGGTTGGGCGACAAAGCAAGACTCTCTCTAAAAAAAAAAAAAAAGAAAAAAGCAATTTACTGAGCACACGCTCTGCTAGGTACTTGGGTTTGAATCCAGGGATTCAACAGGGAATGTGCCTATTGAGCTTAGTAAATTTGGGAAATCAAACTGAATTAAATGTCATCTAGTTTCTCAGTGCCTCTTTGAGATAGTTATAGACACTCTAGGGATGTACAAAAAAAATGACGTCTGGACTTAGGATGTAACAAATAACTGTCTATTTAATGTGAACATTCTACATACTTGAATTTATCCAGTCCATTTACCTACATATCAAATTATCAAATGTCCAAAGGATTACAATCTATTTTTCTTCCCTAATGCCCTTCTTCCACATGAGCACTAAATGTCATGGTAAAGCGCTAATGATTCTCAAAATGCAAAACTTGGAAAAAAATTGTGTAAGTTTAACTTATTTTTTACGAAGAGAAAAAGCACGTAAGATAAACTTGAACAAAGTAATGAAATTATCTCCACATTTTCTTCTTCAAGGCTGAGTGTGGTGATTCACACCTGTAATCCCAGCACTTTGGGAGGCTGAGGTGGGAGGATTGCCTGAGGCCAGGAGTTCAAGACCAGCCTGGGCAACACAGGGAGAACCCCCCCCCCGCCACCGCCCCCGATCTCTATGAATAATAAAAAAATTAGCTGAGCATGGTACATGCCTGTAGTCCCAGCTACTCAGTAGCCAAGGTGAGAGGCTAACTTGAGCCCAGGAGGTAGAGGCTGTAGTAAGCCATGATTGTGCCACTGCACTCCAGCCTGGGGGACACGACAACACCCTGTCTCAAAAATAATAAACAAAATTTTAAAATTAAATTTAAAAACAGGACTGGGCATGGTGACTTATGCCTGCAATCCCACCACTTTGGGAGGCTGAGGCGGGAGGATTACTTAAGCTCAGCAATTTAAGACTAGCCTGGGCAACATAGTGAGACTACATCTCTACTAAAAATTTTTTTTAAAAATTAGCTGGGTGTGATGCTGGATGACTGTTGTAGCCCCAGTTACTTAGGAGGCTGAGGTGGGAGAATCACTTGAGCTCTGAGGTTGAGGCTGCAGTGAGCCATGACTGTGCCATTTGCCCTCCAGCCTAGGTGACAGAGGGAGACCCTGTCTCAATAAAAACATAAGAAAAAAGAGAAGAAAAAGACATCAGGACTTGGAATCCTAATTTGAAAATGAAACAGAACACAGAGGAAGCTACCTAAAACAGTAATAGGCTTACAGAAGGCTTTTTAGGAATTCTTGTGTGTTCTACTCATACTTGTATAAAATTTTAAGCATCTCCAAATGTTATACAGCTCTAAATAAAGTGGAGAAAAGGGGTAGCCAGGTAATTCAAATAACAGAATGTCTTTCTTCCCAAATTACTTACTGAAGCCATGAAGCAAAACTTACCTACACAAAAATCCAGAGATCTGTGATTAGTAAACATTTAAACCGTTGACAAATTCTTTCCTTGATATTCAACAGCATCCTTCCAAGAATGTGGTTAACCAATGAACTCAATCAAGTTCAGTTGTGTCTATGACTGTGATATCTAAATGACTAACTGAAAAGTAAAATATCCAAAATAGCTGCTTTTCTTATGCATTAAACATACCCAACATTATACACACAGGTGCACCAACTTAGTCCATTTGTGCTACTGCAACAAAATATCTATAATTTATAAAGAACAGAAATTTGTATTTCTCACAGTCTGGAGGCTGGGAAGCCCAAGATCAAGGCGCTCGCAGGTTCCACATCAGGCGAAGGCCCCTTCCTCACAGATGACACCACCTAGGTGTCCTCCTGTGGCAGAACAACAGAAGAGCAAAATGGGCCTAAGCTAGCTGCTTCCAGACCTTTTTATAAAAGGCACTAATTAATCCATTCATGAAGACAGAGCGCTCATGCCTTGAATCACTTCCCCAAAAGCCCAACCTCTTAATACCACCATAATGGGGATTAACACATGAATTTGCGGTGGTGGGACACATATATTCAAACTATAGCATGCACTTTTCAACATCTTAAAACAGATTCCCGTGGTCTCAAGAGGCCAGACTAGACAAAAATTAGGGCATCTCTTTGGTTACTCTTTAAAACCTTAAACTCAATACTGAGAGTTGAGTGGAATACAAAAGTATGACATTTAATTAGACATTCTGCTGGCTGACACAAAACTTGCACTTCCTTTTTCATTAGCCAATAGGTACAGATATAACTGTAGACAGAAATTATAATTAGAAATAATGAGAGCAATTTCTTGGATTACTCCACTTATAAAATAAATTATATTTTATTCAGACTTATCCTTTCAAATTACTCATGATTAGCCTATCCTCTTCATGGGAGAATTTAGGAAACCTCTCTATTGCTGTGGCATCTTTATGGAAAAAAAAATTGTGTACATGCATACGTGCAAGAAACTTTCCTACAAACATCACAATTTAAAAACCACTCTATCCAAAAAGGCATTGTAAAAGTATAATTTTGCATTTTATTCATTCATTCCATCAGCTGGGAATTGCTCTATTGTACAAACACAGTTTTGTACAAAAAAATCACAAAATGTTACAAAATAAAAAAAGTACAAACTGCATTACTTAATAAATATGACTAAAAGTCGTTAAAGTGGCAATGAGATAGATTTTAAGTTGGAAACATTGTTTGACCCAGCAAACCATACAAGCTCTGTTTACAGACATTTCTACATTAATACAGGGCAATCCTATTTTGCCTTTTGAAAGAATGTAAAGAAATATTAAGACAGTGTTCTTCTACTATAACTGCCAAGGTTGGCTCCAGACATTTATGCCATTAGTTTATAAATCTCTTAGCTGGATCCAAGAAGTTACATAAAGCAGGAGGCTTACCTTGTCACAGAGTTTTATACCATGTTAACATTCTCTTACAACAAAATGACAAATGTAAATAAAAACAACCGAGAGCACCAGACAATCTACTCTACACATCAACCAGGGTACAGAATAATCATTCTGCCATCAGCAAATGTCAGACTTTCATTCAAGTAAGACCTGGTACTATCCGTTAAAAGAGGAAAAACAAAACAAAACCAAAAAAAAAAAAACACAAAAAAAACCTTCCCACAACTTTCCATTAAGTAATTTTCTTTAAAAGATTCGCCATTTCTAGAAAAACAATGACTTCCAAAACAACAGCTCTGTTTCATCAAAATGGAATGGGCCAAACATCTGGTAACAAGAATACATCAATATCCATTTGAAATAATTATCTAAGAATTGTGAAATTCAAATGTCAACAACATAAAATAACTACCAAATCACAAACTCTATTCAAAATAATACATTTCATATAAAGCACTTCTCTGGATTTACGCCTGAAAGCTGTTTGTCAAAATGGAACACGTCATAGATGAAGGTACACCAGTTTTTAAAAATGTTGTGCAAAAATACATTTTTATAGAAAATAGACTACCAGGAATGAACAAATTTACACTGTGAGAAATCAGCTTGCAAATTAAGTAGTGCTCACTTTACACAGCAAATTATAAATAGCAGTAAAATCACCCAAAGCTATCATGAAACATCATTTAGGTGCCCAGCAACCTTCAGCTCTGAGAGAACATTCAAAAAGATGATTAAGGCATTACACCTACAGTAAAATCTACTAGCAAGTTTGAAAGTGCTATTACCCTGATTAAAGTTCATGTGATTCTCCAAACACAAGTTATATATGCAATTATTCCCAGGGTGTAAGGTTTTGAGACATTTCAAGAGCATGCATTTTGTTCAATATACATTTTAGACAAGGATATGGCCATAGATTTGGCAAGTTCTTCGTCGCGTTTCCTTTGCACTTGAGTTTGTTTGCACCAGTTGTCGTACTCTGGGTTAGGATAGGAGTGATCAAATACAGCATCATAGTGTCCGTTACTGAGCCAACTGAGCCAAATACTAGGCCTCAGGGAATCCTCTGGGCCCAAATAATGAATCATGGTAGACACCGTGGGACTCTCCAGCCTCCCTCCAGTAGTTAAATGGATATTCACATTCAGCATCTGCCCCATGGCCAGCAACTCCGGGTACCCGGCCCACGCCCCGTCTTGGGCAGCAGCGATGATAAACTCCCCCACGTCACCCTCAATCAGGGGGTTGAAGTGGTCGAGATGGTCGGCGATGTAGTGCACCGTCTGCTCCCTCAGCTCCCGATGCAGGCTCTGGTCCCCGTACACCGTCTTGCTGACAGCTCGGTAGAGGCAGTTGCCGTCTGGAATGATGTGGAATCGGTATTTATTCCTCTGCCGCAGGTACTTGTCCTGCTTCTCCACCTCGGCCAGGTACAGGGCCAGCTTCTCGTCTCTGGGATCCGACCTGGAGACGATCACCGGCTCCGCCGCGGTGCTCGGGGCGGCCTCGATGCCCCGGGCAGGGGGTGCCTCGGCCTCTGGGTCGGGCCTCCGCGCCGCGTCCCCACCGGGCGCGTCGCAGCTGTCGCCGCCCCTCTCCCATGCCCTGGGGCCCCTCTCCGCCAAGTGCTCTTCGCCCCACGGACCGGGGCCGGGATCGGTGCTCCCCGGGGTCGACGGGGGGCCTCGGTGCTTGGCGGCGGCCAGGGCCTGGCGGTGCTCGCTCAGTCGGAAGTTCCGATCGGGCCCCTCCCGTGTCGAGTCCAAGCCCGCGGGCTCGGGACAGTCGGGTCGCAGCAGCTCCTCCAGGAGCCAGGCCGAGGAGCCCCGCCGCGGCGGGACCGGGGCTGCGGGCGCCGGGGCCAGCAGGAGGCAGCGGCCGCGCGGGGCAGCGGCGGAGCCCGCGGCGCCGGGAACGGGCTCGGGCCCGTGCAGCAGGAGCCTGTCGGCGCCCAGGGCCCGCACGGTGATCTGTGCGGTGGATGTGTAGTGCGGCGGCAGCGGCGGCTTGCAGGACGAGCCGGGCGGGCCGGCGGCGGCGGCAGCGGAGGCGGGCGCGGCGGCCCCGGACACCACCTCGAAGCAGGAGGAGAAGGCGGGCATCTTGGCGGCGGGGACAGCGGCGGCTTCCCGGTGCTCGGCGGCCGCGGCGGGCTGGCACTCACCGGTCTCGGGCTCGGGCGCGGCGCCGGCGGCTCCCGGGGGCTGCAGCGAGACCTTGAAGGGGGTAGCGGCGGCGGGTGGCGCGGGGGCGGCGGCCGTGGGACCCGGGGCCCCGGCTGGGTAGTGGGTGCAGACGCTGCTGTAGAGCTGCATGTCCCTGCCCGCCGCTCGGCCCCTTATAGGCGCGGCGAGCCCCGGAGCGGGGGACACACCCTCCGGGCCCGCGGGAGGGGGCCGGCGGAGCGCGGTGACCCAACGGCCCCAGAATAGAGATGAGCGAAAGGGCGCCGGCCGCCGCGCGTCGGCAGCCGCGAATAGGGCCCGGGTCCCGGCCAAATTCCTGCTGCGCCACAGCGCGGGGGGGCGGGGACGGGACGCGAGCTCGACCCCTGCCGGTGCGCTCGGCCCGCAGACCCGGGGCGCCGCGCCCGCTGCAGCTGCTCCGGCCCGCGGCGGCCGCGGGGGACTCACGGAGGAAGCCGCCCGCCCCGTTGGAGCGCGTCCCGCTGGCGAGGAGGAGCGCGGTGCGCGCGGAGGCCCGGGAGGCGGGGCCGCGGTTGTTTACCTCAGGCCTCGCGGCCGCGTCACGTGGACTCACTGGAATGCGCGGCTCGTTGCGGCGCCCGATTCAGCCGCGACTGCTCGCCCCGCCCACTCCGGCCCGCGCCCCGCCCCCTGCCGCGCTCCGCCGACGTCACGGGCGTGGCCCTCGGGGCGCGCGCGCGCGCGCGGGCGGGCGGGGCGAGGCCGGGGGCGCGAAGGCCTCAGCAGTCCTGGGATTCCTGGCTGGGCCTCCCGCCCACGTGACTCCCACGGACCGCTTCGCCCACTTGGGCACTGGTTTCTGCGCTGCGCCACTCTCCTCAGCGGCTGCAGTGGATGCTGCGGGATGGGAGCTGCTTGGGGCGAGTTAGCATGCTCGGAAGGCTTGCGTGGCAGGAAAGCTTCCGGCATGGGTGTGGAGAACGGAATGCTGCCTTAAAGTCTGTTTGGCTTCTGCTGGTCATGGGCTACCATCCTTCCTTGCATTCACTACTGCCTCTTTTCTTTTATCTTTTTAGAGATGGGGGTCTCACCTGTCTCCGAAGCTAGAGTGTAGTGGCGCAATCCATAGCTCACTGCAGCCTTGACCTCCCGGGCTCAAGCGATCCTCCCGCCTCAACCTCCAGAGTAACTGGAAACCACAGGTGTGCACTACCGCACCCGGCTAATTTTCTTTCTTTTTTTTTTTTTTAAGGCGAGGGTCTCACTACAGTTGCCCAGTCTGGTGTCCAACTACTGGCCTCAAGCTGTTTCCCTCCTCGACCTCCTAAAGTGTTGGGATTATGGGTCCTAGCCACCACTCGTGGAACCACCGCGTCTTTTCCTTTTTTTTTTTTCTTTTTCTTTTTGAAGCAAGGTCTTGCTCTGCCTTCCAGGCTGAGTGCAGTGGCACCATCATGTCCCACTGCGACCTCGACCTCCAGGGCCCAAGTGATCCCCCTTCCTCAGCCTTGCCTTGGGCAGGGATTACAGGTGCCCAGCTAGTTTTACCACTGTGTCTTTTCTATGCATTTCCTTGGACTCACCTGTAAGGGTGAGTCCGCTAGTGGATTCTCCTGCCCTGCTAAGACGAAACCAACTTTGCACCTCTGACCTATTCCATTTGGCAAATATCTGGCTCGGGGGAAAGCAAGGAAGCCTTTTAGGCTTTTATAAACAGGCTTTCTCAGAATACCAAATGCAGTATCACTTAGGGCCTTTTGAGAATAGGTGCGATTGCTAGCCAGAGGTTAAAAGCGGTGGAGAAAGTCGTGACCTGCATTCCGGGGCAAGATAGACTATAGAAAATACTTCTACCGAGTCTTTTTGTAATACCCACCTTTGTAAGGGAAAGCCAGAGGTAGTGGGAGACTTTTGCTATATTCTGAGCTTTGATCAAATGCTAAATTAACAGGGCCTATACATTCAAATTGAACCTAGAGGTTGTCCTGACATTTTAGAGATAGGGAGACTGAACTTGTAGGTGATGTAGGCTGTACTCCGGTCCCCACCTTTCCAGTGGAATGTGAATTCCATGAATTGAGAGACTTGGGTCTTGCTCTTAAATTTCCATCCCCTAACACCGTGCCTGGCACATAACTGGACCTAATTAATATTTACTAAGTGAATGAGTAGATGGAAAGCAAATTCCCAAGGTTTGTCAGAGAGTGGTGAAGCCAAGATTACTATCCAGGTCCCTTGACCCTAGCCAGGGCTTTTAATTATCTTTGGGCAGTATGACTGGCAGGGTCCCAGCTCAGGTCACTGCAGCCGGTTATGTAAATTAACTCAGAAGAAGGTAAATGACTGTCTAACTTTTCAAATTCTGGTAACTACCGTATTGGGAGCTTGAAGCTCTCATGGCTAATTAGAAAAAGGAGATTACCATCCTTGGATTTCATCACTGATTTGTTGAGCATCTATTGCTCTGTGCATGAAGCACTTCACGCTTAACTCTTTCATTAGCTGGTGTTCTGAAACAGAAGACAAGTCTGTAAACAAGGCCATCATCAAATAATATTTACCATACCCACCATGTGCCTAGCAGGACTAGCATAACTGGAGCCTGAAGGGAGATAAGGAAAATATTAGAATTTAAATCCTAAAGCAAGAATAGATTTTAACAGGTTGGGGTAAATGTAGAAAACAGCAACAACAACAACAACAACAACAACAAAACACTAGGTCCACAGAAGACACACTACCTCTAATGTGCCAAGTTAGCAACAGAGAAAAACAAAGAGGTGAAGATTCGAAACATTAACATATGAATGCATTTTTAAAAAATCTTTTTAGTTTGTTTGGGGGCAGTGGACTATGCAAGACTGCGTATTGGCAGTAGGAATCCTTGTCCACTCTGTATCTCAATGTGGAAAGGCATCCTGGAGGAGGTGATACTTCAGGAAACCTTCAAAGCAGAAATGATAGCAGCTTTGGATGTTGTTTTTGGCCCTTGGAAGCTAAGAGAAGACAAGGCCTTGCAGGTGACAGCAAAGAGATTAGGGAGGCAAATCTGATTTCTCGTGAGTTCACATAATTATCTATAATGTAATTGTGTAATTAAAATGAATATGCATGAAAATTGCTACATGATCAGAACGTTTGAAGAGTATAAGTTTTCAGGAAGTGAGTTGTTTTTATTCTGATGGTTTCCATGACTGTTTTCCCTTCCTCAACTGTAAGCTCCTCAGAAGGGTCCCAAAACTTAGCATAGAATAACTAGTAACGTTTTTGCTATATACTGTATATTAAAACATGGGAAGACTATAAATGTGATTTTTTTAAAAACTGTGCAAAGAAGCTGAATCCTGTGTCTTTAGATAAACATTAAATACATCCAATTAAGCTAGAAAAAAAAATTCCTAGGCTAGGAGCCATGGCTCATGCATATAATCCCAGTACTTTGGGAGGCTAAGGCAGGAGGATCACTTGACCCCTGGAGTTTAAGAGCAGCCGAGGCAACATAGCAAGACCCTGTCTCTATAAAAAATAAAAAAATTAGCCTGGCATGATGGCACATGCCTGTAGTCCCAGCTTTCTGGAATGCTGAGGGGGAATAATTGCTTGAGCTCAAGAGTTTGAGGTTGCAGAGAGCCATGACCACACAATTGCACTTCAGCCTGGGTGACAGAATGAGGCCCTGTATCAAGGGGAAAAAAAAACAGACAGACAGACAGTAGCAAGTGTTGGAGAAAATATGAAGAAGTTAAAATCCTCATACGTTGCCTGTGGAATTGTAAAATGATGCAGATACTTTTTAAACAGCTTAGCAGTTCCTCAAAATGTTACAGAGTTACCATATGATCCAGTAATTCCACTTTTAGGTATATAACCAAGAAAAATACGAACATATCTCCATACAAAAACTTGTATATCAATATTCATAGTAGTAGTATTCATAATATCCAAAGAGTGAAAACTACCCACATATCTATCAAATGATGAATGGATAAACCAAGTGTGATACATTCAGACAATGGAATATTATTCAGCCGTGAACAAAATGAAGACACATGCTGCAATATGGATGAATCTTCAAAACATGCTAAGTGAAGAAAGCCAGATGCAAAAGGTCACATACTGTATAATTCCAGTTATATGAAATGTCTAGAATAGAGAATAGGCTGAGGTGAGGAGGGAATGTGCAGTGACTGCCAAAGGGCATGGGTTTCTTTTGGAGTAATCAAAATGGTTTGAAAATAGCTTATGGCTGGTCGAGGGGCTCATGCTTATAATCCCAGCATTTTGGAAGGCCAGGGTGGGTAGATCACTTGAGCGCAGTAGTTTGAGACCAGCCTGGGGAACATGGCAAAACCCCATCCCTACAAAAAATACAAAAATTAGCCAGGCATGGTGGCACACGCCTGTAATCCCAGATGTTTGGGAGGCTGAGTTGGGAGGATCCATTGGTGCTGGGAGTTCAAGGCTGCAGTGAGCTGTGATTGTGCCACTGCACTCCAGCCTGGGTAACAGAGGAGACCCTATCTCAACAAAAAAGAGAGAAAGAAAGAAAAAAGAAAATGGGTTATGGCAGGGCAAGGTGATTTATGCTTATAATCCCAGCAGTTTGGGAGGCTGAGGCAGGAGAATCACTTGAGCCCAGGAGTTTGAGACCAGCCTGGGCAACATTCAAGACTCCATCTCTACCAAAAATAATAATAATAATAATAATAATAAAAAGTCAGCTGAGCGTGGTAGTGTGCACTTGTAGTCCCAACTATTCAAGAGGCTGAGGCTGGAGGACCACGTGAGCCCAGGACTTTGAGACTTTGAGATTGCAGTCAGCTATGATCCTGCCACTGCCTTCCAGCCCAGGTGACAGAGCAACACCTTGTCTCCAAAAAAAAAAAAAAAAAAGGAAAAAGAAAATTATGGTGATAGTTGCACAACTCTGTGGATATACTAAAAACTACTGAATTATACATTTGAAGGATGAATGAATTCTATGGTATGTAAATCATATCTAAATAAAAGCTGTTTTTAAAAACCTTACCATGAGCCAGGTACTATGCTCATTGCTTGAAATAAAAAGATAATTATATTTTAACCATAAATGTCTCAGCAGCAACAATACTTATTTTGTGACATGATTGCATATATCATGGACAACATTTTATATATCTTAATGATTTTTTCTGACAAATTCATGGTACTCTATGTGATAGCTTAAATGTAATTGTTTAAATGATATAAATGAGCTGAAGCTTACTGAAGCCAAATCACTCATGCCCAGATGAAACGGATATTTAGGGCACTAAACTAGTAGAAATACTATTTGAATTTATAACTTTTTATAAACTTTTTGTGTAATTTTCATGATATAAAAAATACTTTTACATTTTGTAAAGTAAACATTTGTTGAGCATTCCACAAAGCATATGGGAATTGTACACAGATATGTCATATTTTTAGTTTCGTTGGTTCTATATATGGTTCTATGAGATTCTGAAAAGTGCCCAGAATATTTTCTGAATGTTGTCAAATAAAAATGGTACCTCAGCAATAAAGGCAAGCGTCTTGGGAAGTGATGTGTGGAGTTGATATATATTCATTCTTTGTGTTCTATTGAACTGACAACTTAAAGTGAAAAAAATAAATAAATAAAGAGCATCATGTCATGCAAACACCTCAATATTCTTTCTCCAGCTCATCTACCAAGGCTGACATGTCACCAGCTGGAAGTGAAATTACCAGGCAGAAGTGAAAGCTACCCTTAATTATTTAAACCTATGGCTCTTCTGAAATTGTATTTATTTATTTCTTGCATAACTTGAACATTATACTAAAGAAGAGAATCACTGAAAATTCTATTATGTAAAGGCCTCTTAACTCCAGAAACTTTAAATCAATATGTGATAACTAGATCAAATAATCAGTAGATGTTTGGGGTTTTTTTCATATATATATATTTATGAAAAAAATATATATATATATTTTTTTCCCCCGAGACAGAGTTTTGCTCTTGTCACCCAGGCTGGAGCACAATGGCACAATCTCACCTCACTTCAACCTCTGCCTCCTGAGTTCAAGCGATTCTCCTGCCTGAGCCTCCCAAGTAGTTGGGATTACAGGGGTGTGCCACCACGCCCAGCTAATTTTTGTATTTTTAGTAGAGACAGGGTTTCACTGTGTTGACCAGGCTGGTCTCGAACTCCTGACCTCAGGTAATCAGCTTGCCTCGGCCTCCCAAAGTGTTGGGATTACAGGTGTGAGCCACCATGCCCGGCCTATAATTTCTTATTTTCTTTCTTCCTTTATTAGTATTATTTTTAAATAGAGATAGGGTCTCACTCTGACGCTCAGGCTGGAGTACAGTGGCACGATCTCAGCTCACTATAACCTCCACCTTCTGGGCTTCAGTGATCCTCCCAACTCAGCCTCCCAAGTAGCTGGGCCTACAGGCGTGCACAACTGTGCTGGGCTAAGGTGTTTGGTTTTTGTAGGAGAAAAAAATAGGACAAAGTATGCAGAAAAGACTGTGACAAATGGATAATCATTGACTCTTGAGTTTAGGCTTAGAAAAGGTGCAGATCCTTTTGATAAATAACCCAAGAGGTCATCTAGTGATTAGCAATGGGGTTCAAATCTCTACTCACACAATGGCATTCTTCATCTTGTGGATCCAATTGACTGTTGAGAGAAGTCAAGTCTGTTACTCAACAGGGAGGTTTAAATGATATAATTTAAATAGAATGATCATTTCCCATACACAGCCTTGAATCATTCCAGCATATGGTGAAAGGGAGGAGCCCCAAAACCTCAAGTGTTGCCTGAATTCAGTTCATTTCTATTAGAAAAGGAGAACAGTAGGCTAGAACCATCTTGTTCTGTGCTCTGTTGCCTGCTTCTAGTTGCCTTAACCGATACGATGGTCAGGTCTGCTAACAGTAACTAGGCCTGCACAGGTTTAAATAAAAGTATAATCATATGTCCCTTGTTTGTAAAGAGCTTAACATAAAGTAGGAAAAACAAGACACCCGCACACACCCAAACGTTGAATAACTGCAGTAAATGCAGAAATCTGTTACCAAGGATGTTTCTAACATAACTCAGTTGGCTGTTTGTGTGGCAACATTTTAAAAATCCACAATCTTTGTAATGTTTACCTAGTAGCTAAATGTCTGTAAATAAGTGAACGTGATAACAATATGACTTACCCCTCCTAGAGACCATAAGGGTGTTTCTGTGGGGAGCAGGCAACAGCCACACCCCACCCTCCTTCTATATGGGTAGAAGGCCAGACTGAGAAACACACCCTTCATGACTAAGAGCTCAATTGTAAAAATGCCCAGATATTATAAAACTATTTCACCAAGACTTAAGGAAATGAGAAAAGAGGACCAGGCACAGTGGCTCATGCCTGTAATTCCAGCATTTTGGGAGGATGAGAGGGGAGGATTGCTTGAGACCAGGAATTCAAGACCAGCCTGGGCAACATGGCAAAATCCCATCTATATAAACAGTATAAAAATTAGCCGGGCATGGTGATAAGTGCCTGTAGTCCCAGCTACTCAGGAGGCTAAGGCTGGAGGATTGCTTGAGCCCAGGAGGTCGAGGCTGCAGTGAACTATGATCATGCCACTGCACTCCAGCCTGGGTGGCCAAAAAGAAAAGAAAAGAAAGAAAAAGAAGAAAAAAGAGGATAGGTATTAAGTTACTTTAATATTGCTTTTTATTTAATTAAAAAAAGTGTGTTAAAAAATTAAAGCAATGCACACGTATAAAAATAGAAGTAAAATTCCTTTACATCCCACCCCATCTCCCTCATCTCCCACTCTAGTGGTAACTACTGTTTACATTTATTATATATATTTTCAGACTTTTTAATATGCATATATAGATTATATAATATACATGTCAAAATGCAAAAATTTGGCATTACAGGATTATATGGTACATATTTTCTCTGCACTATACTTTTTTCTTTACTTAATTAGTATATACTGGACGTGTTTCATGTCACAATATGTAGCTCTACCTTACTCTTTTTTTTTGTTTTTAATTTATTATTTATTTATTTATTTATTTATTTATTTATTTATTTATTTCAAGACAGGGTCTTGCTCTGTCACTCAGGCTGGAGTGTGGTGGTGCAATCATGTATGACTGTAGCTTCAACCTCCTAGGGTCAACTGATCCTCCCACTTCAGCCTCCAGAGTAGCTGGGACTACAGGTGTGTGCCACCATGCCTGGCTAATTTTTTTTATTTTTAGTAGAGAGGAGGTCTCTCTATGTTGCCCAGGCTGGTTTTGAACTCCAGAGCTTGACCGATCCTCATACCTCAGCCTCTCAAAATGCTGGGATTACAGGCAGAGTTTCTGCTAATGAGATGACCTAGGGTGGGACCCCTGATTAGCCCCAGGATGAGGCTAATCACCAGAAAGACCAAGTGATTAGAGGATTAGAGGGTCGAAAGTTTCAGCCCCGCCCACCAACTTCCAGGAAAGGGGTTATGGGGGACACTGGAGATTAAACTTCATAAAAACTCTTAGACAATGAAAGCTCTATTCTCTCTCCTCCGTACTTCAGCCTGTGTATCTTTTCATCTCTATTCTTTGTAATACTCTTCATTAGTAATAATACACTAATAAATGCAATTATTTCTCTGAGTCCTGTGAAGCATCCTAGCAAATTAATCAAACCAAAGTAGGGGATCATGGGACCCCCAGATTATAACCAGTCGGCGAGAGGTATAGGTGACAACCTACTACTTGCAATTGATGTCCGAAGTGAGGTCAGTCTTGTGGGACAGAGCCCTCAACCTCTGGGATCTGACTCTAACTCCAGGTAGATAGTGTCAAAATTAAATTGAATTATAGGACACCTAGATGGTGTCCACCACAGAACTGCTTGGTGGGTAGAGAAAAACCCCTACACCTGGTCACAGAAGTGTTCTGTGTTGAGTAGAGATTGCAGAGAAAAAATAATTGTTTCCCTTTCACAGGAACGTATTTTTTTCCCCTTAAGAATCTTCTTGATGGTTGAAATCATAAATGCAACTACTATGAAGCCAACACATTGCTTTAAATGTAAATAGTTTTTATGGGATTTATTATTATGAAAATAATACATGGTCATCACAAAAAAGTCGAAACCTATAAATAAGCAAAAGAGAGAGAGAAACAATTTTTTAAAAATAGTCCTCCCAGGGGCTCGGTGCGGTGGTTTATGCCAATAATCACAGCACTTTGGGAGGTAGAGATGGGAGAAATGCTTCAGTCCAGGAGTTCGAGGCCAGCCTGGGCAATGTGGCAAGTCCCTGTCTCTACAAAAAAAACCTTAAAAATTAGCCAGATGTGGTGGCATGAGCCTGTTGTTCCAGCTACTCAGGAGGCTGAGGTGGGAGGATCCCCTGAGCCCAGGAAGTCAAGACTTCAGTGATCTGTGTTCCTGCCACTGCACTCCAGCCTGGGCAACAGAACAAGACTCTGTCTCAAAAACAAACAAAAAAAACTCACCCAGGACTGGGCACAGTGGCTTACATCTGTAATTCCAGCACTTCAGGAGGCCAAGGCAGAGGATCACTTGAGACCAGGAGTTTGAGACCAGCCTGATCAACAGAGCGAGACCATGTCTCTACAAAAAAATTTAAAAATTAGCCAGGCATGGTGTGGCACACCTGTAGTCCCAGCTACTCAGGAGGCTGAAGCTGGAGAATAGCTGGAGCCCAGAAGGTGGAGGCTGCACTGAGCTAGGATCACACCACTGCACTCCAGCCTGGCAGAGAGAGCCAGACAGTATCTCTTAAAAACAAAAACAAAAAAACACCGCCTATAAATGTGACAACTTCTTCTTCAGTTATATCTGTATCAGCGGTTCCCAACCACAGCAGTTTGGCAAGGTCTGGAGGCATTTTTTGGTTGTAACAACTGGAAGGAGAGCTGCTCCTGGCATATTGTGGGTAGAGATCTATGATCTGCTAAAGATCCTACCCTGTATAGGACAGCCCTTTACAAAAAATAATTATTTGTCCCAAAATGTCAATAGTACCAACGTTAGGACACCCCGATACACACACACACATACACACACACACACACATATATACTGACTTTAAAAAAAAAAAAAAGGGATACTATTCTGTCATCTATTTTTTACTTGATATGTCAACATATCTTTTATGTTAAAAATACACTTCAACATCTTTAATGGCATTGAAATAAATGAGTTATTCTTGAGTATTTTAGAAATTTTGTAGCATCCCTACATAAAGGCATGTGTATGTATGTATAACTGAGATGTTTCATAAAATAACATGCATTGTTACTACCTATACTGCATTCTATTTTATCTTCCATTTTATTCCTTTTTTAAATGTCAATTATAACTTAAGTTCATTTCATGGCCCACTAATGGCTGTGACTTGAAATTTGAAAACCAATGCATTACAGCTTCAGTTTTACTCTGATAGATTATTGTATTTACAATACAGGCCAACTCTCACTTCAATACATTTTCTGAGCAAATGGAATCATTGAAAAACAATGCAATTTTTTAATGTGTTTCTTTAAGTAACCTGTAATTTTTGTTCTGAACCAGTACATTTTTAGAGTAAAAAGGGTTCCTATTAATAATTATTTCAGATATCAGGTGTAAATTGGGAGTGCCTAGAAAAAATAGGATATATGGTCAACCTATTAATAACTGAGATGGAAAATAGTTATTTTCATATTTTTCTCTATTTCCTCTTATAGCATTCATTCCTCTATCATACCCATGAACACCTAGAATCTCTGATATTTGATGAATATCTTATAATTTGCTAATGTAAGCAAGAATCGGGAACTTCAGATTCTACTCCCAGCCTCAAAACTAATTGTTTGACTTTGAACAGATCATTACATCTCCCTGGCTCTTAATTATCCCATCTATAAAAGAAGGTTTAATGATCTCCATGATTTCTTTCAACCTTAAAATTATATGACACTTATGCTGTAGGAAATGATATGGAAACAACTTTTAAAAACTTAGAGTGTAAATGGGATAACTAAATTATGAAACATACCGGCCTTCACCAAAATACAATTTCTTAGAACTTTTAGAACACTTCAATACAAATGCCTGCATAATATCCGGGCTGGGCTCAAAGAGCAAGCAGCCAGATTGCTAATAACATTGGAGACCTCAAAAGTGTTCTCTTCCTCTGCCTACCCAGCTACAGTGATTCCATGAAAAGATAAGAGTACCTTGATGATAAGTAAGAGTAAGTTTCCCAGATGAAACACAGAAAAACACCGAGAAAGAGAGAGAGAAAAAGAAAGAGAGACAAATGGAAGTCTAGGATTGGAGAAAACTACGCTAAGAAGTTAAGTGAGAGGTTGACTTCACAATTTTGTTAGAAGTGGACCCTAAATAAAATCATGGCTGCTGAATAGATTAATACTCATACTCATGTTGAATGACACACAGCACATAGAGTTGTTGTTTTGGGGTTTCAGGTTTTCTGTTTTTGTTTTTGTTTTTTTTTTTTTTTTTTTTTGAGACAGGGTCTCTGTCACCCAGGCTGGAGAGCACTGGCATGATCATAGCTCATAGCACACACAGATATTTTTGTTTTGTTTGTTTGTTTTGAGACAGGGTCTCACTCTGCCACCCAGGCTGCAACCTCAACCTCTTGGGCTCAAGTGATCCTCCTGCATTAGTCTCCCAAGCAACTGAGACTACAAGTGTGTGCCACCATGCCCAGCTAATTTGTTTTTGTAGAGGCGAGGTTTCTCTGTTTTGCCCACACTGACCTTGAACTCCTGTCTCCAGTGATCCTCCCGCTTCGACCTCCCAAAGTGCTGGGATTAGAGGTATGAGCCACTGTGCCAGGCCTAATACACAGAGTTTTAAGAGTTACTGACTATGGGGGGGTATTTGTCATGTTTGTCACTGCCCAGGTGTTTTTAAACACCCTTTCCTCACATTAAGAGCTCTTCTTCTGCCAGATAGAAGCCTGGATTCATTCTCCCAGGTACCCATGAAGCAATGTCCAGGATTCAACTGAGGCTCCATCCGTCAAACACACTCACTCACCCAGGACTTAAATCCTGCAATGAGTAACAGGAAGAAGCTGAAGTGTGGTCCATCTTGTGCCAGAGTCCCCAGCAATATCCATACAAACCATGCTGGCCATATACATTGGCAGGGGGATTGATGTCTTCCCTGGAGCAATCCCTTCTACAGTGGGGGGTTGTTCCAACTCGACTCTCTGGAGAATTCTCTGAACTTTCTAAGATCATTTTATATATTTAAAGCTACTTAGAGAGAATGCTGTTGCTTGCAACTAAAAACTTTGACAGATCCCATATCTATAGTATGTTTTGTCTAGTAAAGTTGCATAAAGGAGATACGAAGTTAATTTTGTCCTAAAGGATAGAAATCTCGTTTGAAGCAATGAAGACCCTATTCTGGACTTGAAATATGGCAGAAACTAGAGAGTCAGGAGTCTGGCCATGTTGGAAAGTGGACACTGTGGAAGCAAAGTAGTGAGAATGAGCCAGCCACTAGAAGGCTTTGAAACCTAAGCCTAGATGTGTGTTTTCATTGGAAGAGCAAAAATTAGCCCTTGTAGAGGTTTTCTTAAGTGTGAGGTGCTAGAGCTGCTTGTAGCATCAAAGTCATGAACATTTTCAGGATTAAGGTTAAAACCTACCTTAATAGGTGGTCTCAATATTATCATCTCATTAGATTCCCAGAAAGATAAATCTAGAAGGAACCCCAAAAGAAGAAACATAGTATCTTGGGAATAAAGGGAAGATTGGGAAGAAAAAGGATAGTATATAAAAAAAATTTTTGGAATAAGGCTAAATAAGGCCATGTGTGGTAACTCATGCCTGTAATCCCAGAACTTTGAGGGGCCAAGGTGGAAGGATAGCTTGAGGCTAGGAGTTCAAGACAGGTCTGGGCAACATACCAAGACCATGTCTCTCCAAAAACAAACAAACAAACAGAAACTTTTATTGCAGTGTTCTTTCTAAGGATATGGGAATAAAAGAATAGGGCTAAATGTAGGGAACTCTGTTGTGCAATTGGAATCTGTGCTTGAAATCATTATGGTCAAGCTAATTACTTGCCTGTTTTAATAATTAATGGTTCATCACATGACTGATATTTATATCAGTCATAACCATTACTGATCATTACCAGGATGCCTAAATTAGGGATCCCACAGTCTTCGTGATCATATGTATGTTCTGCCCATACGCAATGACGGTCACTGTGGATAGGAAAAATAGGTTATATTATAGAAGAAAGTATATTTCATATGTGAAATTTCATTCATTTGTTCTAAGAATGGGTTCTCAATTAGTATTTACTTATTGATCATGGTATGTATAACTTTCACAAATGTTATACTTTCACATATATACTGAGATTTGGGGGGAATTGTGAAAAGGTAAAAAGTAAACTTGTTATCACTACAACTATTAATGGTGCACCTGCAGGAATTGCTCACAGATAAGGCAGGTTGCGGGTCATTGGTGTTTCTGTCTTGCAGCATGCAACAGAAGTCCTTTCCCTTCCATTCATGAAAGCAAATTGGAATGAATTAATTGGGAGGAGTCTATGGATAACTGTGAATTATATTTTAAAAAGAAATAATTCCTAAAGAACTTTAGTATATTACTGGCTGATCGCAATACACCAATGTGTATCATCTTTCTGTTGAAAACGTCTTTGCATTCCATTCCTCTTCAATTTCTCGAGCGCATTTTAATTGAAAAATAGCAGTGATTCACTCAGGAAAATGCCCAACAAATACAGTGGGAGAACATTTGAGAAAAGAAATACATGACAAATGATACGGTTTGGCTCTGTGTCCCCACCCAAATCTTATGCTAAATTGTGAAACCAAGTGTTGGAGGTGGGGCCTGGTAGGAGGTGATTGGATCATGGGGGCAGATATCCCCTTGCTGTTCTCGTGATACTGAATGAGTTCTCAGGAGATCTGGTTGTTTAAAAGTGTGTGGCATCTCCCCCCTTTGCTCTCTCTACGTGTTTGCATCCCCTTCACCTTCCTTCATGATTGTAAGTTTCCTGAGGCCTCTCACCCATGCTTCCTGAACAGCCTGCAGAACTGTGAGTCAATTAAACCTCTTTTCTTCATAAATTACCCAGTCTCACGTAGTTCTTTATAGCAGTGTGAGGATGGACTAATACAACAAGTCTAACAAAATAGAGTAAAAATCAATAGCATATTAATTCTTTATTGTTAGGCAACAAATCACCCCAAAACATAATGGCTTAAAAAGACAATACATATTTATGGTCTCTTCAATTTTTACGGATCAGAAATTCAGAAAAGCTTGGCTTAGTGGCTCATGAGAACAGAGTCCGATGTCAGCAGAGGCTGCGGCCATTGGAAGGCTTGACTGGGGCAGGAGGT
Organism: Pongo pygmaeus; assembly: GCF_028885625.2. Lineage (NCBI taxonomy): Eukaryota > Metazoa > Chordata > Mammalia > Primates > Hominidae > Pongo > Pongo pygmaeus. Next base: position 23,603,206 of record NC_072381.2, on the reverse strand, counting down.
TCTGCTTCCAAGGTGGTTCACCCCAACAAGTGTGGGTTGTTGCTGGCTGTTGACACATGTGTTTTGCCAGGACTGCCTGAGTGTTTTCATGGCATGGTGGCTTGCTTCCCTGAGAGCCAGGGATTCAAAAAGGAGGAACGTGAAAGATTTCATGCCCTTTATGACCTAGTCTTGGATGTCACACAACATCACTTCCACCACATGGGTCAGCTTTGACTCAGTGTGAGAGGAGGCTATACAAGAAAGTGAGGAGTGAGGGTAAAATAAAAGTGAATGCCATGAAGTAAAGATTACTGGGCACCATCGTGGAGATTAGCTATTATAAAAATAAGGAAAATAAACAGGGTGAATCCAGTCATAATAACTTCATTGTACATTTAAAAATAACTAAAAGAGTATAATTGGATTGTTGGTAACACAAAGGATAAATGCTCGAGGGGATAGTATTCTCTTTTCCATGACGTGATTATTACACATTGCGTGCCTGTACCAAAATATCTCCTGTACTCTATAAATATATATAGGCCTACTATGTACCCACAAAAATTAAAAGTTAAAATAAAAAATAAGGGGAATACAATTAGAAGGGAAACAGGACTTTTGCTTTACATAATAATGGATGGAGGATATCTTAAGTCTGATATATTGGGGTTGTTCAGAAAAGTTGGGAGCTGTGACACAAAAGGTCTCAGAAACCTAGGGCCTAGGTCTGGATAGAAAAGAAAGGTTGCCAAGAGTGGTGGCTCATGCCTGGAATCTCAGCACTTTGGGAGGCGGAGGTGGGAGGACTGCTTGAGGCTAAGAGTTCAAGACCAGCCTGGGCAATATAGTGAGACTTTGTCTCTACCAAAAAAAAAAAATTTAAATTAGGCCGGGTGTAGTGGCTCACATCTGTAATCTCAGCACTTTGGGAGGCCGAGGCCAAGGTCAAGAGATCGAGCCATCCTGGCCAACATGGCAAAACTCCATCTCTACTAAAAATACAAAAATTAGCTGGGCATGGTGGCATGTGCCTGTAGCACCAGCTACTCAGGAGGCTGAGGCAGGAGAATCGCTTGAACCCAGGAGGTAGAGGTTGCAGTGAGCCGAGATCACGCCATTGCACTCCAGCCTGGCGACAGAGCAAGACTCCGTCTCTAACAAACAAACAAACAAACAAATTTAAAATTAGCTGAGCATGGTGGTGTACATCTGTAGTCTCAGCTACTCAGGAGGCTGAGGTGGGAGGATTGCGTGAACCTGGGAGGCAGGTTGCAGTGAGCTAATGTCACACCACTGGACTCCAGCCTGGGTGACAGACTGAGACCCTGTCTCAAAACAAATGAAAACAAAGGGTGATGGCCTCCAATAGAGGCTAGTTCCTTGGGATATATTTTGGGAAAGTGGAGGGTGGAAGAGAAAAAGCTGAAGGGAAGGCAAGCTAGGATTTGGACTAGGTTCTTTTTTTTTTTTTTTTGAGACAGAGTCTCGCTCTGTCACTCAGGTTGGAGCACAGTGGTGTGATCTCAGCTCACTGCAACCTCTGCCTGTTGGGTTCAAGAAATTCTCCTGCTTCAGCCTTCCGAGTAGCTGGGACTACAGGCACGTGCCACCACACCTGGCTATTTATTTTTTTATTTTTCTTTTATTTTTAGTAGAGACAGGGTTTCACTGTGTTTGCCAGGATGGTCTCGAACTCCTGACCCTGTGATCTGCTTGCCTCTGTCTCCCAAAATGCTGGGATTACAGGTGTGAGGCACCACGCCCAGCCAATGGACCAGGTTCTTCTTCAAAGCTTAGATCCCAGTGGGATGCTTCAAATTTCCTAGATACTCTTCCTTTGTGTCTCCAAATTCATTTCGCCAAAATAGAAAGAGATTCAGGGGTGCTTCAGTACTATTCAGATACTACTGAATAATAAAATATGAACTAGTAAAACTTGTGAATACATCTTCATGGATGTGGCACAGAATGAAGAACAACAACTGAACTGGCACAACAAGGCTGTTCCTTACACCAGGTTGCATTTTTGCCTAGCTAGGCCCTATGGAAACAAGAGTCCTGTGAACAACATCAGAGCTACCATTGCATAAAGATAGGAAGGGAAGAACTAACTACTATTGACTGCTTAATATGCTCCAGGCGCTGGGCTAGGTGGTTTCTACAGACTCATCATTTAATACAATTCTCCATTCTCCACATTTCTTCTCTTCTCCCTTTCGTTTCCTTTCCTTTCCTTTTTCCTTCCCCCTTTCCTTCCCCCTTTCCTTTCCCCTTTCCTTTCCTTTCCTTTCCTTCCCTTTCCTTTCCTTCCCTTTCCTTCCCTTTCCCTTTCCCTTTCCCTTTCCTTTCCTTTCCTTTCCTTTCCCTTCCTCTCCTGAGACAGGGTCTCTCTCTGCCACTCAGGCTGGAATGCAGTGGTGAACAATTATCAAAACCTGCCACCTTTAACTACCCTGACCAGTTTCCACTATTTCAAAACATGCAGCCTGAGCAACATGGCGAGACCCCATCTCTACAAAAAAATATTTAAAAAATTAGCCAGGTATGCCGGGCGTGGTGGCTCACGCCTGTAATCCCAGCACTTTGAGAGGCCAAGGCGGATGAATCATGAGGTCAGGAGATCGAGACCATCCTGGCTAACACAGTGAAACCCAGTCTCTACTAAAAATACAAAAAAAAAAATAGCCAGGTGTGGTGGCGGGCACCTGTAGTCCCAGCTACTCAGGAGAGTGAGGCTGGAGAATGGCGTGAACCCCAGAGGCGGAGCTTGCAGTGAGCCAAGATCACGCCACTGCACTCCAGCCTGGGCGACAGAGCGAGACTCCGTCTCAAAAAAAAAAAATTTGCCAGGTGTGGTGGCCATGCCTGCAGCCCTAGCTACTCAGGAAGCTGAGGCAGGAGGATCACCTGAGCCCCAAGGTCAAGGCTGCAGTGAGCTAGGATTGCACCAGTGCATTCCAGCCTGGGTGACACAGTGAGACCCTGTCTCAAAAAAGAAAGAAAAAAGTGCCCAGAAGTGATTGTAATTTATAGGTCATACCTTTTAAAGGAGTTTCTTCCACTTCCTTATATTTTCCCCATTCCCAGCAGACAGGAACATTGTTTGTGGTGTTGAATCAGCTTCAATAATGTAGATAAGAAACATAATTTATGACATGGAAAAACCCAAGTCTGCAGATGACCACATGAAGTGGCCTACTTAAAAGTTCTCACATGAACTTTTAAGTGAGAGAGACATAAATTAAGGTATTTTATTTAAGCCACTCTTCTTTGATCTTACAGAAGCTAGACTAGTACTCTAACACATGAACTTGTCAAAGATCACACAGTAACAAGGAGCAGTCCTGACATATCCTTGCTTTCCAAGTTCTACTCTATCACCTCCTATCATACACCTTGACAAGGAGATGTACTTACCAAAAAAAAAAAAGAGAGAGAGAGTTATTTTGGCTCCCAATATTCTTATATATTCAGTTTAATAAATATCTGGAAATGAGAGTTCATTCTGTCAGTTTTATATCCTATGGAGTGGAGAACCAAAACTATGTTTCCTTCCAATGTTTTAATACAATAAATCCCCATTATGCTAAATATTAAACTTTTTAGATTTGAGTTCTGCTTATGCACTGTTTTGAGGTTCTGACTCATATTTTTTCTTTCTCTCAATCTCTCTCTCTCTCTGTTTCTCTCTCTCCCTCTCTCTCTTTTTGAAACAGGGTCCCACTCTGTTGCTTAGGCTGGGGTGCAGTGGCACATCATGGCTCACTGCAGCCTCAACCTCATGGGTTCTCAAGTGACTCTCCCAGCTCAGCCTCCTGAGTAGCTGAGACTATAGGTGCACACCACCATACCCAGCTAATTTTGAAATTTTTTGTTGAGATGAGGTCTCACTATGTTGTCTAGGCTGGTCTTGAACTCCTGGGCCCATGTGATTCTCCTGCCTTGGCTTTCCAAAGCGGGGAGATTACAGTCGTGAGCCACTGTGCCCAGCCATGATTCATTTTCTGTGCAACACAACCTATTTGTGGGATGTAAAATTTATTGGTTGTTTTCAAATGCAGTGTTCTCTGAGTATATTTTTCTTGTAACCTTATACATGTGATTACCATCATGCCATCTTTATATAACTCTTCCTATTCATACTAAAACCAGAAACATACACAGCTGATAAGGTTGGGTGCGGTGGCTCACACCCGTCAGCCCAGCACTTTGGGAGGCCAAGGCAGGTGGATCATGAGGTCAGGAGTTCGAGACCAGCCTGGCCAACATAGTGAAACCCTGTCTCTACTAAAAATAAAAAAAATTAGCCAGGCATGGTGGCAGGCGCCTGTAATCCCAGCTACTCCAGAGGCTGAGGCAGGAGAATGGCTTGAACCCGGGAAGCGGAGGTTGCAGTAAACCGAGATTGCACCACTGCACTCCAGCCTGGGTGACGGAGCAAGACTCCATCTCAAAAACAAACAAATAAACAAACAAACAGAAACAAACAAACCAAAAACATATACAGCTGATATCCAGCTAATAGCTACTGGTATAGTCATACAGATTGGAAATAAAATATTGAAATACTTCCATATTCCTTGGTGAACAGCCAACATCCTATGGCTTCCAAGGTCCCCAGATGTCCTTGTGCCTGTATGGTCCCTCTCTTAGATCTCTGAATCTACACAGCACCCAGAAACCAGCAAGGAGCCTCCAGCTCCATGACCTGAATTCTTTCTGACATTAATAAGTATTAAAAATATTTAATATCATTTCTGGGAGTATATCTAGCCTGTGGCTTGCAAAGTAACTTTATGAGAATTTCTATAGCTAATCATTTCAATAATGCCTTTGAAGAAGCTATCAGTAAAAGATGTTATCCTTCTGATAGCTTTATGTCTTTTCAAAACCTTTATGTATAGCTTCATTACTTAAGGTAAACATTTGTAGTATTCTTTTTTTTTTTTTTTTTTTTTTTTTTTTTTGAGACGGAGTCTCACTGTGCTTCCCAGGCTGGAATGCAGTAGCATGATCTTGGCTCACTGCAACTTCTGCCTTCCAGGCTCAAGCGATTCTCATGCCTCAGACTCCCAAGTAGCTAGAACTACAGGCGTGCACCAACACGCCCAGCTAATTTTTGTATTTTTAGTAGAGATGGGGTTTCACCATGTTGGCCAGGCTGGTCTCGAACTCCTGACCTCAGGTGATCTGCCTGCCTTGGCCTCCCAAAGTGCTGGGATTACAGCTGTGAGCCACTGCGCCTGGCCCATTTGTAATATTCTTCCAAGGACTTTCCACTGAATCTCCACTAACCTCAGTACACACACACACACAATTATTAAGCAAACATAGTTATTTCCCTGTACTATGAGAAAATAGATTAAACATAAATCAAACCTACTTACTATAGTTTAACCATTTTTTTCCAAATAATTCTGTGTTCCCAGAATGAAAAGTGCCCTGCTTGTTTACATTGTCAAGTCATCATCTCTTTAGCCAAGGTTCACACTTCATATAGGCCACACTTGTGCTGGTAATTATGGAGCAAAGCCCCATTTAAGCAAACAAAAATGTTTCTCTTTTCGGCTTCCTATTTTAATTTATAAAGCTTTTGTTGTCAGCCACAGTGATCTTACTTGAAACATATGTTACAAAGTGTATGATGTAAAACATTTAGCAAACTATTTGACATATTCTTTACACAGGGAATGGTTAGCAATCATTATTGTTATTATCATCATTATTATTATACCTCTTAAGCGCAAATCTCATACTGTTAACCTTCTGCTTAAGATCCTATGTGACTCTGTCACCCAGGCTAGAGTGCAGTGATGCGATCATAGCTCACTGCAGCCTGGAACTCCTGGGCTCAGGAGTTGACCCACCTCAGCCTCCCAAGTTGCTGGGACCATGGGCAGCATGAAGAGCCACTGTGCCGGGTGTCATTGCTTTTCTTAATACAGTTTGCAGTGTCCTTGGCGAACAGGTCTAGCTTCCTGTTCAGCCCTCTTCTCTCAGCACTCAACCGTGTGTCTCTCCTTTATCTTCCACTCATAGGAAACAACATTATTCCCCCTAAATAGGCCCTGTCTCTTTAATCTCTAGGCTTTTGTACATACTGTTTCCTTTGCTTGGACGTTCTTCATCTGCGTAATGCCTGTTCATCTATAAGGTCTCAATTTCAATGATGCTGCTTCCTTGCAAGTCTGCCTCCCGTCTGCATTTATAACAGCTTGTGCTTAACAGCCCATGAATGTACCAAGCCTTATAAATGCATCATGCAGTTACTTGCCCATTTCCTAGATTACAGACTCTTCAGGTAAGGAAATGACGGTTATCTTTTCCCTGTTGAATCTTCATTTAGGCTTTCCATTAGTACAGTGATTGTTGAATAAATCTACATTTAAATCATGTAAATCAACAAACTTGTACTTTCTCATAAGAACAATACATTCTTTCAGTTTGAGGACGTTTGCATATATCCAATAAGACAAACCAAAACAGAAATATGCAGTTACTATGTGTAAATATCTGAATGCCTCTTACGTCTTTGTTTTCATTTCAGGGCCTACAAAATTGTGGAAAGGATATTTATTCAATTGTATTGAATTTTGAGGGCTGGAACAAAGACATGACTATAAATGTACAAAAGGCAAATAAACCTTGGGACACCAAAATCACTGAGCTAAAGGGAAAAATCAAGTTGGGAACTGCTTAGGGCAAACCTGCCTCTCTTTCCTTTCAAAGTCATCCCTCTGCTCACTGAGATAAATGCATATCTAATTGCTTCCTTTGGAAAGGCTAATTAGAACCTCAAGATAATGCAAACACTTTTGTCTTATTTACCCTATGCTGTTCCGCCTTTGTTTTGAGTTGTCCCACCTTTCTGGACCTAACCAAGGTTCATCTTACGTATATTGATTGATGTCTGACATCTCCCTAAAATCTATAAAACCAAGCTGTGCCCTGACCACCTTGGGCACATATTGTCAGGACCTCCTGAGACTGTGTCATGGGCGTGTGTCCTTAACCTTGGCAAAATAAACTTTCTTTTTTTTTTGAGACAGAGTCTTACTCTGTCACCCAGGCTGGAGTGCAGTGGTGCAATCTTGGCTCCCTGCAACCTCTGCCTCCCAAGTTCAACTGATTCTTGTGCCTGAGCCTCCCGAATAGCTGGGACTACAGGTGTGCACCACCACACCCGGCTAATGTTTTAATTTTTAGTAGAGGCGGGGTTTTGCCACGTTGGACAGGCTGGTCTTGAACTCCTGGTCTCAAGTGATCTCCCCACCTTGGCCTCCCAAAGTGCTGGGATTACAGGCATGAGCCACTGCGCCTGGCCAGATTCAAAGATTTTCTGGTTGGCAACTGGTTGAAAGAATCATGATCTAAAGACCTGGGATCAGTAGAAAGGAGTATCTGGGTTAAGATGAGGGGTTGTGGAGATCAACATTTTATCATACAGAGGAAGCATCTAGGCAGCAGGCTTCAGAGCTCTTATCAGGCCTAAAAAGATACCAGACTGTTAGCTAATTCTCTTTTGGACCAGGGAAAAAAATCCAGAAAGGGAAGGGGATTCTCTACAGGACGTAGGCTTTTCCCCCACAAGAGACAGCTTTGCGGGGCCATTTCAAAATGTGTCAAAGAAATATATTTTGGGGTAAAATATTTCAGTTTCTTTCAGGGCCTGCTATCTGTCCTGTGATGCTAAACTGGAGTCAGGTTGGAATTTGCTGTCTTATTGCTATAAAGAGTCTGCTTTGTCAGTCTTAAGATCCCTGTTTTAACATTAATGCTGGTCAGTCATGCCTGAATTCTAAAGGGAGGAGGGTGTCATGAGACATGTCTGACTCTCTTCCCATCATGACCTGAACTAGTTTTTCAGGTTTCTTTGGAATGCCCTTGACCTAGAGGCAGGGCCCATCAGTTGGTTAGGGGGCTCAGAATTTTATATTTGGTTTACAATTATAATTAATTTTTTAGTAGTACATTTATAGGCATCAAGTTATGTAAACTTGATGTTCTTTCTTCACTAAGCACATTTTCAACAAATGTATTTGAGATTTTTAAATGCCCAGCTTACGAATTATATATTATTATATTATATTACATTATATTATTTGTTTTAGAGACAAGGTCTTGCTCTGCCACCCAGGTTGGAGTACACTGGCATGATCTTGGCTCACTGCAGCCTCCACCTCCTGGGCTCAAGTGATCCTCCCACCTCAGCCTCCCAAGTAGCTGGGACTACAGGTGCGTACCACCATGCTGGTTAAGGTTCGTATTTTTTTGTGGATATGGAGTTTTTCTGTGTTGCCAAGGCTGGTCTCAAACTCCTGGGCTCAAGCAATCTGCCCACTACAGCCTCACAAAGTGCTGGGATTATAGGTGTGACCCACCATGCCTGGCCTGAATTATATAATTTTTTAAAAAGATGATCCAGATGATCCATAGTTTCCCTCTTTCCTAAATATTATAATCATAGTATCCCTAATTAATTTTGCTATTAATAGAGTAAACTTATTTAAATGTATCTTGTCATAGGGGAGAGACAAATATTTGTAGGTATGTTTAGAACTACATGGGGCAGATAAATAAGGAAGTGGAAATGGACTATTAGTCTGAAAAAATAAAATAAAATGAATAGGAAGGGTTTCAAGTAAGGATGCTGAAGTTTGAAGAATAAGAGGAGAATCAGATTAGTAATTAGTATGATTTACTGCATCATCTTTTTTTTTTTTTTTTTTTTTTGAGACGGAGTCTCGCTCTGTCGCCCAGGCTGGAGTGCAGTGGCGCAATCTCGGCTCACTGCAAGCTCCACCTCCCGGGTTCACACCATTCTCCTGCCTCAGCCTCTCCAAGTAGCTGGGACTACAGGTGCCTGCCACCATGCCCGGCTAATTTTTTTTGTATTTTCAGTGGAGATGGGGTTTCCCTGTTTTAGCCAGGATGGTCTCGATCTCCTGACCTCGTGATCCACCCACCTTGGCCTCCCAAAGTGCTGGGATTACAGGCGTGAGCCACCGCGCCTGGCCAACTGCATCATATCTAATTTAGAAATCTTTAAATTAACTTATATATACCATATATGACTGGTTATATTTCTATTCTTTGGTGGTAAAAATTATTCAGTGTCCTTGTTTTTTTTTAAAAAAAAAGTTACAAGTACTCAAATAATTATTTAGTTCAAAATTAAAGCATAAAAAAGAGAAAAGGGCCCTCAGCCTTCTGATAATGTTTTTGGACAAAGATCTACAATCTTTTCCCACGTAGAAAATTGAATACGTTCAGTGTTACAAATAAAGGAGCCTTGCTGTTTTTAGACTGTGGATCTCCACACTGCACTCTGAGTTCCTAATTTCTAAAGGCATCCAAGGTTTTAGAGCAGGTGAATTTATCAGTACTACTTGTTTTTGGAGAAAAAGAGGTATAAGGAATTGGAAATTGACTATTAGACTGCCTACGCGAAAAAAATAAAATAAAATAAATAGGAAGGGTTGCAAGTAAGGATGCTGAAGTTTGAGGAATAAGAGGAGAGTCAGATCTACAGATGTGGCCTCAAGCTTGACTGAAGAGGTGGAGTTGCCAGGAATAATAAGGAGTGTCAAAACAGTACATTACTAAGTGAAAAGAAAGTCTACAGAATGGGAGAAAATGTTTGCAAATTAAATTTGATAAGGAACTTATCCAAAATGTATAAAGAACTCTTACAACTCAAAAAGAAGATTGCTGGGCAAGGTAGCTCACACCCATAGTCCCTGCACATTGGAAGGCCAAGGTGGGCGGATCTCTTGAGCCCAGGAGTTTAAAACCAGCCTAGGCAACATAGTGAGATCCCATCTCTACAAAAATATAAAAATTAGCCGGGTGTGGTGGTGCATGCCTGTAGTCCCAGCTACTCGGGGGGCTGAGGTGGGAGGATTGCTTGAGCCCAGGTGTGAGAAACCACTCTGAGCAATATGGTGTGACTCCATCTCTACAAAAAATAAAGCAGTTTAGCCAGACATGGTGGCACAAGCTTGTAGTCCCAGCTATTTGGGAAGCTGAAGTGGGAGGATCACCTGAGCCTGGAGAGATTGAGGCTGTAGTGAGTTGTGATAGCGCCACTGCACTCCAGCCAGGGCAACAGAGTGAGACTCTGTCTCAAAAAACACACAAAAGCAAACAAACAAAAACCAAAAAGACAACCCAAATTTTAAAAATAGGCAAGAGATCTTAAGAAGTATTTTTCCAAAGGAAATCTAGGAGTGGCTAATATGCACATGAAAAGATGCTTAGCACCATTAATGTCTATGAAAATGTGAATGAAAACCAGAAGCTACCGTATCTTACCCACTCAACTGCCTACAATCAAAAGCCCATAATTAAAAGTCTGTAGAGAGGGAAAGTAGGTTATTGGTTGCCTGGGGCTGGGGAATGGAAAAGTTGGGGGAAATGGAAAGTGACTTCTAATGAGTACAGGTTTGTTTTTGGGACGATGAAAATGTTCTAAAATTGGTTATGGTGGTGGTTGATAATTCTACAAATATGTTAAACACCTTTAGTGGGTGAATTGTATTGTATGTGAATCATGTCTCAATAAAGTTTAAGAAACAAGACAATAACAAGTGCTGGCCAGTATGTAAAGAAATTAGAACTCTCATATAGTACAGGTGAGAATGCAAAGTGGTGCAGCCACTTTGGAAAACAATTTGGTAGTTCCTCAAAAGGATAAATAGAGAGTTACCATATGACATAAGAATGTCTTTTTCTTTTTTGAGACAGAGTCTCGCCCTGTCTCCCAGGCTGGAGTACAGTGGTATGATCTCGGTTCACTGCAACTCTGCCTCCCAGGTTCAAGCGATTCTCCTGCCTCAGTCTCCTGAGTAGCTGGGATTACAAGCGGGCACCCACCATGCCCAGCTAATTTTTATACTTTTAGTAGAGAGGGGGTTTCGCCATGTTGGCAAGGCTGATCCCAAACTCCTGACCTCAGGTGATCTGCCTATCTCGGCCTCCCAAAGTGTTGGGATTATAGGCGTGAGCCACCACATCCAGCCTGACATAAGAATTTCACTCCTAGTTATACACACAAGAGAAGTGAAAACATGTACACACAAAAACTCAGGCACAAATGTTCATAGCAGCATTATTCATAAAACTCAAAAACTGAAAGCAACTCAAATATCCATCAGCTGATGAATGGATAAATAAAGTGACATAAAACACAATGGAAAATTAGCAAAAGAATAAGTAGTGATGTAGGTTACAACATAGATGAACCTCAAAAACATTGACCTAAGTGAAAGAAGTCAGTCAAAAGTAACCACAAATGTAAGATCTGATTTCCATGAAATGTTCAGAATAGTCAAATCTACAAGAGACAGAAAATAGATTTAGCAGTTGCCTAGGACTGGAGGGAGAATGGGGAAGTGAGAAGTGATTGCTAATAGGTACAAGTTTTCTTTTTAGGACAACAGAAATGTTCTAAAATTAGATTATGGTGATGGTTGCACAATGCTGTAAATATATTTTACAACACTGAATAGACGCCTTTAACTGGCAGACTTCATGGCATGTGAGTGATATCTTTTTTTTTTGAGATGGAGTTTCGCTCTTGTCATCCAGGATGGAGTGCAGTGGCGTGATCTCAGCTCACTGCAACCTCCACCTCCCGGGTTCAAGCGATTCTCCTGCCTCAGCCTCCTGAGCAGCTGGGATTACAGGCAACTGCCACCATGACCAGCTAATTTTTTGTATTTTTAGTAGAGACGGGGTTTCATCCATGTTGGCCAGGGTGGTCTTGAACTCGTGACCTCAGGTGATCCGCCCCCCTCGGCCTCCCAAAGTGCTGAGATTACAGGTGTGAGCCACCACGCCTGGCCCTGTGAGTGATATCTCAATAAAGCTGTTAAAAAACAATGAACAGGCATATTATATTCTATTGAAGTAATGACTAGAACAAGTCTCTACTCTCTCAGGCTCCATCACCCTCTTATCCTTTTCCTCTTTCCTCTGGGTCTCTTCTCTGTCATTTCTTTCTCCATGATGCAACACACTCTCTTCTCCAAAACTTTTTCATTCTCCTGCCTCCTTCCTCAAACTGTGGCACTTTCCTTTAACTGGCTCTATTGCTTTTTTTCCTGTTTTTCTAACTTTTGAAATTGGCATGTAATAATTGTACATATTTATAGGGTACATAGTAATATTGCAGTACAAACAATGTACAGTGATCTGATCAGGGTAATTAACATATCCATCATCTCAAACATTTATTATTTCTTTATTTCTTTTCTTTTCTTTTTGTTTTGTTTTGTTTTTTGAGATGGAGTTTCACTCTTGTTGCCCAGGCTGGGGTGCAATGGTGCGATCTCGGTTCACTGCAACCTCCACCTCCTGAGTTCAAGCGATTCTCCTGCCTCAGCCTCTAAGAGTAGCTGGGATTACAGGTATGCACAACCACACCCTGCTAATGTTGTAATTTTAGTAGAGACTGGGTTTCTCCACGTTGGTCAGGCTGTTCTCGAACTCCCGACCTCAGCTGATCCACCCACCTCGTCCTCCCAAAGTGCTGGGATTACAGGCGTGAGCCACCGCGCCCGGCCTCTATTTTTCTTTAAATCTGAATGTGATCTTTCCTTCCCATTCTAGGCACTCATGCTCCTCCAGAGCTAAGCTTAGAAATCAAAAGAACACAGGGATAGGGAAACAAATGATCTCAAAATAGTTGATGGAAAATAGCAACTTCTCTTTTTCTGCGGGGCTTCCTTTTGACTGTGATTTTCCTTTTCCTTTTTGTTTTTTCCAAACAGAGATTTTTCTCTATCTCTGGCTCTTGAAGTGAGGTCAGAGACTCAAAAATACCACACTGTATCATTTACTTGGGCATTTTCTCAGAAGGGGATTAACTTTGGCAAGAGTTTGGGTGGTGACAAATGACTCAGAGATAAAAGATGAGTCAAGAAGCATTGCTAAAACTGTGGTCGCTTCGCATCAACCTTAGGGATATGGGACTTTGCAACTTGGCAACCGTAACATTATATTGATTAGTCTAATGGATTCTTTCTGAGTATGATAGCAAGACAAAGGCAGAATATTCTTAGTATATCAATAAATTCTGTCGGTCATTATTTGATACTTAAAAAAAATACTCGTCCCAAGAGGCAAGGTTTTAACCACACAGCAGTTTTCATATTACTGAAAAACCCGCTAGGGAGAAAGGCACTCTAGTGGATCTCTATTTACTCAATAATAAAAGCAAGATCAAATGACCTTTATTTAAAAACAAACAAGCTTAAAAAAAATGGCAGGCAGAGAAGGGAGTCAACTTTTTCTCGATCCACTGCTTGAGAAATTATCTGATTAACGTTAGCTCCGGAAATTTTTATTTATTTATTTATTTATTTATTTTATGTATGTATGTATGTATTTATTTATTTATTTATTTATTGAGACGAAGTCTCGCTCTGTTGCCCAGGCTGGAGTGCAGTGGCATGATCTTGGCTCACTGCAACCTCTGACTTCCAGGTTCCAGTGATTTTCCTGCCTCAGCCTCCTGAGTGGCTAAGATTACAGGCATGTTGCCACACCTGGCTAATTTTTGTATTTTTAGTAGAGACAGGGTCTCATCATGTTGGCCAGGTAGGTCTCGAACTCCTGGCCTCAAGTGATCCACCCGCCTCCGCCTCCCAAAGTGCTGGGATTACAGGTGTGAGCCACCGTGCCCAGCCCAGAAATATTATTATTATTATTATTATCATTATTGTTATTATTGTTATTATTATTTGAGATGGAGTCTTGCTCTGTAGCCCAGACTGGAGTGCAATGGCGCAATCTCGGCTCACTGCAACCTCCACCTTCCAAGTTCAAGCTATTCTTCTGTTTCAGCCTCCTGTGTAGTTGGGATTACAGGAGTGCACCACCATGCCTGGCTAATTTTTTTGTATTTTTAGTAGAGACGGGGTTTCACCACGTTGGCCAGGCTGTTCTCGAACTCCTGATCTCAGGTGATCCACTCACCTCAGCCTCCCAAAGTGCTGGAATTACAGACATGAGCCACCATGCCCGACTGGAAATATTATTTTTCATACAACTTTTAGATAAAAACTACATGATAGTGACTAATATTTATTGAGCCCTTAGTATGTCCCAGCCACTGTTCTAAGAATTTTACATGTATTCACTTAGTTCAACTTCACAATCACTTTATGACATAGGTACTATTATTACCACCACTTTACAGGTGAAGAAACTGAAGCATAGAATATATAGTAAGTGGCAGGGTAGAGACTTGAATCTAACACAGTCCTATTCCAGAGGACACACTCTTTTTTTTTTTTTTTTTTTTTTTTGAGAGGGGGTCTCATAATGTTGCCCAGGCTGGAGTGCAGTAGAACTCACTGCAGCCTTGACCTCCCAGGCTCAAGCAATTCTCTCACCTGAGCCTCCCGAGTAGCCTGGACCACAGGTGCAAGCCACCTTGCCTGGCTATTTTTTTAATCATTTGTGGAGACAAGGTCTTGCTATGTTTCTCAGGCTGGTCTCAAACTTCTGGGCTCAAGTGATTCTCCTACCTCAACCTCCCAAAGTGCTGCAGTTACAGGCATAAGCCACCATGCCCCACAAAGGGCATTCTCTTTTTTTTTTTTTTGAGATGGAGTCTCGCTCTGTCACCCAGGCTGGAGTGCAGTGGCGCGATCTCTGCTCACTGCAAGCTCCTCCTCCTGGGTTCATGCCATTCTCCTGCCTCAGCCTCCCAAGTAGCTGGTGCTACAGGCGCCCACCACCACGCCCAGCTAATTTTTTGTATTTTTAGTAGAGACGGGGTTTCATCCCGTTAGTCAGGATGGTTTTGATCTGACCTCGTGATCGGCCCGCCTCAACCTCCCAAAGTGCTAGGATTACAGGCGTGAGCCACCGCGCCCGGCCTGACATTCTCTTAATTGGTGTGTCATATATATTGCCTTTTTCAGTCTAAAGACTTTCCTGGGAAGAAAGTAAATTCCATTTAGTCTCATGAATACATCTTGAGATCTATTCTCAAGATCTATTGTGATGAAGATGAGTCTAATTCATGTTGATTCTGAAGATCTTTTAGTGCTTTTCCTGAGTGAAATATCTAGGACCCATCTGAAAACCTTGTCAATCAAAAGGAGAGTGTATTATCCTATAAATATTGTATTTATCCAGTTGAGAGAGATCAATCATTAATTGTTTGAATACCTAAGTGAACTGTAGTAAGCATATTTGTGAAGAATAGAAAGTGGGGTCTTGGCCTAGGCATGATGGCTCATACCTGTAATCCCAGCACTTTGGGAGGCTAAGACAGGAGGATTGCTTGAGCCCAGAAGTTCAAGACCAGCCTGGGCAACATCATGAGACCCTGTCTCAAGAAAAAGAAATTTAAAAGAAAGAAAGTGGGCTCTTAATACATAAAGTTCTTAGATAGTATGCTAGAGCTTCAACAACCTACACGCTATCAAGCTAGCACATAATTAACATCATGCAAAAGCATAGAGTGACTTAAATTTTAGTGCACAATAATAGCAGTGAACTGTGCTGAAGTGTCTGTATATTAGTTACATTTAAATTATACCACTGATAATGAAGTTTTGCATGCAAAATCATCTTAAGAAAAACCTCTGTAAGAACTTTCCCATCTGGGATCTAGTTTGACACTTAGGATCACTTCGCTCCCGGTATACAGGCAATACCACTGAGTTCAGAGATGTTTCTTAACTTTAAAATAGTTTATTATGTTTCTCCTCATTTTATAACTGATAACTAAGAGTTTTGCATATATACTCTGTGTGTGTGTGTGTGTGTTGTTTGTTTTTGGGATCTTGTTCTGTCACTCAGGTTGGAGTCTAGTGGTGTGATCATGACTCACTGCAGCCTCTACCTTCCGGACTCAAGCAATCCTCCCATCTCAGCATCCTGAATAACCAGGAATACAGGTGTGCACCACCACGCCCGGCTAATTTTTTAATTTTTTTGTAGAGATGAGGTCTGAGTTGCCCTGGTAGGTCTTGAACTCTTGGGCTCAAGCGATTCTTCTGCCTTGGCCTCCTTAAGTGCTGGGATTACAGGCGTGAGCCACCATGCCCAGCCTTAATAAATTTCTAAATCCACAGGCATAATAAAAGTGAAAATGGAGATTGACTTGCTGACACATTGGTGTCAGTGTTGCTGAAGCTTGCGCTTAAGCAGCAGTTCCCATCAGGAGTCCAGGATGATAGAAATGGAGATTTAGAGCTATTTTTAATATTTTAAAAAGATGAATGAAACCATAGTTTCATAAGGTTACACAAACTGGTTAAATACCAATTCGTTTGCTTGGAGTATGTTAACAGTGTGGTTATCACACCGGTAATTCACTATGAGCTCTCCAGAAAGGCATTCATTCATCCTTCTTGGGACAATGCTCAGTGTGTACCAAGCATATGGTAGGGAGTAAACAGTTATTTTGTGCAGTGATTGCATGCCAACAGACACTTTCATTGGCTGCTGATGACATCATAGAGACTTCTGGGATTTATTAGATCAACCAGATGGTTACAGTGTTATGACATGCTAGAGTTTTAACCCAAGTTTTATCAATTTAACACACAATTAACATTATACATAAGTACAGAGAGTCTGTTAAATTTTAGTGGGCAATAATGGTTGTGAATGGTCCTAAAGTGCCTGTATATTACTTACATCCTTGCTTGTTGGTATCAACTAACATTTTTGTTTATTAGCATGACATTAGAACAATGACACTGATATGTGCAATTTTAACAATATTTATTTCTTTATTTATTTTGAAACCGACTTATGAGACTGGCTAATTTTTTTTTTTTTTTTTTTTTGGTAGAGATGGGGCTTCATCATGTTCCCAAGGCTGGTCTCAAACTCCGGGGCACAAGCAATCCACCTGCTTCAGCCTCTTAAAGTTCTAGGATTTCAGGCATGAGCACCGCACCCAGTCTGATATGTGCAATTTTTCTATTGTTAAACTTTTGATAAGGTATAAAAGACTACACATTGAGTGCAGGGTACTCTGCCCGGGTGACGGGTGCACCAAAATCTCAGAAATCACCACTAAATAACTTAATCATGTAACCAAACACCACCTGTTCCTCAAAAACCTATTAAAATAAAAAAGAAAGAAAGAATAAAGGGAAAAAAGCAGTTAAAAAGCTTTTAATAATTATTTTTACCTGATAAATGGATGGCTTGATTTGCAAGAGAAAAAAGAGATACACAATTGAAAGAAATGCCTTCCCAATATATGCATTTTAGCCAGAAGAACTCTTTCAAAGGGGTCCAGTTCACTGGGAAAGCTAATGAAAGGACTTTCCATCAAGGATGGAAAAGGAGCCTTTGGTGGTGAAAGGTGGTAAAAATCCAGGGGTAGAAGGAAAAAAAAAATACACACATACACACACACACACACACATATACATATAAGCATATGCTCTCTCTTTATATATAGCATATAAATACACACACACACACACACAAACACAGAAAATACCATTCCCCTTTAGTCCCCTCCTCTCTACCCCTACCTGTCCCATTTCTCCAGCCTAACTGCAGAGTTGAATGCAGCTTTACCAGGGTTCTCTGAAACTCAAGCATAACAAATAAAGAGAAATCTTGTTTCCTGCAGCCATTACTCAAGGTAGGCGGAGGGGCCCTAAGAGTCGGAAAAAGGTGATGGGATACTGGCAAGGCAGGACTCTGGCATTCCTGGGTCCTCTCACCAAATACCTTCAAAATTTCTTTTTTAAGCATCTAATATACTTTGCATTTCTCTTTAAATCGCTAAATACTGAAATACTGAGCCTTAACTTTCAAACCAGGAGGTGGCTTAAACTCAATTTGGGGGAAAAGGAATCTGCTTTGAGAACAGAATGCCAGTTTATTTTCTTCTCCTTTCTTTTTTTAAGTTAAAAACAATTTTATTTTTGTAGAGATAAGGTCTCACTATGTTGCCCAGGCTAGTCTCAAACTCCTGGGCTCAAGCAATCCACCTGCTTCTGCCTCCCAAAGTGCTAGGATTACAGGCATAAGCCACCACCCCAGCCTAATTTATATTTATCTATATTTATATTTGTCTATATTTTTTAAAGTTTCCAAATACCAAATTGCAAATACCAAAATATGTAGGTATTGCTTTTGTGGTCAGAGAGCAAAACAAGAAAATTTATTTTTAAAATGGTATACTGTAGAACAGGGAAATAGGCAAACATCTTCACAGCAGTTCGGGAACAGTTGAAATCCAAACTTTAGAGGCCAAATTGTCATGGCCACTAACAGTAATGCTACAGTAAGATTAAGTATGGTTTACAAAGTGCTTTTATGTACATTTTCCAGTGTACCTTAATAGTTACAAAAGGCAAGTTCCTCCCCACAGCAAGATTACTATCTAAATGCTGACTTCCTGGATATATAAGAGAGATGTGAGGAAACCAGGGAATATGAATTCCCCCGATATGGTTTGGATTTGTGTCCCCACCCAAATCTCACATGGAATTGTAATCCCCAGTGTTGGAGGAGGGGCCTGGTGGGAGGTGATTGAATCATGGGAGCTGACTCCCCATTGCTGTTCTTGAGATAGTGAGTCTCACGAGATCTGGTTGTTTAAAAGTGTGCGGCACCTTCCACTTTGCCCTCTTCCTCCTTCTCAAGCTGCGTAAGATGTGCCAGCTTCCCCTTCATCTTCCGCCATGATTGTAAGTTTCCTGAGGACTCCCCAATCATGCTTCCTGTACAGCTTGTGGAACTTTGAGTCCATTAAACCTCTTTTTTTTTTAATTACCCAGTCTTAGGTAGTTCTTTACAGCAATGCAAGAACAGACTAATACACCCCTCATATTGATTCATTTATTCAGAAAATCTTGAACATTTACCATATCCCAGATAAAGCTATGAACTTCGAATAAAGTGGAGAACAGGATAGACATGGTCTCTGTTCTCTGACAGGTTACCTGCCAGTTGAGCGGTTGCAAGGAAAAGTAAACAGATAAAATAATTGAAACACCTATTACATGCTATGAGGAGGTAGTACCCTCCAGCCAAAGACCACCAGGAGCACACCTGTAGTTAAAGAAGTTGGATTATTGCTCATTGCATCAAGAACACACACCATATAGAATTGTGGGTTGTGTCAGTAAGAGGGTGTTAGAAAGAATCTGGTTGGAAGAAGCAAGCCGGATGATTTTGGAGGAAGGCCTAAGATCATGGTGATTTGCCCTAAATTAGATAACTGTCAGAGAGAGGGGACAATTCTATGATTGGGTAGAGAAGCGGCAGTCACTCATTTTTATTTATTTTATTTTATTGTCATTATTTTTAGAGTCAAGGTCTTGCTCTGTCACCCAGGCTGCTGTGCAGTGGTGTGATCATAACTCACTGTGGCCTCAAAGTCCTAGGCTCAAGCAATCCTCCCATCTCAGCCTCCTGAGTAGCTGGGACCAAAGGCACCATTCCCAGCTGCAGTCAGTCATTTAACAAGAGAGGAGAAAAAGTCTGGTATTTTGTGGGTCGTACAGTGGCCTTGCTTTTGTAAGTGCTTAAACAAACTTATGAAATAGGCTTGTTATGTCTCATTCTGTCATGGTCTCAGGATAACCTTGTCAGAGTTTGCTATCTGTGAGATCATCTATGTCTAAGAGCAGGGAAACAGAGCCCAGCTGTTGCTGCCAGGACAGCTTCTGAAAGCCAGGGGCTCCTTTGTGTAAAGTTCCTCCCTTACAGCTGATGCTAAATTTTTTTTTTTTTTTTTTTTTTGAGACAGGATCTCATCCTGTCACCCAGGCTGGAGTGCAGTGGTGCTATTACAGCTCACAGCAGCCTCAACCTCCTCTCATCTCAGCCCCACAAGTAGCTGGGACTGCAGACGTGCACCACCACACCCAGCTAATTTTTGTATTTTTGATAGAGGCAGAAGCTCATTGTGTTGTCCATGCTGGTCTCGAACTCCTGGGCTCAAGAGATCCTCCTGCCTCGGCCTCCCAAAGTGCTGGGATTACAGACATGAGCCACCACTCCCAGTCCTATTTTATGTTATTTTTTCCTGTGATTCAGAATCAATTGTGGCCAGGCATGATGGATCGCTTGAGCCCAGGAGTTCAAGACAAAAAATAATAATAATTAGCCCAGGCGGGTGGCATGCATCTGTGGTCCCAGCTCCTCAGGATGGTCCCAGCTACTCAGGAGGCTGAGGTGGGAGGGTTGCTTGAACCTGGGAGATGGAGGCTGCAGTGAGCTATGATTGCACCACTGCATTCCAGTGTGGGCAATACAGCAAGACCCTGTCACAAAAATAAATAAATAAATAAATAAATAAATAAATAAATAAATAAATAAATAAAGACAAAAAACAAAAGCAACAATGACAACAACAAAAACCAAACACACACAAATAAAATAAATTAAATAAAGTCCTTCTCTCTCAGCCAAGCTGTGACATTCCCTTCTGTACCCCGACAAGACAATACTTGCATGTTTAGTGACCGAGCATTTGCTCTGTATAAGTAGTCAGTAAGTAGTTTTGAGGATCATCTATTTATAGCTAACAGTGACACAGGCCCCAGATATTCCCAATAAACAGAAGCAAATGCCAGTCCTGTGACTATAAATGATGGCAGTTATGATACTGGCAGCAGTTGGAAATGATGGTTTTGAAAACAGTAAAAAAAGGTTGAAGTATGTTCTATTTTTCTCATTGCCTCACCCTACCTGAATTCATTGCCTGCAGCTTTCTATTGTAATTCAAAACAACCATATTAGGAATATGTTTGTGTGCTGTAGATGCTGTCTTGAATACTATGGCAACTGCATTCTCTTAGTCAAACATTTTGTCTAGATTATACATTTAGAATTTTTTAAATGATATTTAGAAACAATGGGTATATTTCTGTAATAGCTTTAGACATGGAATTCTTGCTCAGAGACACATAAAGTTAAGCTTAAGTGAAAGAAGGGTGGCAGATCAGGAACTGACGCTGCTGAGGAGGAAAAGCTTAGTTTCCAATAATGGAAGGCTTGCAAACGTTATCTTTTTTTTTGTAATCTCAACACTTTGAGAGCTTGAGGCGAGAAGATTGCTTGAGCCCAGGAGTTCAAGAGCAGTCTGGGCAACATAGTGAGACTCTGCCTCTACACACACACACAAATAAATAAATTAGCCAAGTGTGATAGTACAAGCCTGAAGTCCCAGCTACTAAGGAGGGTGAGGTGGGAGGATCCCTTGAGCTTTGGAGGTCACGGCTGCAGTGAGTGGAGATTGCACCACTGCACTCTAGCCTGGGTAACAGAGTGAAACTCTATGTGTGTGTGTGTGTGTGTGTGTGTATATATATATATTTTATAGGAATGGGGTCTTGCTATGTTGCCCAGGCTAGTCTCAAACTCCTGAGCTCAAGTGATCCTCCCATCTCAGCCTCCCAAGTGGCTGGGAGTGCGGTTGTGTACTACTGCACCCAGTTCACAATCATCCTCTTGTTGGCAGGTACACTTCCAATGTACACAAGTACAGACGGGAATGGAAAAACAACTGGCCTGTCAGCCAGGAAGCCTGTGAGTCAGGAAGTCCTGCTCAGGCTTCCTGGCTCTGCTACTAAGTGTGTGATCAAGAGTTTTGTGCCTTAGTTTCCCTATCTGGATGATCAAGAAGTTGGTCTAGAGATCTCCAAGTTCCATGCAGCTTTATGCTTGTGAGATGCGGCTTTCTCTTTCTGAGGCCATGCACACTTGAGAGCCCTTCCCTTGTATTTCCTTATACATAGAGCAGGAGTTCAAGCTTAGAATTGTAACAAACTTTAGTTTAGACTCTGACTCTTCCCATTTATTTGCTATGTGTCCTTGGGAAAGTTCTTTATTTGTGAAATGGTTCTTATAATAGTAACCACCTCATAGGGTTGTTGGGAGGATTGACATGAGTTTAATATTAGTGTCTAGCTCATATGTTACGCGGATTGTATGAGACAATATGCACAAAATTTGTTTAGTACTGTGCTTGGCCCATCAAAAGCAATCAATAAATGTCAACAAATATAAATAACAACCTTAAAGGACATTTTTCCCTTTTGAGCGCCGTTGATGTAACACACAGCCAGCCAGCCTTATGGAATTAAAACAGACAAACATTTTTTAAAAAATCTCCTTATGGTAAAGTAATCTTTAATTTAATTTTTTTTTTTTTTTTTTTTTTTGACACAGGATCTCACTATGTTACCCAGGCTGATCTCCAACTCCTGGTCTCAAGCCATCCTCTTGAATCAGCCTCCCAAAGTGTTGGGATTACAGGCATGAGCCACTGGGCCTGACCAAGAAATCTTGGGATACAAAGTGTCCCAAGTAAAATAGTAATGCAGATGCACATTTCTTGAATAATCATGACACAATTTAACATCTGTTCCCTGGGACTAACTGGTTCATGCCACTAACCCTCACCACACTGGGATTTTTCAGGCCTGGATTTCAGGTTAAGAGGGCTTTCTGTGTAACTCTCTAAAAAATACTGTGCCCAGGTCTAAGCCTTTGGAGAGACTTGCCTCTGGTCAGTGAAAGTTCACCTGCCTGCTACTGCAGCTTTTCACTCTGTATTTTAATCTTATTATTTAGTTTATCTAAAAGGAGCTGTCTCTTAGTATTGCTTTCCTATCCTAAGTTACTTACACACACGGATGCAGTTATATTTGCATGTTTTGACCTCAGTTGTATACTGCCTATTAATCAGCTATCATAGCGGTAGCTACTAAACCCATATTAACATCAGAATTACTTCTGATCCCTCTGAATTTAGTTTAAAAAGATGATTTGGGCTGGCCACGGTGGCTCAAGCCTGTAATCCCAGCACTTTAGGAGGCCGAGGTGGGCGGATCACGACGTCAGGAGTTCGAGACCAGCCTGACTAACATGGTGAAACCCCATCTCTACTAAAAATACAAAAATTAGCGGGGCCTGGTGGCATGTGCCTGTAATCCCAGCTACTCAAGAGGCTGAGGCAGGAGAATCGCTTGAACCCGGGAGGCGGAGGTTGCAGTGAGCCGAGATTGTGCCACTGTACTCCAGCCTGGGTGACAGAGGGAGACTCTGTCTCAAAAAAAAAAAAAAAGAAGAAGAAGAAGAAGATGAAGAAGATAAGATGATTTGGTAGGGCACAGTGGCTCACACCTGTAATCCTGCACTTTGGGAGACCAAGTTGGGAGTATCACTTGAGGCCAAGAATTTGAGACCAGTCTGGGCAACATAATGAGACCCTTGTCTCAAAACAATAAAAAATGACAATTAAAAATTAAAATAATTTAAAAAATTAGCTTGGTAATTCCAGCTATTAGGGATGGTGAGGCAGGAGGATCGCTTGAGGCCAGCAACTCTTGGCTGCAGTGAGCTATGATTTCACCACTGCACTCCAGCCTGGGCAACCTGTGAGTGAGACTCTATCTCAATTAAAAAAGAAAAAAAAGACAATTAGAAATGTGCTATGTACATATATATCCAGACACAAAATTATAAGTAATCATTAAAAATTCAAACATTTTAAACTGGGCATAGTGGTACATACCTATCGTCCCAGCTACTTGGGGGGCTGAGGCAGGAGGATGCTCGAGCCCAGAAGCTCAAGGATGAAGCCTGTGAATAACCATGGCACTCCAGCCTGGGCAACATAGCAAGACCCTGACTCTGATTTAAGTAAGAAATAAGTATCCTAAGTGATAGTCCTTCATAACCCCATCCACAGATAATATCCTTATTAATGTCTTCTAAATTTTCTCTATATGTGTTCTATACATGTGTCTTCATTGAAATGGAATAATAATTAAAATCATTTGAATAATTTGTCATTGGATTCTTTTGTAATTTTATTTTATTATTTTTTATTTTTTAGAATCTAGGTCTTTTTCTGTCACTCAGGTTGGAGTGCAGTGGTGCCATCACAGCTCACTGCAGCCTCAATCTCCTAGGCTCTAGTGATCCTCCCACTTCAGCCTTTTATTTTTTTATAGAGACGAGGTCTCACTCTGATGTCCAGGCTGGCCTCGAATTCTTGAACTCAAGTGATCCTCCTTTTTTGGCTTCCTGAAGTGCTGGGATTAGAGGCTTTGTAATTTTAAATTAGATGTGTAATAGTAAAAAATCGTGTGATTCATATTTTGATAATTATGTTTCCAACTGGCATATAGACATTCTAAGGGTCCTCCAAAGCTGGGACTGCAGCTGTCTTGGTCACCAGTATGTCCCCAGAACCCAGCCCTCCACCTACTACACAGCAGGTACTCAATAAATATATGTCAGCTGAATGTTGAGTGTATGAATGACTAAATAACAAAAATGCTACAGACTTCTCAGTGTATTTCTGGAATAATTCTTCTTATTATTATCATTATTTTCAATGACTTCATTTCCAATGATACGAAATAATTCTTAAGTTGCTTGATCAAATTCATGAACACTTTACATTTTTATAGATAGCTTCAAATTGATCTGCAAAGAGTTTATACTAATTTGTACTCCATCAGCAGTGAATTAGAGAGCCTATTTTCCCGCACTTTCCAAAAAATGTGGAATTTTACAACAAAATACATATGACTAAAGAGAGGATTATTTGAAAAGTTGATTTATTACATCTCTGTAATTGTGAGGAGGTGAGAAATGTTATTTTTGTTTTTGGGGGGAAAGTTGGGAAAGATAAAATAGAGTCCCCTTTAAATGAGAGATTTAGGTCTATTGGACTTGACTTTGCAAAATTTTCAAAAATCATTTGATCTTGGATGTAGCTGAAATATGGATTGTCATATGTATGCGGTATACAGTTGCAATTGCTCAATTTTTTCCTCAAAAAACTTAAATTACATAGTAAATGTTTAAAACTCTTTGTGGAAGTATAACACAATACAGAAAAGGGCATGTATTATAAGTCTTTGGTCCAGTAAATTTTCACAAACTGAATATATTTATGGAGCTAGCACCCAGATCAAGAAACTGAATATTCTTAGTACCCCAGAAGCCCACTGAATAAGTTCTCATTTATACAGGTATCTGTCTCGATTACATCCAAAAATTGATTGTATGTAGAGCAGTAATAATAGTAATATACATTTTCTATTAATATATTTAAGTCACACTTGTATATAGTTACATATGTATTGCGTAAGGATTCTTATTGAAGTTTTTCTGTGGAATTCCTCTCATCGTTATACAACATGTTTTAAAGACAGGTCAATAGAAATACATAGAAGATCCCTCACGTCATGCATAGCTAAAATTAAAATCACTGATTACCCTGCGCATTCTTAGAGGTTTCCAGATAGTGCTGAACACCAACCATGCAAGTCATAGAAACAGCTGAGGACTCCGTGTAACACTCAGTGACGAGGGTGATTCAGGCCCATGGCTATTATTAGAGCAAGCAAGTGCTAGATGTGTAAACAGACTACTAAATAATGCCCTTGGAAGAGGGTAAGAAAGTGAATCTCCGTATCTGGCCCTTAATCTCTCCAAACTGTACCAGTCCCAATCCAAATGTCACGTCAGTCCCTATTCCCGCTGCTCTTGGCCCTGGACTCTGCATGTCTGCTGCCAGGACAGAGTCAAGCTCCATGTGGCTGTGTCTATAAATGACCTGGACTCACCTCTCTTCGTGAAGTGCTCCTCCAGGAAGAAAGGGAGAGATGTGTGTGATAGTCAGGAAACAGTCCAGAGACTCCAGGAGGCACATTTCTCAGATCTTTTGTCACATTTTACTGTGACTTCAACTGAAATTGTTGTCTTATTGGGCTTTTTTTAAAGTGCCAGAGATCCTTTGGTAGTTCATAAGTGTGATGACTGGGTATTCATGCATATGTGTGAGATGTGCCACCCTGGCAGGTGTGGTGGCTCCCACCTGTAATCCCTGCACTGTGGGAAGCTGAGGCAGGAGGATGGCTTGAGCCCAGGAGTTTGAGCCCAGCCTCGGCAACAAAGTGAGAACTTGTCTCTACAAAGAATATAAAAATTAGCCAGACATGATGGTGTGCACCTGTGGTCCCAGCTACATAGGAGGCGGAAGTGGGAGGATCCCTTGACCCAGGAGGTGGAGGCTGCAGTGAGCCATGATCTCACCACTGTACTCCAGCCTGGACAATAGAGCTAGACTCTGTCAAAAAAAAAAAAAAAAAGAAACCTGCCACCCTTGAACCTTGTTATGACATCAGCACATTACCTGTCTGACATGAAGAAAAGAAAAAAAAGTGCCAGAAACAACACAGTAATTGTATGATTTTGTGTGGGTGATAATTACATTTTACCTTTGAAGGCCCAAGTCTGAAAGGTGAGCACCAGCCATATAAATGGAATCAAAGCAGAAGTTAGCACAACTCTCTCCAGTGAAAATAAAATCAGTTGCACAATGAGACAAACTGGTATAATATGAAATACATTTGGGCTTTGTCGCCAGTTCCTGACATGGAGCTCCTAAATCCCTTGTAATTGCCCAAGTGATAATGGTGATAGGAGCATCTTCTGTTATAATATTTGGTTATTATACAAAGTTGTTGAACACCTCAGAATTTCCTGAGTGATAGGAAATTCACCACTGCTGGGTTTTCGTTTTTTGTTTGCTTGTTTGTTTGTTTTGAGACAGGGTCTTGCTCTGCCACCCAGGCTGGAGTGCAGTGACACAAACTGCTCACTGCAGCCTCGAACTCCCAGGCTTAAGTGATCCTCCCACCTCAACCTCTTGGGTAGCTGGGACTACAGGTGCACATCACCACACATGGCTAATTTTTTTTCTTTTTTTTTTTAAGGGACAAGATCTTACCACGTTGCCCAGGCTGGTCTTGAACTCCTGGACTCAAGTGATCCTTTCACCTCGGCTTCCCATAATACTGGGGTTACAGGCGTGAGCCACTTGGCCTGGCCCCACAAGCACTTTTTATCACACCTGAGTTTATGATAATGAGGTGACTTATGGCGGGGTCCCTAGATAACTTCAAGATGGGGCCAACTAGTCACTAGAAAGAACAAGTGATTAGAGGACTAAAGTATCAGAACATTCAGCCACTCCCACCAACCTTAAAGTATCAGAACATTCAGCCCCACCCATCAACCTCCAGGGAAAGGGTCGTCAGAGGTACTGGAGATTAAACTCCGTAAAAACTCTGGGACAACGGAAGCTCTGCTCTCCCTCCTCCAAAACTCACCCTCTGCATCTCTTCATCTGTATGCTTGGTAATATCCTTTATAATAAACTGGTAAACCTAAGTATTTCTCTGAGTTCTGGGAGCTGTCCTAGCAAATTAGTTGAACCCAAGTGGGGACTGTTGGAGCTTTGGTTTGTGGCTAGTAAGTCAGAAGGGGTGGCCTGGACTTGATATTGAGATCTAAAGAAGGGGGAAGTCTTTGGGGACTGAGACCTCAGGTAGATAGCGTCAGAATTGAATTGAATTACAGGACACCCAGTTGGTTGGTGTGTAGGGAAAAACCCACACCTGGTCACAGAAGTGTGTTCTGTGTTCTATGTTTCATTGAGCATGTGAGTAGAAAAGAAAAAATATTTGTTTTTCCCTTAATACAGAAAGATTTTTAAAAATAATTCTAAATGTACCAAATAATTACAAATACCATTTTTTTTTCTTTTGAGACAGAGTCTCGTTCTGTCTCCCAAGCTGGAGTGCAGTGGCGTGATAACAGCTTACTGCAACCTGAACTCTCAGGCTCACGCAATCTTCCCACCTCAGCTTGCCCTGAGGAGCTGGGACCACAGGCAGGTGCCACCACACCGGGCTAATAAAATTTCACTTTCATTTGGCAACATTCAGAATCTCAGTAAATTAGAGAAATCGTTTAAAATAGAATGAAGTTCAATGTAAGTTTGAGGCACAGCACTTGGAGATAATCATCAACTTGCTGGGTGATATTTTTGTGTATGTTTCTCATTTTATCGTTATAATGGTACAATGATTTAGTTACTGCTATTACTGCCGTCTTATAACTGAGGATGCTGGGATAAGTGACCACCCCTCATGACCCACCTGGTCGGGGATGAAGGGAGGAGAGCACCCTGGTCTCTTTGACTCCAAAGTTTGTTCTTCTAAATAGTATGTTCTATGAAATGACCACATATTCCTTCAGCTCGACAATTCTACAATCTTTAGCCTAAAATGTGAATATGGAAATAGGTCAAAGCCAGAAGTGGATTTAAATGCCACTTTCATGGATACCTGCTGTATACCAGGCATGGTACCAAATGTGCCTCAAGGATGTCATCTTTTTTTTCTTTTTCTTTTTTATTTTTTTTGCAGACAGCATCTTGCTATGTTGTAGGTTGCCCGGGCTGGTCTTGAACTCCTGGTCTCAAGGGGATCCTTCCACCTCAATTCCCAAAGCCTTGAGATTATAGGTGTGAGCTGCCACGCCCAGCCAAGGATGTTCTCACTTCATCCTGTTACAACCAGTTTTCTGATGAGTCTTAGAGAGGTGAAGAAGCTTGCCCGAGATCAAGCAGGTAAGAGGCATGGAGGTGGGGTTTGGCAGCAGGTCAGTCAGTCAGACTAGAGACTACAGTGCTTCCTCAAGGGGACTTCTAAACAGATGAAACATATCAGAAAAGTAACACTCTAGCTTCTGTCTTTGTTTTAAGGATAATCCTTAGGCATCTTGGAGGCACATGGTTCTGTTTGGTCAAGTACATGGCTGCCCCTGTTATTTGTGGGCCCAAGGCACAAGTATGGGTGGAGGCTCACATACCAAATGACTAAATGTATAAATACAAACCAAGCTAACATGCTGCTAAATAGATTATGTTCGATCTTTCTACCTAGATAAACATATCTTTAGGATGTGTGGAAGGCCAGGTTTCAGTTTCTAATTCTCCGATTCCTTAGCATGACAAGCCAGGGGATGATGACATGAGGCACTCCTCTTCCTCTGCAATGATGGATTGTGTGCTGCGCCTCCAGCCCTCCAGCCCGCAGGAGCTCTGGGCTGTACATCACCCTCCAGGGTCTTGGGTGCGTGCCTGGCTGCACCATCTACTCTTAAGAAGAGGGCCCCCAGGAAGGAGCTGGAGCAAGGCCTGTAAATCAACCTGAGGCCATTTGGCAGGGAAGTCAGTACTTTGAAGCTTGATCTAGACAGGGGCGTGTGACTTTTGGGTAGGCATGGCACCTGGGCTGCATCTCCCCATCCAGAGGCTACAGTAGAGGAAGTTCAGCGCAAGGCCCCGCTATGCTCAGGGCTGCTCCTGCTGGGCCTATACGCCCAAAGTACTGCTTGTGGCGCAGAGCCAAATTCAAAGAAGCATCCTTGGCCAGGTGCAGTGGCTCACGCCTGTAATCCCAAGCACTTTGGGAGGTCAAGGTGGGTGGATCACACGAGGTCAGGGGTTCAAGACCAGCCTGGTCAATGTGATGAAACCCCATCTCTATAAAAATACAACAAAAATTAGCCAGATGTGGTGGTGGACAACTGTAACCCCAGCTACTCAGGAGGCTGAGGCACAAGAATCGCTTGAACGCAGGAGGTGGAGGTTGCAGTGAGCCGAGATCGCACCACTGCACTCCAGCCTGGGCAACAGAGTGAGACTCTGTCTCAAAACAAAACAAAAAACAGAATAAACCCCAAACAAACAAAAAAACAAAGCGGCATCCTTGAAACAACCAATATTAGTTTGTTTTTTGCTTTTTGTTATGTTTTTGTTTGTTTGTTTTTGAGACAGCGTCTTGCTCTGTTACCCAGGCTGGAGTGCAGTGACACTATCACAGCTCACCGCAACCTAGACCTCCTGAGCTCGAGCAATCTTCCCATTTCAGCTTCCAGAGTAACTGAGACCACAGGTGTGTACCACCACACCTAGCTAATTTTATTTTATTTTATTGTAGAGACAGAGTCTCCCTACGTTTTCCAGGCTGGTCTCAAATGCTTGACCTCAAGCGATCTTCCCGCCTCAGCTTCCCAAAGTGCTGGGATTACAGATGTCAGCCCCCATGGCGGCCGCCAATATTAGTTTTTAAAACTATTTCCTGTCTTTTAACTTTGCCTAGGTTCTAAAACATTCAAAGTTATCCATTGCTGGCTGGGTGTGGTGACTCATGCCTGTAATCCCAGCACTTTGAGAGGCTAAGGTGGGAGGATCACTTGAGGCCAGGAGTTCCAGACCAGCCTGGGCAACGTAGTGAGACCCCATCCCTACACAAAAATTTTAAAAATTAACTGAGTGTGGTGGCTTGCACCTGTAGTCCCAGCTACTCAGGATGCTAAGGCAGAAGAGCTACTTGAACTCAGGAGTTCAAGACAGCAGTGAGCTTGATCACGCCACTGCACCCAATGTGGGCAACAGAATTAAAGCCTATCTCTAAAAATAAAATAAAATAAAATAAAAATTTTAAAAAGTTATCCAGTAAATATATCCCAGAAATAATTCTTCAATCCTCCTCTTTTCACAATTTTCTCCCACCTCACTGGCTCCAAAGGCCCTCTGACCGCACATACCCCCTAATCAAGAAAGACAGTCTCTCTCTGTAATACCCAGGGAAATTTCTCTGGCCTCCCTACTTCCCTTCCTCCTTCCTTCCCTTTCTTTCTTTCTTTTTTTTCTCACTTCCTTTTTTTCTCCAGCTTTTAATTATGTGAACCCGCTTAGCTTTCCTTAAGAAAAATTCCTTGTTCCTCTTCCAGCCTAGGTTTCATGTATTCTTAGATTTTTGCATCACAGATATTTTTAACCAAGGAAAAGATGAGCACTTAGGGATAGGGTGGGCAGGGGTTAAGAGAAGTTGAGTGGGCAATGAGTAGATTCCCTGGGTTGGGAGACTGGGTGCATAGAGAGTTGATATGGTAAGAAAGACCAGGTGCCTTGGCTGGAACCTAAAACCAACAAACAAAAAAAAACCTGTGAAAATGAGAGTCAGGTAGGCATCAAATAAATTGAATATATTTTACCTTTTATTTGTTTTGTTTGTTTGTTTGTTTGAGACAGGGCTTCGATTTTGCGCAGGCTGGAGTATGGTAACACGAATCTGGCTCACTGAAGCCTCAACCTCCTGGGCTCAAGCGATCCTCCCATCTCAGCCCACCAAATAGCTGGAATTACAGTTGTGCACCACCATGCCCAGCCAAATTTGGGGGATTTTGTTGGTAGATACATGTTCTTGCTGTATTGCCCAGGCTGGTCTGGAACTCCTGTGCTCAACCCATCCACCCATCTCAGCTTCCCAAAATACTGAGATTACAGGTGTGAGATACCATACCTCGCCATATTTTGCCTTTTCTTTTAGAAATGTGTACACTAAAAGACTAACTTATGACATTAAAATTCAGGGAAATCACTAAAAATTTATATGATGACTTTCAGGAAAATTTTTTTTTTAATACTCAGTTTGATTTCTTGACTACTGTGTGTTTTTCTATCTTTGTTTTACTTTAAAGACAACAACAATAGAGCTGGGCATGGTGGCTTGAGCCTGTAATCCCAGCTACTTGGAGGCCAAGACAGGAGGATTCTTTGAGCCCAGGAGATGGAGGCTGCAGTGAGCAATGATCACACCACTGCACTCCAGCCTGGGCAATAGAGTGAGGTCCTGTCTATAAAATAAAAATAAAATAACAACAATAAAAAATCATTTGTAAAAACCAGATATACTCCCAAAACATCAGGATATACAGTTTGGGCAACTCAGTATATACATATTACTAGCTATGCAACATTGGGAAGAGAGTATTCACAGAAACTGCAGTCCACATCATTGAGTTCAAATGAGTCATTGATGGTGGTTTTTCCTTTGATTCTAGAATATTTTTCTAAATGTAAGAAATACCTGCCAGATTGATTGTATTGTACTTAGCTTATATGAATGTTAACATTTTATTTTATTTTTTATTTTTAGAGAAAGGGTCTCACTGTTGCCCAGGCTAGAGTACAGGGACATGATCATAGCTCACTGCAGGCTCCAGCTTCCAGGCTGAAGCAATCCTCCTATCTCGGCCTCCTGAGTAGCTAAGACCACAGGCATGCATCACCATGCCCAACTAATTTTTTAAATTTTCTTTGTAGAGATAAGGGCCTCCCTATGTTTTCCAGGCTGGCCTCAAACTGTTGGACTCAAGCAGTCCTCCTGCCTCAGCCTCCCAAAGTGTTGGGATTACAGGCCCGAGCCACCACTTCTGGCAGAATGTTAACATTTTAAACAAGAAATAGCATATTCCCTAAGGCACATGCTTTCAAAGGTTGATATATTCATAAGTGAGCTTGTTTTCCTACTGAGTTGTATTTTTCTTCCTTGAATTCCATTTTGAATTGTAAATCAAAAGTAAAACTCTAAGCCCTCCCAACCATCTGAATGGACTCTCCTCTCAGCCAAGGGCGTTCCAAAGTAAACCTGAAAAAACTGGTTCAGGCCATGATGGGAAGCAGGAGCCAGACATGCCTCATTATACCCTCCTCCTTTTTGGAATTACTGATAGAACAGACTCTTTAAATCTGATAAGAAACATTTGCAATCTATTCTCTCTGAAGCCTGCTACCTAGAGACTTCAGCTGCTTGACAAAACTTTGGTCTCAACAACCCCTTTTTGTAGCTTATACATTCCTTTCTATTGACAATAATACTTTCAACTAATTGACAATCAGAAAACTTTAAAATCTACCTATGACCTGGAAGTCCCCTCCCCACTTTGAGTTGTCCTGCCTTTCTGGACTGAACCAATGTACATCTTACATGTATTGATTGATGTCTCACGTCTCCCTAAAATGTATAAAACCAAGCTGTATTTGACCAACTTAGGCAGATAACACATAAGGCCGTGTCATAGCCATGTCCTTAACCTTGGTAAAATAAAATTTCTAAATTGATTGAGATCTGTCTCAG
Organism: Pongo pygmaeus; assembly: GCF_028885625.2. Lineage (NCBI taxonomy): Eukaryota > Metazoa > Chordata > Mammalia > Primates > Hominidae > Pongo > Pongo pygmaeus. The sequence continues at coordinate 23,570,423 of NC_072381.2, read as the reverse complement.
ATACTTTTGGGTTCACAGAATGATACTGAGAAAATAAGAATGGATCTACGTTTTATCAATAAAATTTTAAGCATATATTAATTCATAAAATAAGGTATGGTATATCTGTCTTTGTTTATAGTGCTTGTTTTTTCTTTTAAGTTTTTAATCTGTGTTTTGAAGGAAAATGCAAGTGTCTGTTGCGGGTTTCTTATGAAGCATTGCTGGCAAGGGGACATCTGGTTCTTGTAAAATGAAATGAAAGGCAACATTTTCCAACAATTTTAAGTATCAAGTACTTTGGAGTAGCTTCATCAGGATAGGATTGCTGTTGTGGGTTGCTTGGTTAATTCTAGAGTAGGCAGTAATGTAAATTTATATCAGCTATTTTGAACCTGTAATTTTGTAATAACTAGACCTTAAGACGTGAAAGCATAGTGGTTCAAATATGAATCATCATTACACTTCTTTCTAAGATCTATTCTACGGTTTGAGTAGCTTTTCCACTAGAAGTGACACTCAGCAGGTAAGTGGGCTTTGAGTCCTTTTGTCCCACTAAAGTGAATCTTAGCCATAAAAGTTTTTTTTGTTTTTGTCTTTTTTGTTTTTTTGAGACAGAGTCTTATTCTGTCACTTAGGCTGGAGTGCAATGGTGCAATCATTGCTCATTGCAGCCTGGACTGCCTGGGATCAAGTGATCCTCCTGCCTGGACCTCCCAAACTGCTTTGGGATTACAGGAGTGAGCCACAATGTCCAGGCTCAAAAAGTTTTAAAATATGACCGTATACTATTTAAGATTACTCTTTGGAAACTTCATTGCTGTTTAGAAAATCTGATTATTTTTTAAAGCTATCAACAAAAGAGCTTAGAGCTCAGAATTTAAGAACTGTGCAGTAATTGTCTCCTAAATTTGGTACTAATCATATCCTTTCACATACTATATTTAATTCTCGGCTTTGCTTCGAAAAGAAGACGAAACACTTGGAGGGAGTTTAAAGGAAAGCCATAAAAATGATTAAAGGTTTGGAAAACAAGCTCCGTGAGCTTCGGCTTAAAGAGGCTTTGCTTATTCTGCCAGTGGCACAGAATGTGAGCCCAAAGTGGAGGAAAGCTTTCAAATGAAGGACAGCTAATATCTTTGCTGCCATATAGAAAGAACTTAAATTAAATATTAAATATCCTCACAATGGGATGATTTACCCAAAAGACCACCGAAAAGCACTGTGCAAAGGACAATTAGAAATAGGGTAGATTTTTGGCTGGGCATGGTGGCTCACACCTGTCATTTCAGCACTTTGGGAGGCCAAGGCGGGGGGATCACCTGAAGCCAGGAGTTTAAGATCACCCTGGCTAACACAGCAAGACTTTGTCTCTATTAAAAAAGAAAAAAGAAAAGAGTAGATTTTCAACTGGTTGTGTTACAGTAGATAGTAGACATGAGCCAGGCAGGAGAGGGCTCCTCCCACCCCCACAGGGAATGTTAGGCAACCATCAGTTGATGATCAGATAGTTGTTAAGCTGTCTCGCTAAAGTAATAATTGGTCACAACTGGCACCAGGGAAAGGCAGTCTCCCAATAGACAGAAACACCTGAAACTGGTGATCGGCAGCTTCCTGATAAGATCTCAGGAGTTAGGTGAGTGGGCTCCAGCATGCCCACTAAGAGGCAAAATGGCGGAGTATAACTGGTATATGACCTTCTTCTAGAAGCACTCAACTGGTAAGGAAAAGACGCCTCAAGTGAGCATGTGTACAACTCCAGTAAACGTACTGTGCATGCGGCCTCTCCCAAGTGCTGGCAGGCCACTGTGCATGTGGACAGCCCACTCCAAGGGAAGAATCAGGGGAGAAGAGGCACAGACCCTGGAAGAATGCTAACGTAGAACACCCCAAGTCAAAGGTCAAATCACACACTTGAATCTCTCAAGTCACCTTCTTGGCCCTCTTCCAAGTGTACTTTACTTCCTTTCATTCCTGCTCTAAAATTTTTTTTTGGAGGGGATGGGGGACAGAGTCTCGCTGTGTCGCCCAGGCTGGAGTGCAGTGGCGCAATCTCGGCTCACTGCAAGCTCTGCCTCCCGGGTTCACGCCATTCTCCTGCCTCAGCCTCCCGAGTAGCTGGGACTACAGTCGCCTGCCAACACGCCTGGCTAATTTTTTGTATTTTTAGTAGAGACGGGGTTTCACCGTGTTAGCCAGGATGGTCTCGAACTCCTGACTTTGTGATCCACCCGCCTCGGCCTCCCAAAGTGCTGGGATTACAGGCGTGAGCCACCGCGACCAGCCTCCTGCTCTAAAAGTGTTTAATGAACTTTTACTCCTGCTCTAAAACTTGCCTCCGTCTCTCTCTCTTTTTCTGCCTTATGCCCCTTAGTCAAATTCTTTCTTCCGAGGAGGCAAGAAATGAGGTTGCTGCAGACCTATCCAGATTCACTGCTGCTAACAGTAGGTAGGAGAGAGCTTTGGCCTGTCTGATGCCAAGTAAAATGTAATCAATGGCCTCTTGAAATTTCTTTTGGTTTCATGATTCTAGGATGATTTTCATTTGTATAAGTGAATGGCAAATGTTGTGCTACAAGTGGTGAGATCACAACCACAAAGTGGCATTTAAGATCTCAGTCAAACCCTGATGATATAGAGGAGTATTAAACCTGTTGGTAATCCAGTAAATATGACTGGATAGTGATAACGACAATATTGACAAACAGTCCAGTTCTATTTTTGCTTAGGCCAATTCATTAATGATTAGAAAATATAATCTCCCCAGCTGGGTGAGGTGGCTCACGCCTGCAATCCCAGCACTTTGGGAGGCTGAGGCAGGCGGATCACCTGAGGTCAGGAGTTTGAGACCAGCCTGGCCAACATCGTGAAACCTTGTCTCTACTAAAAAGTACAAAAATTAGCTGGGTGTGCTGGCGGGTGCCTGTAATCTCAGCTACTCTGGAGGCTGAGGCAGGAGAATCCCTTGAACCCAGAGGCAGAGGTTGCAGTGAGTGAAGATCGTGCCATTGCACTCCAGCCTGGGTGACAAGAGTGAGACTCTGTCTCAAAAAAACAAAAACAAAAACAAACAGTAAAGAAAAAGAAAAAAAAGAAAATATAATCTCCCCAATTGCAGCTTGGCTTCATTGATAGCTCTATAAAATTTGAGAGAAATCATAGGAAATCATGTTTACTATAGGTTTAATTGTTGCTATGGTCTGAATGTGAGTGTCTGATATAGTTAGGCTTTGTGTCCACACCCAAATCTCATCTCAAATTGTAATCCCCATGTGTTGAGGGAGGGACCTGTAATTCCCACGTGTCAAAGGCGGGAGGCGACTGGATCATGGGGACAGTCTCCCCCACGCTGTTCTCATGATAGTGAGTTCTCACAAGATCTGATGGCTTTTAAGCGCCTGGCATTTTCCCATTGCACTTCTCTCTCCTGTTGCCATGTGAAGAAGGTCTTCATTTCCCCTTCATCTTCCACCATGATTGTAAGTTTCCTGAGGCCTCCCTAGCCTTGTGGAACTGTGAGTCTATTCAACCTCTTTCCTTTATAAATTACCCAGACCCAGACCCAGGTAGTATATTTATAGCAGTGTGAGAATGGATTAATACAGTGTCCCCCGCCAAATTTAAATGTTGAAATCCTAACCCCCAAGGTGATGGTATTAGGAGGTACCCAGACCCAGGTAGTATATTTATAGCAGTGTGAGAACGGATTAATACAGTGTGCCCCTGCCAGATTTAAATGTTGAATTCCTAACCCCCAAGTTGATGGTGTTAGGAGGTAAGGCCCTTAGGAGATGATTAGGTCATGAGAGTAGAGCCCTTGTGGATGGAATTACTGACTGTGGTGTAATATGAAATGTATTTGGCCTTTGTCTCTGGTTCCTGTTACAGAGCTCTAAAACTTAGAATTTCCCTAGTGTCTTTTGTTATTATAGAGCCCCTTCGATAACACCTGAGTTTATGCTGACAAGATGACTTAGGGTGGGGTCCCTAGATAGTTTCATCACGGGGCTGCTAACCAGAAAGAACACATGATTAGAGGAGCAGAGGGTCAGAACTTCAGACCCACCCACCAACCTGCAGGAAATGGGGGCCACTGGAGATTAAACTTTATTTTTAAAACTTTTTTTGAGACAGGGTCTCACTCTGTTGCCTAGGCTGGAGTGCAGCAATGCAATCAGAGCTCACTGCAGCTTCAACCTCTTGGGCTCAAGTGATCATCCTGTCTCAACCTTCTGAGTACCTGGGACTATGGGCATGCACCACTATGACTGGCTAATATTTAAAATTTCTGTAGAGATGAGGTCTCCCTAACAGGTTGCTTTTGAACTCCCGGGCTCAAGAAATCCTCCTGCTTGCGCTTCCCAAAGCACTGGCATTACAGGTATGAGCCACTGCACCTGGCCAAAAAACTCTTGAACAATGATATTTTATGAGTTCCAGGTTGCTGAACACTTGGAGGTGCTGGGAGCGAGGGTGCTCAGAAAGGCCATGGAAGTTCTGCACCCACTCCCCCATACCTTGCCCTCTGCACTTCTTAATCTGACTGTTCGTGGTATCCTTTAAAGTAAGCTGGTAAACGGATCTAGAACTAGAAATACCGTTTGACCCAGCTGTCCCATTACTGGGTATACACCCAAAGGATTATAATCATGCTGCTATAAAGACACATGCACACGTATGTTTATTGTGGCATTATTCACAGTAGCAAAGACTTGGAACCAACCCAAATGTCCATCAGTGATAGACTGGATTAAGAAAATGTGGCACATATATACACCATGGAGTACTATGCAGCCATAAAAAAGGATGTGTCCCTTTGTAGGGACACAGATGAAGCTGGAAACCATCATTCTCAGCAAACTATCACAAGGACAGAAAACCAAACACTGCATGTTCTCACTCTTAGGTGGGAATTGAACAATGAGAACGCTTGGACACAGGGTGGGGAACATCACACACTGGGGCCTGTCATGGGGTGGGGGGAGGGATAGCATTAGGAGATATGCCTAATGTAATGATAAGTTAATGGGTGCAGCACACCAACATGGCACATGTATACATATGTAACAAACCTGCATGTTGTGCACATGTACCCTGGAACTTAAAGTATAATAAAAATAAAAAATTATAAATAATAAAAAAAAGCTGGTAAACATAAGTGAAGTGTTTTCTGAGTTCTGTGAGCCATTCAGCAAATTAACAGAACCCGAAGAGGGGGTGATGCGACCCTCTGACTTATAACCTGTCAATCAACAATACTGGAGGCCTGGATCTGAGATTGGCTTCTGAAATGGGGGTGGGCTTGTGGGACTGTGCCATTAACCTGTGGGATCTCACACTATTTGAAACAGTGTCAGAATCAAATTGAATTACAGGACACCCAGTTGGTGTCCACTGGAGAATCGCTTGGTCTATGAGGAAAAAACCCACACATATCTGGTCACGGAAGTGTGCCATATGGAGTATATGAAAGTAGAGAGAAATTTTTTTTTCTTTCTTCTTTTTTTTTTTTTTTTTTTTGAGACGGAGTCTCGCCCTGTCACCTAGGCTGGAATGCAATGGCACACTCACTGCAATCTCCACCTCCCGGGTTCAAGCGATTCTCCTGCCTTGGCCTCCCCAGTAGCTGGGATTACAGGTATGCACCACCACGCCAGGCTAATTTTTATATTTTTAGTGGAGATGGGATTTCACCATGTTGGCCAGGCTGTTACCGAATTCCTGACCTCAGGGGATTCACCCACCTCCGCCTCCTAAAGTGTTGGGATTACAGGCATGAGCCACCATGCCTGGCCTTTTTTTCCTTTATAGTGGCTTTATAAAAATGATTTGAAAGCTCTCCCTTGCCTTCTTCACCATGTGAGGACACAGTGAGAAGGTGCTCTCTGTAGAGCAGGAAGTTGGCCCTCACCAGACAGCGAGTCTCTTGACTTCTCAGTCCTCAGAACTGTGAGAAATAAATTTCAGTTCTTCATAAGCCACCCAGTTAATGGTATTTTATTATAGCAGCCCGAAGGGACTAAGACAATTATGAAAACTAATAACTCAAAAGCACTGTTATGGCAATTTTAGTAACTAATTGCCTAAGATCAGAATGTCATAAACTAACATGTTTCTTTATCTGCGAAGTCCTTTACTTGATATTAATTTTGACCATGTATACTCTTGGTGACTGTGAGAGCTCACCATGATACAGACGATAAGCTGTACAAACATGCCCACAAGTGTTCACTGTGTGAGCAACAGTGAGGAACTATGTATACTCAGCATTTTCTGGATTTGCTTGGTATTAGAAATATTGGGGGCTTTTTTGTTTTGTTTTTATTTTTTCTTAGAGACACAGTCTTACTCTGTCGCTCAGGCTGGAGTGCAGTAGTGTGATCATAGCTTACTGCAGCCTCAACCGACTGGCTCAAATGATCCTCCCACCTCAGCTTCTTGAGTAGCTGGGACTATAGGCATGCACCACCATGCCCCGCTAGTTTGATTTATTTTTTGAGACAGGGTCTCACTATGTTGCCCAGGCTGGTCTTGAACTCCTGGACTCAAGTGATCCTCCTGTCTCAGTCTCCCAAAGTGCTGGGATTAGTGAACCACTATGACTGGTGGTTTGTTGTTGTTGTTGTTGTTTTCCCCTAGAGACAGGTTATTGCTCTGTCATCACCCAGGATGGAGTGCAGTGGCCCAATCATAGCTCACTACAGCCTTGACCTCCTGGCTCAAGAGATCCTCCTGCCTCAGCCTCCTGAGTAGCTGGGACCACAGTCAGTATTACAAAGGTAGGTTTGAAATGAAAGTCTGTAGACACATCTCCTGTCCTCAAAAGAACAAAATATACTAAAGAAACATATATTGTATTTGCTAGTATGACCATACTGTTTATTATATAAATACTTTTTTAAACCAAAGTTTCTATACACTAGAATTTGGGGGAAGCCACAATATCAAACAAAGAAAATTCAAAATTTCATTTTAAACATTACTTTGACAGTAATATAAGTATTCTGCCAAACTTTATTAACCTAAACCTAATAATGAAAAAAGTAGAAAAATCAAGAATGTGGGACATTGTTTAAGACTATTGGGAAAAATGTCATTATCATAGAAATATTTTTAGACAGAAAAATTATTGTAGATTAAGAATTAAAGAGAAATAATCAAATGCAATGAACAAATCTTGCTTGGAACCCAGATTCAGAAAAATAAAACCCAGCTCTAAGACATTTTTTAAATAACTGGAGAAACTCAAACATAGACTGTATATTAGATAATGTACAACTAATGCTAATTTTCTTGTTTGATGTTATGATTGGTTATATAAAATATATCCTTATTCTTAGACAATCTCTCTCCCTCTCTTCCTCTCCATATGTGTGTATATATATAAATAGCCACCTGAGGCTGGGTGCGGTGGTGCCTGTAATCTCGGCTGCTAGGGAGGCTGGGGCAGAAGGATCACTTGAGCCCAGGAGTTCAAGGGTGTAGTGCACCCTAATTGCACATGTGAATGGTCACTACACTTCAGCCTGAACAATATAGCAAGAACCCATCTCTTCTTTTTTAGGCCACCATGCCCAGCCTATAATTTTCTTAATAACTTGAATACTGCATAAAGTTCATCTAAACAAACTGCCCACTGAATCGATCCCAATTGATTAATAGAGACGGGGTTTCACCACGTTGCCCGGGCTGGTCTTGAACTCCTGAGCTCAAGCAATCCACCCACCTCAGCTCGCAAAGTGCTGGGATTACAGATGTGAACCATTGTGCCTGACCTACCATTAGACTTGTAATTGGTCAATCACAATCCTTACCATGTTCATTTGTGATTTGCTAGATTGGTTGGAACTTGCATAATTTATATTTGGATTAGAGAATCCCTCTGGAATGCCACAAACCTGTTTTGCTTTGCTGATTAAATTCTTTGTTGCATGTTTTGCAAAAGGAATCCAGCTAGATTACAAAATGCTACACACCCAGTAAATGCTTCAGACACACAAGTTGGACATTTTATTTCTTCTCAGGAGCTGCCTGAGTCACCAGATGACTTGTTGGGTCTTGAGAGCCTGCTTGAATAGAACAGGCTTGAGTTGTCAGAGAAATTGTTTGTGGCATGTTATTTCAAATAAGGTTCAATACATGTTTTACAGATTTTTTTCTTTTAATACGAATAATGCAAGATATTTTGGTAAACTTTTATTATTGAAACAATATTTAAATGATTTTGCTTTGTCACATAGGGATTGAACAATTTGGAAGAGTTGGGACTGTTAAAATATTTCAGGGAGCATGCAATGCATTCTTGCAATAAGAGGCAAAACATCATACAATGTCACGAGAATGCCCCTCTCTAGTTTGTGAAAGGCAAGTTCAAAGGGTTTCTGAATAATCACCAAGGATACCTAGCAATTATGATGCGGTTTCTTTTCAGGGGCAAAAGCAAGAAGCCTTGTGCCATGGATATATTTGTAGCTAATTATTTGTTACATAACATGATATGATATAAAATCAGATTGGGGTAGAAAATTTTCACAGAATGTATTCAGAAAGGCCCACTCTTATACGTTCAGGGGTTTGGTGCCTCATATTGTTGAAAGGTTGCAGGGAATTGACTCATTAACTGAACACCACTCCACCCCATGGGTCAGTTGACTTTAGTGGATTAGGAACAACTTGAGAATTAATCACAGTAAACACAGTGAGTGGAATTTTCACTCCCCTTGTCTCTACTTTCATTGTTCTTTGCCCTCTGTTATTAGGTATTGTGTGGGTTTTATTAAAAGTTGTATATGTGTCAACCTCTCCCTCAGGATCATACAAAATCAGGGACGATGTTTTACCAGTATTTTCTTTATCAGAGGCTCTTGTATGTTACCTTGTACAGACAGTCGTTGACTTATCACGGTTCGATTTAAATTTTTTAACTTTACAGTGCTGTGAAAGCAATACATGTGAGTAGAAACTGTACTTCAGGGACCCATACAACCATTCGGTTTTTCATTTCCAGTATAGTATTCAAAAAATTACATGAGATATTCAATACTTTATCATAAAATAGGTTTTGTGTGAGATGATTTTTCCAACCATAGGCTAATATAAATGTTCTGCACATGTTTAGGGTAGGCCAGGCTAAGCTATGATGTTTGGTAGGTTAGGTGTATTAAATGCATTTTCAACTTACGGCATTTTCAATGTATGATGGGTTTATCAGAATGTAATCCCATCATAAGTGGAAGAGCACCTGTACATACAAATGCCTCAATAAATGTTTATTGGATTAATTGATTGGGGGCAGAAAGATATGAAGGAGTCAAGAATGATTACATTTCAGGAAAAATACATTGCGCAATTGACACAAAGATGGGGTAAGATAAATGCATTCTGGTACCATTTAGAGCAGATTTAATATCATTCACATTATTCAGGAGCAAGTGAAAATGGCCCTTTGGTGCCCTTTTACCCTTCCTTCTCTTGTTCTCTTCATCTTTAAGCTTTGTACTCGTGGAAATAATTGACTATTGAGTTTCCGAGGCTGCAGGAAATGCTTAGAAATGACTGAACCCATAATCCAAGTGAACCCAGAGACCTTTGGAAGAAATATTTTTTACTCATTTTTTTTTTTGAGACAGGGTCTCGCTCTATTGTGCAGGCTGGAGTGCAGTGGCACAATCAGGGCTCATGGCAGCCTCTACCTCCTGGACTCAAGTGATCCTCCAACCTCAGCCTCCTGAGTAGCTAAGACTTACAGGCAAGCACCACCACGCCTGGCTAATTTTTACTCTTTTATTTTCTGTACAGATAGGGTCTTCCTACATTGCCCAGGCTGGTCTCAAACTCCTGAGCTCAATCAGTCCTCCCACCTCAGCCTCCTAAAGTGCTGGGATAACAGGCATGAGCCACTGTGATAGACCTATCCATGCTTTTTTTTTAAAAAAAAAAAAAAAAAAGAGTTATTTTTTACTTAATTATAGCTACTAAACTGTTTTGGAAAAGTCTGAGCTGTATTTCTAAGAGAACAGCAACCTGCTAAAGGCATTGCCAGAAAGTCAGACCCCTTCCCCACCCCTGCCCCAACTCCCCGGCTCCCCCCTGGGCCCCAGGTCCTTAGGGGTCTTGCTAGTGTCAGCCCTGGCCCCTCACCTTGTTTCTGTGTGGAGTTAACGAATGTTTCCTGAAAGAAGATGTAAATAATTAGATTCTTCCTTCTCTTTCCACCTATTCCTCCTTACCCCAGACAATCCACTAACACCTTCTAGAGCAACAGAAATTTAAAATTAACAACTGACGCCAACTTCACGGAGTCACAGGCCAAAATTTCATGCATAAAAACAATACATCAAGTTCCCAGAACACTTCCAGATAATTATTAGAAAAATGTTTCCTTTACCTCATTAGTAGGACCATTCAGTCCCTATAAATAGGATTCCATTTAAAAAAAAATCACTGAAAGGCAGGCGCAGTAGTGTGTACCTGTAGTCTGAGCTACTAGAGAGGCTGAGGCAGGAGGATTGCTTGAGGCCAGGAGTTCTAGGCTGTCCAGTGCTATGATCATGCCACTGCACAACAGGTTGGGAGACATAGGGAGACGTGTCTTTAACCAAACAAACAAGCAAAAAAAATCATCATTTCCAAGTAGGAAGTGTAATGTGAGCTGTAGTGCCCTGCCTAGGTCCCTAGCATCATTTCAGGACTAAGGGCTCATTCCACAGCTGCTGGGAATGCTGGTACTGACAATTTCCACCTGAGAGAGTGAGAGCCCTAGAAAGCCCAACCCCAAAGGCCACATTTTCTTTCCACCACTCTGGGGCATTGAAGGACTCAGTGTATAAAGGACTAGACACCCCCACCTCCAATTTTGGACTACTTGAAAGGGCCAACCCGGACAAGTTTGGGGTACTTGACCAGCTCCCTTTCTCTGATACCGGCCCACCTTTCTATCCACAGGGCGTTTTGCCGAAGCCATGTTTGTATCACATGATTTCGCCCCTGGCCAGGTCACGTGGTGCAACTGGGCCAATCCAATGCTTTCTTTTGGTAATCTGGAAAAAGGCTTGAGAAAGTTCATCTCTGCCTGATGAATGTGGCGAGTGTGAGGGGCCTCGGCCTGCCGAGTGGACTTGAGAAGGAGCAAAACATGGTTCCAGAAGACAAAAATGAAGGTATTGTGAAAGAAGCCAAGATGAGAGAAAAACCAACTACATAATTTGTTGCATCCAATGCAAAATGAAAGGCAGAGCCTCTTGTTCAAAAAGCAGGACAAAAGTACTTTTAAGGAACTAAAATATAAAGCTCTTTCCTTTCTTCCATGGTCTTTCAGTTTGTCCTGATGTGTTTTATTTGCTATGTGATGCTATTCCAGGTAAAGAAAAATTGAAATTTGATTTTTGATTTTTTTTGGTAGAAACGGGGTCTTGCTCTATCACCCAAGATGATCTCAAACTCCTGTTCTCAAGCGATCCTTCTGCCTTGGCCTCGGGAAGTGCTGGGATTACAGGCGTGAGCCACTGCGCCTGGCCTAAAAAAAAAGTTAATTAAAATTATTAGTATACATTTTACCATTTGTCTTGTGCAAAGTCAGTCTTTCTTCTTTCTTCCAGGGGGACGCTTGAATTGATTTTATGGAGCCGTAAGGCATTAAAGATACCTTTTGTCCATTTTATAACATGTTATCGTTTCTTCTTTGTTTTTAGCTCTAAAACAAATCCTAAAGTCCGTAATTACCAAGTAAGTTACTACATTTATAAGTTCTCATTTAATACTGCCCTGTGTTTTCTAAAAGTTCTACAGTGAGCAATCATTATTCTTATAATTAGATCTAAAAAAATAAAAATGGCAGCCAGGCGCTGTGGCTCACGCCTATAATCCCAGCACTTTGGGAGGCCGAGGCAGGTGGATCACGAGGTCAGGAGATCCAGACCGTCCTGGATAACACAGTGAAACCCCATCTCTACTAAAAATACAAAAAATTAGCCAGGCATGGTGGCACATACCTGTAGTCCCAGCTACTCGGGAGGCTGAGGCAGGAGAAGCTCTTGAACCCGGGAGGCAGAGGTTGCGGTGAGCCAAGATCACGCCATTGTACTCCAGCCTGGACAACAAGAGTGAAACTCCGTCTCAAATGAATAAATAAATAAATAAATAAAATAAAAATGGCTACTCTGCCTATGGGGTAGTCCTGCTCTGTCTATGGAGCAGCGACCCTTTTATGAAAAATGAAAATAAAAAATAACAACAATAAATTTTGTTTTGATGAATGAGTAACAGAAAAGCCCTTCCCTCAACACTTGTTTCTTGGTCATCTACATTACCTATTTTTCTTTTTGTTAAAATTGACATAAATTCACATACCATAATGTAATGCCTGTTTTCAATGAAAATATGAGAACATTAACTTATATGTAGAATCATTGAAATTATACAGTTCATCTTTTATAACTCCTACATGCAGATATATTTTGTTCTTACCAAAACAGTGTAAACACTGCATAAAACTAACTCAAACGTTTTCGTTTCACTTCTTAATATGCGCACATTCTGTCAATACTCTATCTTCAGTTTACTGATTAGTAAGTAAAGACTAAAAGGAAAAGGAACTACGAGTTGCCCCATCTTCCCCTTTCCTTTAATGTCCTCATTGTTGATGAGGGGTTCAGCTAATATACGGAAATAATGCAAGAAAGGATATGATGGAATTCATTGGTTATCCATATTTCTTAGAATGCTGTAGGGGAGCTACAATTTCTCCTTTTTCCTATTACCCAGCTAGTCCTAAGAATTAAACTGACATAAGACCGACTAACAGGAGAAAAGTGTACAGATTTAATGTGGTAACATTTTCACGGGAGCTCCCACAAGAAAAATGAAGACCCAAAGAAGCAGTTAGGGACAAAAGCTTATATACTGGGTTGGACCTAGAGGAGTAATTTGTGAAATGTGACAAGACAAAGGGGTCTGGGCTAGGGCAGTTAATTCTTGAAAAGTGGCTAGGAAAACAAGGCATAGTTTAACAAGATGAATTTGAACATATTTCTCTGGGCCTCAACTCCCTGATTCTGGTGATATCTTCCACCTGGTATAGGGAGGACATCTTTTACATAGGAGTTTTAGTTACTGCTTTCAGGAAGAAAAAGAGAAGGTCAGCATGCCTTTCTTGCATCTGCTGTTTTTTAAGTGCCTGTAACTCAAAATAATCACTATGTGAAAGTGGCATATTTTGGGGTAGTATGCTCTGAACCCTGTCAATGCCGTGGCCATTGTCTGAACTGCATTGGAAGCAAGTTCTGGTCCTAAGAAAATGTGGTCCACCAAGATGGTCAGCACCTCTGCTTACTCAGTCCCAGACATAACATGTGTTGAGTCTTGCTCAACTCCCATCCATGGTGGCTTTGTCAAAATTCTGTGCTCGTGGGGCAGCACAAACACAACATGTGAGCCAGGGTGAACTGGAGCCCATGGTAGACATGCATATTTTGTGTATCTCCTCTGCTTCACACACATGTTCCATGGGCCCAGCAGAGTTCACTTAGAAAATACAAGGTGAAAGGTATAATTATGAAGGCCATGGAGCATTAAACCAAGCATGGTGCCCTAGTAAGCCTGGAGCCATGTGCGCCTGACAAGTCATGCTTCCATGATGCCACCCAGGGTGCAAAATAGAAAAAGAGATGTGATGGTTCCCACACCCATTTCTTCTCATTAGTAACATGGGACACACCTGTAGTGTTACAAGTCCAAGACCGAGCTGGTTTTGCAGCTTTCACTCAAGGGTCTTAATGAATTTAATAACATTCACTCAGTGACTTTTGTTTTTCCAGATTGACAGGTGTGAATCATGTTAGTCTGTTTTTAAATGGAAAGCCCTTCTGATAACGTGAATGCTTTGTGATGACCCCTTCCTGTAACTTCTCCAGCCTCACTTTCCCCCCCCCCCCCCCCACCAAGGGCTGTGAATGTGGGAGCACACTAACCTAGGCCAGGTGCAGAGACAAACTAGCTATCCTCTGTGCTATTCCATTTACTTGACTTTTGCACGGAAGCTGCACACTTTTTCATCTTTCAAGAGTTACAAAAACCAAGAGCTCAGTTGCTGGTGCCCGGCTGTAGGGATTTGAATCTCATTTCCACCATTTACTTACACACCTGCTTCAGTTTCCTCATCTGTAACGTGGGAATACTATTAGGTTGGTGCAAAAGTAATTGCAAAAACCACACCTAATAAAAGTCCTTACCACATAAGGTTGTGAGGATTAAAAGAATCACTATATGGAGCATTTAGAATCTTGTCTGATAATACTAAGTGCTATTCATGTATTTGCCATTTTTATTCCTCTCCCAAATATAAAGGTCTTTATTCTTTGTATAGTAAAAAGTACATGCCAAGTATAAACTTTTAAATTGAAAACTTGGCAAGAAAAAAATCACTCATAATTCAAGAATTGACCGTTGATGCCTTTTTGTTTTGTTTTGTTTTGAAGTACAGGTGGGGTCTCCCTATGTTGCCGAGGCGGGTCACAAACTCCTGGGCTCAAGTGCTTCTCCCGCCTTGGCCTCCCAAAGTGTTGAGATTACAAGCGTGAGCCTCCATGCTCAGCCCATTGCTAACGTTTGATGTATCTCTTCCCAATCTTTTTTTCTTTCCTATGCACACATGTGGTTTTTTTCCTTTTTCTGAAACTGGGAATAAATATACATAATACATGGTAGCCTCATTTAGTTTCACTATATGCTATAAATATTTTTTCATTGTTACAAAATCATTTTAGTGCCTGTGTATTATGTCATGGCATAAGTATACAACAATTTATTAAGGAAATTCGATTTTGAAAACATCTGGGGTTGGGTGCAGTGGCTCACGCCTGTAATCCCAGCACTTTGGGAGGCTGAGGCAGGTAGATCACTTGAGGTCAGGAGTTTGAGAGCAGCCTGATCAACATGGTGAAACCTCGTCTGTACTAAAAAAAAAAAAAAAAAAAAAAAAAAAAAATCCGGGCATGGTGGCACAAGTCTGTAATCCCAGCTACTTGGTAGGCTGAGGCAGGATAATCGCTTGAACCCAGAAAGTGGAGGCTGCAGTAAGCCAAGATCACGCCATTGCACTCTAGCCTGGGCAACAAGAGCAAAACTCCGTCTCAAAAAAAAAAAAAAGAAAAAGAAAAAGAAAAAAGAAAACATTTGGGTTTCTAGTTTTTCAGTGTTATAAGCAATATGATGCAAACAGTCAGTTTGGTGTATATTTCTATAGAATATATTTTTCATCTCTATATATAGGTCCCCATGGTAATGTTTAATCCTTCTCTTAGGTTTTATTTGATAGCTCAAAGTTCATCAGTTTACAGACTTAGGTTGTATCATTTTTCTTTAATTGCATTATTTAACATTTTTCCTTAATTAAAGCTCCTGTGCCACTTTTCTGCCCACAGATGTGTCCTTGAATTTTTTCACCTTCATCAATTAGTTAATTCTCTACTTAGTGAGCTTACTGTATCCACAAACTTCAGAGCTCCTGGTATACCTACTCTTCCAAATCAATTATAACACTATCAAAGTTGTTTAGCTCAAGAACTGAAGCTTTAGATTATTTTCCATGGCTGCTCTTTAAATGCTTTCCAAAACAAACCATTCTGTGGTGAAATCCTACAATAGTAAGTCATTAGAACTGAGGGGATCTTTATAGATCTTATTAAAAGCTTCTTACCAGAGGCCTTGGGGATTCGAACAATAGATACATTCTCTGTACCCCTGTCTATACTTATTTACTGTCTCAAAAACTGTTTTAAATTAATAAGACTTGATTTCCCCTTTGTCTTCCCTTCTGAAGGCCAAATGCCTCTTGCCCCTTTCAGAAATTGAGGAGTCATTTCTGTGTATGCTGTGTGTGTGTGTGACACTGTGTGTGTGAGTGTGTGTGTGTGTGTGTGGTGTATGTGGGTATGTGTTTGTGGGGGAAGGGTGTGTGTTCATGTAACAAGTTGGATAAAGCATTGGTATTTCTTATATAGTTGGAAATTCCTATTTGATGCCATGAGCTTGTCATATGAGCAGGCCTCAAACTAAAAGGTCAAGTAGACAAGTTCCTCTTCAGTTGTTTTGCGTCTGGGAAACCCAGCTCCATCCCTTGGGTCTGAGAAGAACTGAAAAAGCAAACTCCCACAAAGCTGTGAGTGTTTCAATATTATCCCTATTGGAGGTGCGGCATTAAAGAAGATGTATCAGAAGGTATGACGTCATACTAACTGCTAATACTGGGGATTTTGACCATCAGCCAGAATAAGTCATATTTACAAGTTTTACATCATTTACTCAATAAGCATTTAGTGATTATCAAACTGCTTTTGCAAAATTATGACAATGTGTAGGGAAACACTCTCCCCAAACTGTTTTTCCTCTACTTTCACACCACAATAATCACCAACACAGGGGAAGACTTCTGTGACCAAATTTCGGAGGGGCATTCCCCACACACCAAGCAGTGGACACCAGCTGGGTTTCCTCTAGTTCAGTTCTGACATTATCTACCTGGAGATAGCATCAGATCCCACAGGTGGGCTCAGTTCCCAAGACTGCCCTTCCACACACACTAGTCACAAGTCCAGGCCTCTGGAACTTCTGCCAAACCAGCTTCAAGTTGGGGTTCCCACAACCCACTCTTTGGGTTTACTTAATTGGAGGGAGCAGCTCACAGAACTCAGAGAAACACTTACCTACATTTACTTGTTTATCATAAAGGATATTGCAAACAACACAGATGAAGACGTGTGTAGGGAAAGGTAAGGGGGAAGGGGCACAGAGCTTCCATGCCCTCCCTGGGTGCTGTTTTCCAGAAACCTCCACTGTTCAGCTATCTGGAAGTTCAATGAACCCTGTCCTCTTGGATTTTTATGGAAGCTTCATGACATCAGCATTCCTTCCCCCAGGGCATAGCGTGGGATGTTCTCATGGGAGGGTCTTAAACAATTAGTCTTAAACAATTAGAAAGGCAGGTGAGGGGGCTGGTGATGGTTGTGGGGGTGGACATGACACATTAGAGTGAAAGGAGCGCAGGAGAAGGTCAGAGACCTGCCTCTGAGGCCTAACACACCCAACATTCTAACAAAAGGCTGTAACAGAGGCTACAGGAGTTATGAGCCAGGAACCATGGATGAAATCCGATATATATCATAATGTCACAGACAGTAAGAAATCTGACATAGTTGATTTCATCTTGCTTCTGGCTTCCCAGCTGTCCTTGGCCATTCCTGTGTAGGCCAAACTAACTTTGGAAGGAATCTAGTTTATGGTATAATGTTAAAGCAAAGATGATAGCCCTTTCCAAAACTAAGCCATCTTTGTAAAACTAATGAAAGGCTACAATGTTAGGATTATTAGAGGGGCTTGGATTCCAATAAGATAGGCATGGTTTCATTTATTTATTTATTTATTTATTTATTTATTTATTTTGAGATGGAGTCTCATTCTGTCACCCAGACTGGAGTGCAATGGTGCGATCTCAGCTCACTGCAACCTCTGCCTCCAGGGTTCAAGTGATTCTCCTGCCTCAGCCTCCTGAGTAGCTGGAACTATAGGCGCATACCACCATGCCTAGCTAATTTTTGTATTTTTAGTAGAGACAGGGTTTCACCATGTTGGCCAGGCTGGTCTTGAACCTCAGGTGATCTGCCTGCCTTGGCCTTCCAAAGTGCTGGGTTTATAGGCACAAGCCACCAAAACTGGCCTCTCGATAGATATAGTTTCTACAATCCCTTACTGCTCAGGGTTCATGTGGCTAGAGGTCACAAGATTGATGACTTTCCCAATTGCTCCTATAGATAATGTCACTGTCATAGAAGCTAGGATTGGTTTTATTGAGCTATCTTTCACACTGACTCCACCTGGGGTTGTGACTCATGACTGAATGGATCCTGTGACCTGACCCAGAAGTGGACTCAGCCCAACCAATCAGCATCACCTATTCCCCAGCCCCTTCCCACCAAATTGTCCATAAAAACCCTAACCCCCAAGCATTTGGGGAGACTCATTTGGGTGATAGCTCCAGTTCTCCTGCATGGGTTGGCCTCACATCAATTAAACTCTTTCTCTACTGCAGTGCTGTGGGCTCAGTGGATTGATTTTGTCTGTGCAGCAGGCAGGAAGAACCTGTCAGGTGATCACAATTACCCTGCATGGCTAAGCACTGTACTAACTGTTAGGGATACCTAGAAGCCCTTGCTTTCAAAAAGTGTGTGATTTAGCAGCAGAAGGAGACATAATTGTAATACATTATAGTAGGGTAAAACTGTAACATAACGGGTCAGTTGCCCAATGTGCAAAGCAATATGCTGAGACACCAGGTTGAATCAGAGAAAGAGGTTTCATTGTAGGGCTGCCAAATGAGGAGACAAGAGGAAACCTCAAACCTATCTCCCCAGGGAGTTTGGGGATAGGGTTTTCAAGGGGTTTGGAGTGGGCTGAAGTATGGAGATTGTTGATTGGTTCTAGAGTACAGGGTGAAGTTGCAGGACAGGGAGATGAGGAAGCTGTATTCTCATGCTTATCTGGTTCCTCTGTGGGGGTCTTTAAACTGGTTGGTGTAAGTGATTCTGCCGGAATTCAGGATCTGCTTAAGCAATTTCTTTCTTTCTTTCTTTTCTTTCTTTCTTTTCTTTCTTTCTTTCTTTCTTTCTTTCTTTCTTTCTTTCTTTCTTTCTTTCTTTCTTTCTTTCTTTCTTTCTTTCTTTCTTTCTTCTTTCTCTCTCTCACTTTCTTCCTTCCTTCTTTTTCTTTCTTTCATTCTTTCTTTCCTTCCTTCCTTCCTTCCTTCTCTCTCTCTCTCTGTCTCTCTCTCTCTCTGTCTCTCTCTCTCTCTCTCTCTCTCTCTCCTGTCTGTCTCCCAGGCTGAAGTGCAGTGGTGCACTCTGCTCACTGCAGCCTTCACCTCTCAGGATTAAGTGATCCTCCCACCTCAGCCTCCTGAGTAGCTGAGACTACTAGGCATGCATCACCATGCCTGGCTATGCTTAAGCAATTCTTAAACAAGAGTCTTATGATTCCAACATAAGAGATCATATCTAACATCAGAAATTCTATCTATAGGAACACGGAGATGCAAATGGTCTGTATCTAGTGTTATGTGACCAGGAAGAAAGTGGGTCAAAGTGCAGCCTGATTAATTCTTAATTATAGTTAGATTTCTGTCCAGAATTCTTGTTAACCTGTGAGGATGGCTTCAAGAGTAGGCATAAAGACATGCCCAAACTATGGGATATCAGGAGAAGAGGAGTGGCTGGGCGTGGTGGCTCATGCCTGTAATCCCTACACTTTGTGAGGCCAAGGTGGATGAATCACTTGAGGTCAGGAATTTGAGACCAGCCTGGCCAATATGGTGAAATCCCGTCTCTACTAAAAATACAAAAATTAGCCGGGTGTGGTGGCATGCACCTGTAGTCCCAGCTACTGCTGGGACTCCCAGCTTGGGAGGCTGAGGTGGAAGAATTGCTTGAACCTGGGAGGCAGAGGCTTCAGTGAGCCAAGATCGCACCACTGCACTCCAGCCTGGGTGAGAGTGAGACTCCATCTCCAGGAAAAAAAAAAAAAAAAAAAAGGAGAAGAGAAGCATGAGAATAGAAATTGTGATTGTTCGCCCACAATCCCTAGCACCTCTCCTCTTTGGGCAGCAGTCATAGGGTGAGAGAGTTGATCTCTGCTCTAAGGCTGGGCCCTGAGGAATCTAAGTCACTCAGTGATATGGTTTGGATCTGTGTCCCCACCCAAATCTCACGTGCAATTAGAGTCCCCAGTGTTGGAGGTGGAACCTGGTGGGAGGCAATTGGATCATGAGGGTTGATCCTTCATGAATGGTTTAGCACCATCCATTTGGTGCTGTTCTCGTGATAGAGTTCTCACAAGATCTAGTTGTTTAAAAATGTGTAGCATCTCCCTCCTTGCTGTCTCTTGCTCCCACTCTGGCAATGTGACATGCCTGCTCCCCCTTCACCTTCTGCCATGATCATAAGCTTCCTGAGCCCTCCCCAGAAGCCAAGCAAATGCCAGCATCATGCTTCCTGTGTAGCCTGTGGAACCATGGGCTAATTAAACCTCTTTTCTTTATAAATTACCCCATCTCAGGTATTTCTTCATAGCAGTGAAAGAACAGGCTAATATCCTTAAGGACCCACAAGCTAAACTCACTGGACACAGGGCATCCCGAGGTTGCTGGTCTTGGTTCATCTGTCTCTGCTCAGGCCATTGACAAGTGTGGAGAGGTTTTCGAAGAACTTCTGAGAAACAAATGTTTATGCTCCTTTTTTTGTTTAAATTGCAACATAATTGATACATCAGAATATGCACCCTGAGGATGGTTAAAATTCAGTGGTTTTAGCATATTCACAAAATTGTGCAACTATCACCACTACCTAATTTCAGAACATTTCACCTCTCTCAAAAGAAACCTCATACCCATGCTCCCTCCCTGTAGCCCCTGGCAACCATAAATGAATGTTTTCTTTTTCTCTCAATGAATTTGCCTATTCTGGATGTTTTATGTAAATGAAATCATGTAATTTTTTTCTCTCTGGCTCCTTTTGCTTAGTATTATCTGTCCAAGGCTCATTCATCTTGTGGACTATTTCAATATTTCATTCCTTTTCACAGTGAAATAATATTCCATTATATGCATGTATTATTGTATTTTGTTTACCCATTCATTAGTTGATGGATATGGGGGTCGTTTTCACTTTTTGGCTATTATGCTGCCATGAACATTTGTGTCCAAGTTTTTGTGTATACATGTGTTTTCAATTCTCCTGGGTATATACTTCGGTGTGAAATTGATGGGACATTTGATAAATATATATTTAACTCTTTGAAGGCTGAGCACTGTGGCTCATGCCTGTAATCCCAGCATTTTGGGAGGCCGAGGCCAGTGGATCACTTCAGGCCAAGAGTTCAAGACCAGCCTGGCCAACATGGCAAAATCCCGTCTTTACTAAAAATACAAAAATCAGCCGGGCATGGTGGTAAACGCTTGTAATCCCAGCTACTTAGGTAGCTGAGGCATGAGAATCACCTGAACCCAGGAGGCGAAGGTTGCAGTGAGCTGAGATCATGCCACTGCACTCCAACCTGTCACCTGGGTGACAGAGCAAGACACTGTCTCAAAAAAAAAAAAAAAAAAGAAAATGAAAAAGAAAAGAAAAAAATACTTAACTCTTTGAGAAACTGCCAGACTGTTTTTTCCAAGGGACTGCACCATTTTATATTCCCACCAGCAACATACAAAGGTTCTAATTTCTCCGCATCCTCGTCAACACTTGTCATTGCTTGTCTTTTTTGAGTATCACTGTCCTAGTCTGTGTGAAGTGGTGTCTCATTATGGTTTTAATTTGCATTTCCCTAATGACTAATGAGGCTGAACATCTCTCTTCATGTGCTGTTGGCCTTTTGTATATCTTCTTTGGAGAAATACCCATTCCAATTCTGTTTCATTAAAAAAATGTTTTTGAATTGATTTTTTTAATGTTTTATTTTTATTTACTTATTTATTTATTTTGAGACAGTGTCTTGCTCTGTCACCCATGCTGGAGTGTGTTGGCTCAAACTCAGCTCACTGCAGCCTTGACTTCCCCAGGCTTAGCCTCCTGAGTAGCTGGGACTACAGATATGCACCACCAGGCCTGCCTAACTTTTTTGTAGAGACAGGGTCTCACTATGTCCCTCAGGCTGTTCTTGAACTCCTGGCTTCAAACAATCCTCCCATCTCAGCCTCCCAAAGTGCTGGGATTACAGGCATGAGCCACAACACCTGTTTTTTTTTCTCATCTTTAAATTGGTTTATTTGTCTTTTAATTGTTGAGTTTCGTAAGTGTTTTTTATATATTCTGGATACCAGACTTTGATTAAATATATAATTTGTAAATATTTCCTCAAATTCTGTGAGTTGTCTGTTCATGCTCTTATTGGGGGTCAGAACACAGTACCCCAAATTATGACACCTTGGCATGCTGACTACTTTGAACTGAAGGAGATTGGGAGAACTTGCCCCCAAAACAAAGTCTCTTTGACCTTCTCCCACCCTCTTTCCTCCCTCTGCCCTTTCTCTCCCAAGCTGAGTTATAGAAACTAGAATTTATCTGCCCAAAGCAAGCCATAAAACCTAGGAAGGTCATTCACTGACCTCCTACCTCCCCCACCACATCCCCCCTGCACCCTGAAGATCCTTATGTGACCTCTGTTCTGCACATAATGGAAAAGGGGAATGTCTTATATTAATAGAAACACAGAAAGGAATGTGAACAAGCAGGCCTCGCTAAGTTCCCACCACCACAAGTTTATTACCATTACATCACACCCCTTTCCTGTTTCTCTGCAACTGTTCACTTCTTCCGTCAGACTCAGCACAAAAGCACAGTCTTCCCTGGGTCTTCGGGTCTTCACTTTGGAAGGCTCCCCTGTCACGTAAACCTTGGTTAAATAAATTTGTGATGCTTTTCTCTTGTTACTCTGTCTCTTGTTATAGGGGTATCTGCCATGACCCTTGTGATAGATGAGGAAAAGGTATTGGATTTTTCCCCTACATTCTGTTTTTTTAGATGGAGTTTTGCTCTTGTTGCCCAGGCTGGAGTACAATGGCGTGATCTCGGCTCACTGCAACCTCCTCCTCCTGGGTTCAAGCGATTCTCCTACCTCAGCCTCCCAAGTAGCTGGGATTACAGGTATGCACCACCACTCCCAGCTAATTTTTTTTGTATTTTTAGCAGACAGGGGGTTTCTCCATGTTGGTCAGGCTGGTCTTGAACTCCCAACCTCAGGTGATCCGCCCGCCTCGGCCTCCCAAAGTGCTGGGATTATAGGCGTGAGCCACCGTGCCCAGCCCTTCCCCTACACTTTTGAGAGAAATTTTGGAGGGGAACCCCTCTCTCCCTCTGAACATTGATATAACTGAGGCCTGGAATGGCTGCGGACATCTTGCTCTAGGCCTTGAGGATGAGTCCAAAGAGTTGGAGGAATGTGGAGTTAAAACCACTGAATTGAGCCAATCCTCCAGAGAACATTTTGTCTTATCTCCAGACTCCCAGGCTCACAATCTAATGCATTTATGCATTGTTTAATTTTGGTGTTCAGTTACCTGCTGCTCAAAGTGTCCTAAATGTTCCAGTAACAAAACCCAGCCTGAGAGAGAGGAAGTCTTGACCATTTCCTTCTCAAATCAAACCATGAAGTTTGAGAATTAACCTTCAGCAATACCAACAGCAACATCTTGGACTTTATCCAAACATTAAAAGAGTTGTGAACAGTATCGCCTCAAAGACAGGGAAGCGGAGAGATAAAAATGACCTTCCAGAGGTAGTGGCTTATAGAAACTACTGTTGCTTTGCTAATTAAATGTTAGTTTAATGATCTTTTATATCTGCATTAATTTTTCTGAGATATAATCTATATTTTAATAGTCTTTGAGCAGATCAACAGGGGAAAGACTGAATAGATAATTTACCTCCCCAGTCAGGAAATCATTCTGATTAAATGGGTCCTGGAAAATCTCTACTTCCTCTCTTTTGGCACAGAGGAAGGGTTCAGCTGTTTTGTTTTCAAAAACCTCAAGGTATATCAGTTAACCAGCTGTCCTGGATGTGGTTTTGCTAGTTTGTGTATGGTTATTGAGTGATTTATCAAAGGAAAAAGAAAGAATGAAAGAGAAAACAAAAAAGGCAAGGCATGGACAGACACAATCATAGCAAAGAGATCTACAGCCTCCATAGGTGAATTTCATTCTTATTTAGAAAGTCTAGTGATGGTAGATGTCACTCAACGCCTACTTGATTTATTATTTTTTTCTTAAAAGAGAACTCCTTGCTTCAGGAATCAAAACACTGAACCAAAACTTTGTTCTGTGGCTCTCAGCCCATTTTCTCACAAAGATTTAGTAACAAGGATTAGGTATTGTGTTCCCAAAACCTTCCTCTTAGACAACATTGAGCCAGATTATCTAAATGCCTAACCTACCACCTGGGCAATAGAAAACCTGGGGGAAATGTATGAATCCTTAACGCAAAGCGCCACTCAATGAGTCTGACCCAGATGCTATAAAAAGCACATTTTCCTTGCAAAGTTAATGGGTCACACATGAGTTGATCTGTGGATTGCACAGACCTTATATTTGATTTTGGGGGAGCTGATATTGGATTTTTCTGGTGAGTGCTGCTCCCAGCATTTTACTAAGTAACACTGCACATTGGAGAGACGAGGAGCTTGCTCAGGGCCATGTAATGGGGGTCACCTCAGCAAACCAGCCAGAAACAGAGCGGGGACAGGGCAGCAGTGTTGGGCAGGACAGCTGTTTCAGGGCTCACTTAGCTCAATTCCCTGAGTTTACAACAACCATCGCCATGTTTTGTAGAATGACCTCCCAGAACTTCCTGCTGTTTTTCTCTAGGCCTGAACTTGGAAAAGCCTTTAGTAAATGTTTGCTGTTGCATTTTATCAGCTCATGTCCTTTTAATTGAGTCACTAATTAATAAGAAAATATTTCTTACATCATCTATATATCTTCTGTATGACTTTGTTCTGAGCCGTTGGAAATCCTTTTCTGGAGTGGCCTCTGACCACACTTGCTGAAACAGCTGCAACTCACTGCATTATTCATTTCTCTCTCTTGCTTCATTCTTCTCCATGGCACTTACCACCACTTGATATATTATATATTAATCTGTTAATTGTTTATGTGCACACGCACACACGAATATATGCTGTAACAGTGAAGAAAATTGTTTCATCTGCATGTTATTCCAAATGCCTAGAAAAGTGCCTTACAAATAGTAGGTAGACAATACAGTTTTTATGCAATTAATAATGTAATGAATAAAAATTCGTTACATTATTTTAATGCATTTTGATTTGCTAATTCATCTATTTAAAATACCATGCATACAGATTAGGAGCATGAGTTCTAGGCACAGACGGATTAATTAAATCCTCGTTCTTCCACTTATAAGGTGTGTGAACTTGGGCAATCATATAACCTCTCTGTGTCTAGGCTTTCTCATTAACGTAACAGAATAATAATGCTATAGCTCTCATAAGTTTGTTTTGAGTATTAAATGGTATATTATGTTAATACATAAAGCACTGAGAACAATACCTGCGACATGGCACATAAGCACAATACCTGTGAAATCTCATGTGCTCAATAACTGTTAATAGTCATTACTCATTCATTCAACAAAAACGTATTGAATGTTCACTATAGGCAGGTGCTAGAAATACAAGGTGAACAAAACCAAAAATAGACCTTTCTCCTATGGGGCTGTGGATGAGAAAGTTGTCAATCAAAGTGTTAAGGACTGTTGTGTCCCACCAAATTCATATGTATTCATAATGTATTCATAACTCCAACGTGGCTATATTTGGAGATAGGGCCTCTAGGGAGGTCATTAAGATTAAAGGAGGTTGGCCGGGCTCAGTGGCTCACGTCAGTAATCCCGGTACTTTGGGAGGCTGAGGCAAGAGGATCATCTGAGGTCAGGAGTTTGAGACCAGCCTGGCCAACATGGAGAAACCCTGTCTCTACTAAAAATACAAAATTAGCTGGGCGTGGTGGCGGGCACCTGTAGTCCCAGCTACTCCGGAGGCTGAGACAAGAGAATCACTTGAACCGGGGAAGTGGAGGTTGCAGTGAGCCGAGATCGCACCACTGCACTCCAGCCTAGGCAACAGAGCAAAACTCTGTCCCCCACCCAAAAAAAAAAAAAAGATTAAAGGAGGTCACAAGAGTGACCTAATCTAATCTAATGGGGCTGGTGACCTTATGAGAAGAGGAACAAGCTGAATGCAGTGGCTCATGCCTGGTAATTCCAGCACTTTGGAAGGCTAAGGTGGGAGGATCACTTGACCTCAGGAGTTCAAGACCAGCCTGGGCAACACAGTGAGACCCTTGTCTCTACAAAAAAAATTAGAAAACATTAGCTGGGTGTAGTTCCAGCTACTCGGCAGGCTGTGGTGGAAGGATTGCTTGAGGCTGGGAGTTCCAGGCAGCAGTGAGCTGTGATCATGCCACTGCACTCCAGCCTAGGTGACAAAGCAAGACCCTGTCTCAAAAAAAAAAAAAAAGGGGGTGGTGGAAAGAGTAAGAGATACCAGAGATGAATTCTTCTCTCTCTCTCTCCCTCCTTCTCTCTCTCTCTCTCCTTCTATCTCCCTCCACCTGTACACAGAGGAAAGGCTATGTAAGGACACAGCAAAAAGGCAACTGTCTGCAAACCAGGAAGAGAGGCCTCATCAGATATCAACCCTCATGGCACCTTGATCTTGATCTTTCCAGAACTGTGAGAAAATTAACCTCTGTTGTTGTTTAAGCTGCCGTCCAACACCGTCTGTAGTATTTTGTTACGGCAGCCCAAACAGACTAATACATCAAGTAACCACACAAATGCATGTAGAATTAAAACTGACCTAACTGTTAAGAAGAGGAGATAGGGCAAGAGTATATTTATAGAGGGTATTCTATCTGATCAGAGATGAGAAAGAAAGATTTTTCTGGGTAAAGTTAACAAGGTATATGGGGTGGGGTGAATATGGGGTGGGGAATGGTCCCAGATAGGGCCAATAGCTTGTGCAAAGGCTCTGGGGTGAGAGAGAGCACAGTTTATTAGAGAAAGCAAATGGCAGCTGTGTGACTGGCATGCTAAGAGTGAAGAGGAAGGTGATACAGGTGAAGGTGGAGAAGAGGGTGAGGCCTAACTTCCCAGGACCATGCAGTATTTTCACTGCTAACTTGGGCCACTTGCACACCAGATTGGAGCTGGAAATGGTGGGTATGGGAGACAGAGATCAAAATAACCTCTAGATGTCCACTTGCATAGCTGGTAAGTCACGGGACCATTCATGATAGGGAAGCCCAGGAGGGAACTAGATTTCAAAGAGAAAGTCATGAATTTGCACGTGTCAAGCTTGTTGTGCTTTTGAGTCATTTAGAAAGAGACAATTGTAGGCGGACCTGTCTACAAGTCTAGACTCAGACAGAGGCCTGAGTCATGTCATTACACTGACAAGGTGGGAGAGGTGATTCAGGGCAGTCATTCTCAGACTTTGAGTTTCAAGACCCCTTTACACTCTTAAAAACCACCAAGGACCTCAAAGAGCTTCTGTTTATGTGGGTTGTATCTGTCCATATTTACTATATTAGAAATTTAAACTGAAAAAATTAATATTAATTTATAATAAACCTGTTATACCTTAACATAACATAACGATTTTAATGGAAAATCACTGTAATTTTTCAAACCAAAAAACAAAATATTTGTGGCTGGGCATGGCGGCTCATGTCTGTAATCCCAGCATAATTTCAGCACTTTGGGAGGTCGAGGCAGCAGGATCACTTGAGGCCAGGAGTTTGAGACCAACCTGAACAACACAGGGAGACATCATCTGTACAAAAAAAAAAAAATTAGCCGGGCATGGTGGCACACGCCTATGGTCCCAGCTACTTGGGAGGCTGAAGTGGGAGGAGTGCTTGGGCCTGGGAGGTTGAGGCTGCTGTGAGCCACAATCATTCCACTGTACTCTAGCCTGGGCAACAGAGTGAGACCTTGTCTGAAGAAAGAAAAAAAATTATGAGAAGAATAGCATTATTTTACATTTTTGCAAATCAGTTTCATAATTGGCTTACTGGAAGAGAGCTGGATTCCTAAAGCTACTTCTGCATTGAATCTGTTGTGATACATTGTCCTGATTGAAGCACATGAAGAAAATCTGACCTCAAGCTAATGTGGAGTTAGAAAAGGGAGGACTTTATGGTCCTCTGGATAGGGCCTTGGGGACCCCCCAGAGTACTTAGACTGCAATTTGAGAACTGCTAATCTAGAGAGATACTACAGTGTATGAAGAGAAGAGAGCTGGGCTCAAACCTCAAGGAGCACCCACATTTAATGGTCAGGATAAGCAAACAGGTCAGAGAGGAAGCACTCAGAGAGGTAGGAGGGGACCCAGGAGCAGCACCCGTGGCGTCAGGAAGCTAAGGCAGTGCCGGGTTTTTAAAGGGAGAGTGGTCGAAGTGCTTCTGAAAAAGTTAAGTCAGAAGATAAGTGAAAAATATCTTTTGACTGAAAATGTGTTTGTCTGACCAGTTCCATGATCTGAACATACTTACAGGGAAGGACAGAGCTGAGAGGGGAATACCGGGGTGAGGATAAAGGTGGGTGTGTCAAAGAGTGATAGTTGCCTCCTCCTCCCATTCGTTCTCCTCCTTTTCTATGGTATTAGGATCCTGATTTGTTTTGTTGTTGTTGTTGTTGTTGTTGTTGTTTTATGAAACAGGATCTTGCTCTGTTGTCCATGCTGGAGTGCAGTGGTGCATAGCTCAGTGCAGCCTCAAACTCCTGGGCTCAAGCAATCCCCCCGCTTCGGGCTCCCGAGTAGCTGGGACCACCATGGGCTAGGATCTTGATTTTTAACTTATCACATAGCCAACCAGAATAAACAACGACATTTACCCCCTTGCAGGTAGGGATGGCCAGGAGACTAGGTTCTACAAATGAAGTAGAAGTGGTTTGTAGCTACTTCTGGGAGCCCCCTGAAAGACAGCTGTTCTCTTGGCTACTTTTCATCTCTTCTGCCCTCCCTTTGGCTGTAACACAGACATGATGGCTGGAACTGGAGCAATCATTTAGGCAATGAGGTGACCACGCAACACAGAGGACTGGCAAGACACAAAGAACCGGGGTCTTGAGGTCTTGGTGGAGCAGAGCCACCTCAGCAGCCGTGGATTGCCAATTGCTACATAAAAAAGAAATGAACTTCCATCCTGTTTAGACCGTGATTATTTGAGCGTCTATTATTCACAGCCAAACTTAATTCTAACTCTTACAGTGAATGAGTGGTTTTATGGGTATGAAGTTGAAGGAGATTTTCTCTGATGGTTTCATTTTCTTTGTGAGGTAGGATGTGAGATCATAGGATGACAGTGAAAGGTTGCAGAGTGAGATCAAAGAGGCAAGTAGAAGAGAGTCTGAAATTGCTGTGGCTGGGCGTGGTGGCTCACACCTATAATCCTAGCACTTTGGGAGGTCAAGACAGGAGGACTGCTTAAGCCCAGGAGTTTGAGACAAGCCTGGGTAACATAGTGAGATCCCATCTGTACCACCAAAAAAAAAAAAAAAAAATTAACCAGGTGTGATAGTGGGCTATAGTCCTAGCTACTCAGGAAGCTGAGGCAGGAGGATCGATTGTTTGAGCCCAGGATGTCAAGGCTACAGTAAGCTGAGATCACGACATTGTACTCTACCCTAAGCGACAGAGCAAGAGCCTATCTAAAAATTAAAAAAAATAAAAAAAGTATTCTAAGAGTGAGTTAGGGAATAAATCAGGCTAGTCTTGAGTGCCTGTGCTGGATATTCTCTGGTCTCCAACCCAAGTCTTCATTCTTCTCCATCCTGCTGTGGTTCAAGAGCTAATTTTTATGCACTTCTTCATTCAAGCTCTCTCCCAGCTCTGTTGGGTTCTTGAGTTTGGTCATCCGGAGGTGCCTGCAGAATAGTGGGGCTGAGCAGAGAGACAGGTTGGGGTAATAGTTTCCTGTTTGTCAGTTGCTGCATTTCTTTACTGAACTGAAGACCGTAGCCCCAGCTACCTGCTAGGCTGCTAAGTTCTGGTAATGTCCCCCCTTTCCCCTGCAGGATGAAAGGTGGAAGCTCACTGGGTCTCCTTATCCCTACCCACACCTTTGTAAATCTTCCTTTTTTTCTTTCTTTTTTCTTTTTATTTTTTTTTAATACAGACTGGGTCTCACTATGTTGCCCAGGCTGTTCTCAAACTTCTGGCCTCAAATGATCCTTCCCACTTCAGCCTCTCAAAGTCCTGGGATTACAGGCATGAGTCACCATGCCCAGCTCTTCCCTTTCTTAAGCCTTCCTCAGTTACCCTTTCTAAGTGTGTCATCTGTTTCCTGCTGAGACCTTGCCTGGTACTAGGGCCATCTGAGGTTGGAGATCACAATTTATGGTAAAATCGATAGGTCTTGTGGTTTGACTTCCCTTGCTGTACCAAGATGCCCAGGTGTAAACAGAGAAAGCAAGTTGTAGTTTAGCTAGCTGCGTACACCATGAGGAGAGTCAAGTGAGCTACCAAATTGGCAGCTAATATTGAAATGATGTAAGCTGATGATGGAGGAAGTGAAGAAAGCGTATGGTACAGGGCCTGGGAGGGAGCAGAGGAGTTATCCTGCTCCTTACTGGAGGATCTGGTGGATCAAAAGGCAGGGACCCTGGAGTGGGCAGGAGGAGATGAACCACAAATTAGAGGTTGAGAAAGCTTGGTCAGAGAGTGGGATACTTGAATTAGTGAAAACAGAACTGGTCAGACAGAGTTGAAACCCATTTAGGGCCTTTATATGTCCCCAGGGCAATTACCATGAACAGGGGACACTACACAGGGAAATTAAAGAAGCAAAATATTGTTCTCCTCTCTGGAGGACTTAACAGTTGAACTAAGAAGGCAGATGAAGAGTGCACATAAAATGCCAACTGAATGGAACAGAGTATAGAAAGATCTTCAGAGGAGGAAGCCTCCCCCAAGGCTGGCCCATTCTGAAAGATGTGGATGTCTTAGTCCCTTTTCTGTTGCTTATAACAGAATACTTGAAACTGGGTAATTTATAAAGAAAAGGAATTTATTAATTTATTTCTTACAGTTGTGAAGACTGGGAAGTTCAAGCTTGAGGGACTGCATCTGGTGAGGACCTTCATGCTTGCAGCGGGGGTACTCCCTGCAGAGCCCAAGGGAGATGCAGGGCATCAAATGATGAGGAGGCAGAGTGTGCTTGCTCAGTTCCCTCTTCTTCTTCTTATAAAGCCACTAGTGCCTCTCCTCTGATAACCTATTAATTCATGAACCCTCTAATCTGTTAATCCATTTTTATGACCAGAGCCTTTATGACCCAATCATCTCTAAAAGGCCCCACCTCTCAATAATGGGATTTACATTTTAACATGACTTTTGGAGGGGACAAACATTCAAACCATAGCAGTGGAGGAGGTAGGACTCGATAAAAGCTTTGAAAGAAGGGAGCCTTTGGGTCTGAGAGCGCTGGGGCACTTTAGGCAGGGAGGTTGTGTGAGCTACAGGGCCAGGCATGCACAAGGAGTTTTGGAATGAACCAGATTAGTAAGAGGGTAGAGTCTGTGGAGAGGAACACAAAAAGAAAAAACCAAGAGGTGTGTCAGGGGCCCCCAAGACCATATCTAGAATTGATAACTTTCTAGAAGGATTCACCAGACTCAGAAAACAGTCATACTCACAGCTGTGATCCATTCCAGCAAAAGCGTGCAAAACAATATCAGCAAAGGAAGGGCATGCATGGGGCAAAGTCTGGAGGAAACCAGACACAAGCTTCCAAGAGTCCTCTTGGAAGTTACCAGGATGTACTTAATTCCTACAGCAGCAAATTATGACAACACCTATGAAATGTTGTCTACCAGTAAATTAGTGACTCAATGTTCAAGATTTTTATTGAGGGCTTGTCACCTAGGCACCCACTTTCTAGCAGTACAGAAATTCCAGACTCCAGGAAGGAAAGCAGGTGTTCAGCATGAACCACACTGATTGCACAGTTTAAGCATATTGAGCACCCCTTCTCAGATAGGGAATGGCAGAAGCCCTTCCCAAATCCAAGTTTCCTGGTGCCAGCCAAGGGCCAACCTTGCAAGCAAGCCTTTCTAATGGTAGCAGTCTCAGAACTGGTGCATTAAACTCTTCTCCACAAGGAGATAGTAAGGGGTTGTCCTAGGAGGACTTTAGACACTAGCTCAAGGGGATTGGGCTTCATCCTGTGTACCAGATGAAAGGCTATACATTAGAAAGACTCATGGGAAAAAGGGTGGGCCAGTCTGGAAGTGATGTGTAGCATGTTGAAGTAAGAATCACTGGAAGAGGCCAGGTGTGGTGGCTCCACGCCTGTAATTCCAGCACTTTGGGAGGCTGAGGCAGGAGGATCACTTGAACCCAGGAGTTCAACAGTGGAGCAACAAAGCAAGACCCCATCTCCACAAAAATAAAAAAATCATAAAAATAATTTTTAAAAAGAATGATTGGAAGAAAGAAAAGGCAAGAGAGGAGAGCAAATGGCTGAGCCTGAATGGTGGTGGTTAGCATGGGGACAGTTGTTCATGCTTGGAAGATCCCCAGTAACAGGGGGCTCAGAGAGGTGCCCAGTCCTAGAGTAGAACCAAGTTATTAAGCAGAAAATATAGGAAGAAAAACTTAGACTGAATTGTAATTTTACCAGGACCTCCAGACACTTGACCCTGGGGATCACCCCCCACAGGGAATGGGTGGGACTTCAGGCCAGCACATTTGCACTGATGATAACAATAATTCACACTTACATAGCACGTTGCAGTTTACAAAGTGTTTTTTGCATATACTGCATTCTAAGGGCAGGTAGTCAACTTGTATAGCTCATAGAGCTGAGACGTGCCAGGGCCAGACCTGAGCTCTGGGTTGTAGCAGAAGCAAAGAGGATTTTCAAAGTTATTTCCAAAAAAGAGTCCCTATTGGAAGCACTGATTCTGGTACTTCTGTGTAAGGTTTTCCCTCAGTGGCGGGTATGCTAAGAGCCCACCCCTTGCCACCAGCTCAGCCTCTGTCTGCCGTGCTTCAGAGCATTTAATTTACTCTCCCTGCAGGCACTCTCATTTCAGCTTGCCCTGAGGTTTCTTCTGACACTCCACCTTCAGGCCTGCACAGTCTGGTGGTGTTGAGTCACGGGAACTTAACTGATGGGCACGGCCTAGGCAGAAGGAGGTGGCTCATAAACCTTTATGCCTTCCTAC
Organism: Pongo pygmaeus; assembly: GCF_028885625.2. Classification (NCBI taxonomy): domain Eukaryota; kingdom Metazoa; phylum Chordata; class Mammalia; order Primates; family Hominidae; genus Pongo; species Pongo pygmaeus. Next base: position 23,537,652 of record NC_072381.2, on the reverse strand, counting down.
TGTGCTCTCACCGTTGGCCCCAACTTCTCTTTTCACTAGGCTGGTCCCCCACAAACCGTATTCTAACGATCTCAGTAGGCATCCTGTAGGGGAAAAAAAGTTTTACACTTTTAAAAAAGGAAGCACTGGAGATTATATATACTTATAATTATTTTCAACAGCAGGATTTCTCAGAGCCTTTAACATGGAACACGCAATATGCATTTTTAAGAGGGAGATTACAGCCGTGGTGTTTTGGAAGATCTGATAAATGCTCTGTGCTGTGAGATGCTCTCACATCTTCTATGTGCGAAGATGGAAAGGGATTGTTAGTCTAAACGATGAGCTCCATCTGCCTTGTCACTGCTGGGTTCCTAGTGTGTAAATACTGGTTAAATCAATGAATTGAATGATCTCGAATTGAATCAATGAACTGAATGATCACAGAAGTGCCACTGGCCCTTCTGTGCTGGTGGGGCTAAAACAGGTGATGCCAAGTTTTTCTTTTCTTTTTTGAGACAGAGTTTTGCTCTTGTTGCCCAGGCTGGAGTGCAATGGCACGATCTTGGCTCACAGCAATCTCTGCCTCCTGGGTTCAAGCAATTCTCCTGTCTCAGCCTCCCAAGTAGCTGGGATTACAGGCATGCGCCACCACGCCTGGTTAATTTTTGTGTTTTTTTGTTTGTTTGTTTGTTTGTTTGTTTGTTTTTTAGTAGAGACAGGGTTTCTCCATGTTGGTCAGGCTGGCCTCGAGCTCCTGACCTCAGGTGATCTGCCTGCCTCGGCCTCCCAAAGTGCTGGGATTACAGGTGTGAGCCACCACATCCAGCCGATGCTAAGTATTATCTCCAGATCCCAAAGCACAGGCCAGTGATACGTCTTCTCTTAATGGGCTGAGAGTGTTACTAATGATTAATGATGAGGTTTTTCAAGTTTTTATATTGTGCATAGTCTCTGTTTCTTCCAAGTTATTTTTTCTTCTGTTTTCCTTGGTGCTGGTTCCTCTTCTGTCCATCGTGTTTTAGGCTTTTCTCAAATATCTAGTGATTCTTTGCAGTCTGTTTATATTTCAGAATTGGAAACTAAAAAGGTGATTTTGTATTCTGCTGGAGGTGAAGAAAGCCAACGGTGAGCCTCACGATGCTGTGGCCTAACTGGCCCATTTCACTGGGAGACCTTCAGTGTTGGTGTCTTTGGGTCTTTTCTCTGGGTCTTTTCAACCTTGATAGCGAGGAGACTTCCAATCTCTTACTTGTGTGATAGGACCCTGACTGCCAGCATTCTCAGGGTCCAGCTGGGGGCAGTACTGGAGCTTCCTACATTTACCATGGAGACTTTCCCTTTTTTAAAAAAATAAGATGGATCAATTTATTATTATTAGTTAATTTATTATTTAATGAAGACAAGATCTTGCTCTGTCACCCGGGACAGGATCTTGCTCTGTCACCCAGGCAGGAGTGCAGTGGTTAGATCATAGCTCACTGCAGCTTCCAACTCCTGGCCCCAAGCGATCCTCCTGCCTAGGCCGCCCAAAACGCTGGGATCACATGCATGTACCACCCTGCCCTGCCAAGACTTTCACTTTATCTCACTCTTTTCAGTACAGGTACCACCCTCAACTATGTCTGGAGCCCTCTGGTTCAGACATCACTTTTACCCTCACCAAGAATAAATCTCTAATTTCTGACAAAGTATAGAAGTGCAAATGTCCCATCTGTATGAACCAGGGAAGGGGATTTGAGGTCTAACTGCTTCTTCAGATCAACTGAAATGATCTTTCAAGATTGTCCGATTTTTCAACCCGCTTCACTCCCACTTCCAGAGGTACCTTGTTTTGCCAATTCCTGAGCTTTGTGAAGGCTCTGAGGTGCAAACATTTTGTTTCTTGGGTTTTTGCCGCTGGTTTGGGATTTGGCTTTCTCATGCCTGCTAAGTCAGTTACTGCTTATCCTTCTGCTTTTCAGCTTCTGATATTTGATTGCTATTTTTTTCCTTGAAAAATATTTCTTTTTCTAGAGATGAAGTCTCACTAGGTTGCCCAGGTTGGTCTTAAAATCCCAGGCTCAAACAATCCTCCTGCGTCAGCCTCCTGAGTAGTTGGGGTGACAGCCATGCACCACCATGCCCAATTTGACTGCTATTGACTCTTCCCCATTCTCTTAGCTCCTGTGTGTCTGTATCTTTTTCAAATATCTCTTCTACCCTACCATATCCCCGTCGCTTCAGTGGGGATGTAGAATGCAGAAAATGTCATTATGTACGTTTATCCTCACATCCTCACACTTTTTTTTTTTTTTTTTTTTTTTTTTGAGGGAGAGTCTTGCTCTGTCGCCCAGGCTGGAGTGCAGTGGTGCGATCTCGGTTCACTGCAACCTCCGCCTCCCGGGTTCAAGCAATTCTCCTGCCTCAGCCTCCTGAGAAGCTGGGACTACAGGCATGTGCCACCATGCCCGGCTAATTTTTGTAACTTTAGTAGAGACAGGGTTTCACCATGTTGGCCAGACTGGTCTCAAATTCCTGACCTCAAGTGAACCACCCACCTCGGCATCCCAAAGTGCTGGGACTACAGGCATGAGCCACCACTCCTGGCCTGTCTCCCCATCTTTAACTAAAGGGCTTGACCTCTCATGGCCATTCCTGTTCTTCCCTGGTTCCCACTCTCACCATCTCCCACCTGGATGATTGTCACCGTATTTCAAGCCACCCTGGTCCAAATTTGCCACACTTAGCTCATTCTCTAAATTGCAGTTAAATTGCTCTATGATTGAATGATCATGGGAAGGCCTGGGCCCTTTCTCCTCCCCTCCTCTCTACCAATCTTGGCAACAAACACACCAGCAAGCCATGGTAACTCACTTGTCACTCCCTGAACACATAATGCTGTTCTTTTCTGCATGATCTTGCTTCTGCTCCTCCCTCTGCCTTGTGGGGCTTTTTTACAATTTTTCACCTGGCTAACTCTTACTCAACCTTTGAAATTTAGCTCTGGTGCCATGTCCTCTAGGAAAGGCACCTCTGAATCCCCAGACTAAGTGAAGGTTTGAGTGGGGACAGCCTTGGAGAATGGGAGAGAATGAGGAAAAACCCATCAAGGAGAAATTCCCTAGAGTGAGTATGACTGTGAGGTGAAAAAGCAATGGTGTCTTACATTCAGGTTCAAGTTCTTTTGTGTTATCTGCCCCTCTTTTTCCTCAAAGAGTCAGTAACATAAGAGTGACTTAGTGGCCTTGAGTTCCTCGTGATTTTGCATTGAAGGAGAGGAGAATGATTGGTGCTTAGGGAGAAGCTGTGCAGGGAACACACTTCAGCCATAGGCAAGTGGGCAAACGGACAAGATAGGAGAATAAATTCCCCTCCTCCTGCATCCATACTGAGAATTAAAATAAAAAAAAAAAAAAAAAAAAAAAAAACCATAGGGATGGAATCACCAGGCATGGTGGCTCATGCCTGTAATCTCAGCACTTCAGGGGTCCAAAGTGGGAGGATCACCTGAGCCCAAGAGTTCAAGACCAGCCTGGGCAATGTAATGAGACCCTATCTCTACAAAAAAAATAGATGAAAAATTTTAGCCAGGCATGGTGGCGAGTGCCTGTAATCCCAGTTACTTGGAAGGTTGAGACAGGAGGATTGCAGGACCCCAGGAGTTGGAGGTTGCAGTGGGCTATGATTGCACCACTGTACTCCAACTTAGGTGACACAGTGAGACCCCTCTTTCAAAAGAAAAAAAAATCATAGGGAAAATATTGAGATAGATAATTAAGCCATTTAATTTGGACATAAAAGAAAAGGCAGAGCTAGAAGTCTAGAGGATTTTTGAACATCTAGTCTGTTAATTAGAACAACATTAAGAGAAAATTTTATTTATTTATTTATTTAATTTTATTGTTTTTGAGACCGAATCTCACTCTATTGCCCAGGCTGGAGTACAGTGGTGCAATCTCAGGTCACTGCAACCTCTGCCTCCCAGGCTTGTGCCTCAGCTGCCCGAGTAGTTGGAATTATAGCTGTGCACCACCATGTCCAGCTAATTTTTTGTATTTTTAGTAAAGACAGGGTTTCTCCATGTTGGCCAGGCTGGTTTCGAACTCCTGGCCTCAAGTAATTCACCCACCTCTGCCTCCCAAAGTGCTGGGATTACATGCATGAGCCACCATGCCTGGCCAAGAGAAAATTTAAAGGAAAGAGTGAGTTCATTCATAATCCCACCTCCCTAATATAATCATTTTTTGGTTTTTTGTTTTTATGTTCTGTTTTCCCTTTCATTCTTTGACTATTATAACTGCAGGCATTTTTAGATGGCTTTTACTCATAGGACGTAAGTAATTTTGCGTGTTCCTTTTATGAGGTTATACATAGTCTTCGTAATCTTTCATATGAATCATTATCCCCTTTGTATAAAGTGGAGAAATTGAGCCTTAGAACCTTGCTGTTTGTCGTCATACCAAATTAAAGGCTAATGTCCCTTTGTCAGAGAGGCAAGTCCTTGGGGTGGAGTATTCGGTGGTTATGCTCCATCCCCTTAAAGAACCCAGCTCTCCATACGCATGATTACATAAGTACATTTTGGTGATGGGAGTTATGGGATCAGAGGGGCAGTCTGAGGCCACAGAGGAGAGAAGGTGTCACAAGCCAAACCCATGATCTTGGGCACATTAGTCTCAGTAACTTATTAACTGAGCTAAGCAGTTTGAAAAGAAATAAAAGCAAAAGAAAACAAACGAAAGTACAAACTGTATCAAGCTTTAGAGACTGAAGACTTACGAAAAGGGATCAACAATATAGTAGTAAATGAGACAGTGTTGATGCCAAGATAGGGAGGGGTGCAATTAAAATTCATTAAGACACAACAAGAAACTCTAGTCCAGGCTTGTTGCAGGTAAAAGGGACTTCGCCAATGAATTATTCAAGAAGAAGTGAGCTGAATGAGGGAATCCTCTCTTGGGTTGGCAATGGTTCAGACTTCCTTCGAACTTTCTCCCCAGGTAATAGCATAACAAAAGTAACTAAGAAGCGTGTTCCTTTGTTACTTGAGCACTTTGTGTGTGGTTCAAACCACCTTGGCATTAGTCTTCCTATTACAGCCTGAATCTTTCCTAGTGATTTAGGAAAAAGAATATTAAGAATGTAATCTTTTATTTAAAAATTAATAACAAGTTTGAGTCAAGTTTGTGGAACCCATGTGAATTCTTCTTTCTATTATTTTAAGCAAAATTTTAAAACCATATTAATTAACCCAACAATTTTGAGCACCTTTTTGAGGGGCCAAATGCAGTGCCCGTTTCAGTGATATAAAAATACCTAAGGCTTTTTCCTCAAGATAATCATGATCTAGTGGCTTAATTATTCATCCTCATATTTTCTTGTGATTTAAAAAAAAATTAGCATGGATACAGGTGGTAGAGATTTTATTCTCCTGTCCATTCTCAGCACAGCTTAGATCTACACATATACAACTTAGAGCAGTGTGACCTGGCACACTCCAACAGTGGTGGGGCACTTTCCCAAGAACACAACGACACTTCCAGCCTTTGTTCCCATGGTGCGACCCCCTTTCCTTTTCATTTATTTAGGCTATATGCAGCCCTTTGTCTTTTTCTTTTTTTCTTTTTTTTTTTTTTTTTTTTTTGAGACAGGGTCTTGCTCTGTTGCCCAGGCTGGAATGCAGTGGCACCATTATAGCTCACTGCAGCCTTCAAATCCTGGGTTTATGCAATCCTCCTGCCTCAGCCTCCCAAGTAGCTGGGACTACAGGTATGTGCCATCACGCTGGCCTATTTTTTTGTATTTTGTAGAGACAGGGTCTCACCATGTTGCCCAGGCTGGTGTTGAAATCCTGACCTCAAGATATCCTCCTGCTTTGGGCCTCCCAAAGCGCTGGACTTACAGGCATGAGCCAAGGCACCTGGCATATTCAGTCTTTATGTCCTGGCTCTGCATCAGCTTTTCCATGAAATACTCACTGGAGATTCCTCCTTAGGGATCTCTTTTCTTTCGTAGAATTTAACTTTCTTCACATTTCCTACATCATTTAAAGTTTTCAAGCTACAAATCAGCACTTTATTATAGACTATTTTGTATGAAACAGTGTCATTTTCCATGCATTAGTTTTGTCTTCTCAATTAATATGCCAGAAAGCAACACCTTACCTCTGTCTTGCCTCCTGCACCTAACTCAAGGCTAAATACTTACTGTGTGATTGGGCCTGCCATTCTAATTTTGCTACCTTTGTTCCTAAAATCCTAATTGTTAAGTTTGCCCATTGACATCTGATGGTCAATTTATTTCATAATGGTAATTTATTTTGTTACATCTGGATCGCTGATTTCTTAATTAAATTTAAATGAGCCTTACATTTTTAGCCTAGATGTAATATTTCAAATCTAATACTGTCATTACATAATCACTAATACATTCTATTAGGAATGTGATTTTTACATTATGTTTGCAGCGATATAATAAATATTAAGTATCTGTGCTATGTATCCAGCCATGTTTTGTTGTGAAATAAAAGGGTACATTTGGTTATAAGTGAGGAAGTAACAATTAGAAACTACTTCCACTATTTTCTTTATTTATATTAATTATTGTGCTTTAAAGTACTTGTTGGCTGGATGCAGTAGCTCACGCCTGTAATCCTGGCATACTGGGAGGCGGAGGCAGGTGGATTGCTTGAATCCAGAAGTTCAAGACCAGCCTGGGCAACATAGTGAGACCCAGTCTCAACACAAATTTTAAAAATTAGCCAGGCATGGTGGTACGTGCCTGTGGTACGTGCCTGTGTTCCCAGCTAATCAGGAGGTTGAAGTGGAAGGATCGCTTGAGCCCAGGAGGTTGAGGCTGTAGTGAGATGTGATCCTGCCACTGTGCTCCAGCCTGGGCAACAGAGTGAGACCCGGTTTAAAAAAAATAAAAAAACTTTAAAAGCACTTGTTGCTGCAGTTTTGCAGTGAATTCTAAGAATAGATTTCTCCTGCTGGCCTGTCTCTGGATTAGATTTCTATCCTGCTTTTGTACTTGGGTCCTCTTCAACTCTGACTAGACTTTCAATATTCCGTTCATCAGAGACTCATTTGTGGGATCCTGAGCAAATTACTCCATTCAATTGAACTTTCTCTGAGCTTAATTTTCACATGTGAAAAAGGGATGATAATATTATTGCACAAGGTTGAGTTAAAAATGCATAAGATAGAAACGTTTTCTGAATCTTAAGAACCTGTACAGATATCAGATATCATCATCATCATCATCATCATGATTACCATTTATTATCACCATCACTATCTTGTAATTTGCAAAGTTGTTTAAGAAGTATGGCCTGATAGGACACTGGTAGATGTTACTACTAGTGGTCAGCTGTGTTAGTTTCCTTCTCCTTCTTGAGCACTTGGAAGAATAAACTTTCCAGCTTCCTTTGCTGTTTGGTGGAACGATGGGACTCTTATCAGTGAAGAGTGGAATGGGTCAACGCATTTAATTTCTGGTACCTGACTCTTTTTTCTTCCCGTGGTAAAGTGGCCCAAGAGGTCTGCGTTTTGCATTTTGGATGCTGCTGCTACAAGAGAATGAGGCTTCTATCATCTGGGTCCCTGAGTAGTTGCATGGAGTGGAACTCACTGTCAACTCTGTGTGACTTGTAGTGTGAATGAGAAACTAATTTTTCTTGTGTTGAGTCACTGCAATTTGAAATTGTTTTTTATTGCAGCATAACATAGCCTATCATGACTAATACACTATGATGGGCCTCAGGATAAAGAAATTCTAGATCTAGGTATGGCCTAACTACCTATATATCCTTGAGCAAGAGGAATAACATATGCTATCTTTTTTTCTTCTTCTTCTTTTACTCAAAAAAATATGTGTAGAGACAGTCTCACTATGTTGCCCAGGCTGGTCTTGAACTTCTGACCTCAAGCCATCCTCCTGCCTTGGCCTCCCAAAGTGTTAGGATAACAGGCATGAGCCCAAAGTGTTGGGATTACTGGCATAGTTTCCCTACGCCTAGCCCTTTGAAAAAAAAATAGACATGAGGTCTTTCTATGTTGCACTGTCTGGTCTAAACTCCTGGGTTCAAGTGATCCTCCTGCCTCAGCCTCCCCACGTGCTGGAATTACAGGTATGAGCCGTCACATGCAGCCAAGTATATTATCTTGAAGGTCCCTTCAGCTCCAAAAACTTTGGCATTGTGACAATCCAAAGCTGTCCTATGTCAGTGACAAAGAAATATGAACTTTTGTTCAATGGAAAAAGTAACTTCAGCTATATCAAACCACCCCCCAAAGAATGAATCAAGCTAGAAATAACTAAAAGTTCAGAACTGAAATAACATTTTTAAATTGTTTCATGCACATACCTGCCTTTTTAAGAGAGTATATTAAACCTAGTTACGTTAAAAGCAGTCAATGAGTCATGGTCATTATTATGAACCTTAGTTAAAATAACCAAATAACACTGTAAAAGACAGTGATGTCCTCAGGGCCAGTGACAAACAAAGGTTTATTTGCTTCTTGCAATGGTCTAGACTTCTCATGTTATTTAAATTTCAGTTTTGGATTTCTATAGTCTTTCAATGCCTTTGTGCATTACATTTTTTTAAATGACAGGATCTTGCTATGTTGCCCAGGCTAATCATGAACTCCTGGCTCCAAGTAATCCTCCCACCTTGGCATCCCAAAGTGTTGAAATTACAGGTGTGAACCACAGTGACCAGCCCATTACTTCTCATTGCTGTCAATGGACTGATTGTCTACAATAGCCCAACTCCCCTAAACTTTCTACTTTAACTGTAGAAAGTTAAGGAGGAGGAGGAGGAGGAGGAGGGGGAGGAGGAGGAGGAGGAGGAGGAGGAGGAGGAGGAGGAGGAGGAGGAGGGGGAGGAGGAGGAGGAGGAGCAGGAGGAGGGGGAGAAGGGGGAGGGGGAGGAGGGGGAGGAGGGGAGGAGGAGAAGGAGAAGAAGAGAGACAAAAAAAGGAAAGCCGACCTCACATTCTGTGGAAATTGAACATAATGAAAAAGATATATAGGGCCTGAATAAGAGGTTAAGAAGACTTCCTAGAAGTAAAGCAAATAAGTTTTAGGCATGAACTCTGTAGCCTCTATGGGTGCCCATCTTTTTGCCTAATATTTTACTCTCACAAATATTGCATGAAGATGAATTTCCAGGATGACTACACTCCGGCTAGACAGTGTGTTAATGTATTTGATTTTCTGCAGCAACCCAGCAGCACAGATTCATAATTAAATTGCGAATGTGTGTTTGACAGCTTTAGAGATACTTCTTCAGCCATCAACAAAACTAACATTGTCAGAACAACTGAAATAATTTGCTCCTCATGACAGTTTGGTGAGACAAGAAGGCAAGATAATTAAGTATGGAGGCTCTGGAGCAGAAATGTCTGTGCTCAAAGCCTGCTTTTACCCCTTGCAAACTGTATGAACTTGGGAAAGTAAATCAACCTCCTGTGTCTCCACTTTCTCATTTTTAAATTGGGGATAATCCTGTTCTTGCAAGGGTGGGCTGCTCTCTGAACTATTTTAGCTCACCCACATTTGTTAAACATCTTTTTAAAAAAAAATTATTTATTTATTTATTTTCAAAATAGGGTCTTGCTCTGTCACCCAGGCTGGAGTTCAGTGGCTTGATCACAGCTCACTGCAGCCTCAACCTCCTGGGCTCAAAGTGTCCTCCCAACTTAGCCTCCTCAGTACCTAGGACTACAGGTGGACACCATCACACCTGGTAGTTTTTGTGTTTTCTGTGGAGGCTGAAAGGGTTTTGCTGTGTTTCCCAGGCTGGTCTCGAACTCCTGAGCTCAAGCCATCTGCCTGCCTTGGCCTCCCAAGGTGCTGAAATTACAGGCATGAGCCACCACACCCAGCCTCTTGAACATCTTTAAATTCACAAATGCAAGCCCAATTCTAACATTTATTGTGCCAGTCAATAGGCCACTACATTCACCAATAAAAACCGATTTCTGACATTCAGTAAATTAATTAGCACAGGGCAGCTTGTTCATCAATATTCAATTCACAGCAGAGCTTGGTGTAGTCCTTTTTATAATGAGGGCTTCCTGATTCAAGCAACAGTGAATGGACCATCTCAGAACCATACATTCCTGATTGGCACCTTGGTTATAGCATAATCTATGTAACAGACGTGTAATACCTCTTAGTGTAGACTGAAGAATGCCCAGGTAAGTTAACAGACATCGTAACATAACAAACTTCGGTTTCGCACTACTGTATTCTATGTCTAACATTCCTCTCTAGTTCTTAAAATTGCTAAATTTGAATTTTAGTACTACAGTTCTGAGACAGAGTTTGAAGCTGCAGGATGATAAAGGGTGCTTAATATCACAGATGCAGAAGTGTTAATGAGAGAGCCACGCTGACTGCCTGGTAAAGTGTGACTTGGTGGTACCTTGTGGGGATGCCTTGACTCTGAGTCTGGTCCTCATGTAGACAGCTCTAAACACTGTATTTTATCAGTTTATTTAGGTGAGACTACGGGGGAACATTCACACTAGCCAAAATCACACTTGCTGTCTAGATCAAGACTTTCTTGGCATCTATACACCCAAGAACATGAATTAGTTATTTGCATGTTGCCCTGTGACACTAGAAAAAGAACAGAGAGAATCAGACGGTCCTATGGGCACTTTATCCAAGTTATTGTGGAAAAGCCTTATGAATGTCCTGCTTCTCAAGAGAGTAGATCCCTCTAGGGTCTGATTAAATGGGGCCCCAGGAAGGATCTCTGCCTGATAAATTCTTATTAACTACCTTATTCACTGAGTCTAAGATATACAGTTTTTCACTTTTTTTTTTAGTCGGGGAGGTGCCTACAGAGTCTGTCGCCCAGGCTGGAGTGCAGTGGTGCAGTCTCGGCTCACTGCAACCTCTGCCTCCCAGGTTCAAGTGATTCTCCTGCTTCAGAATCCCAAGTAGCTGGGACAACAGGTGCATGCCACCACACCTGGATAATTTTTGTATTTTTAGTACAGATGGGGTTTTGCTATGTTGGCCAGGCTGGTCTCAAACTCCTGGCCTTAGGTGATCTGCCCACCTGGGCCTTCCAAAGTGCTGGGATTACAGTGTGAGCCACTGTGCCCAGACAGTTTTCCACATTTCTAACAGGAAATTTTGGCATATCATTTTGGTATATCCTTGAAATTGCAGTGTGTCATACAGCCCATGGTGTGTCAAGGTATAATCATAGATGGCAGTGTTTTTTTCTAAGTGGCACAGAAAATAAAGACACATCCTAAAGGATGCAATCTTAGATGGCATGAAATATGGTGACTGCCCTTGTATTACTCTCCAGACTTTGACTTGTCCTGAACCGCCTCACCCTAAATCCAATATGTGGGTGACAGTTTTCCTAGGTTATGTTCTAGGCACTAGGATCCACTCTGTTCATTTGAATAGACTGGAGATGGCCCGAACTTCCCTCAGCAGTAAGTTTACAAATTCTCTCTCAGATGGGCTCACTTCTGCAGACAGCTAAGCCCTACCATTTATTTACGTATTTATTTATTTATTTGAGATGGTCTTTCGCTCTGTCATCTAGGCTACAATATGATGGCACGAACACAGCTCACTCTATCCTTGACTTCCCAAACTCAAATGATCCCCCTGCTGCACGCTCTTGGGTAGCTGGGACTCTAGGTTCTTGGCTAATTTGAAAAAAAAGATTTTTTTTTCTTTTGGCAGAGATGGGGGTCTCCCTATATTGCCCAGTCTAGTCTTGAACTCCTGAGCTCAAGCAATCCTCACCTTGGCTTCCCAAAGTGCTGGGATTACAGGCCCAACCCACCCCTGCCATTTTCTTCATGTTCATTACTATTTCTTTCTCTTTTTAATTTTTTGTAGAGACAGAGTCTCAATGTTGCCCAAGCTGGCCTCTAGCTTCTGGGCTCCGCCCACCTCGGCCTTCCAAAGTGCTGGGATTATAGGCATGAGCCACACGCAGGCCTACTCTCTTTTAAACAGTGGTGATCTAAACTTAGCTCCAAATAGAGGAAATCTTTTACTCCAGTGCTCAAGGACATTTGGGAGCAAGGATCCAAATTCCACATCCACAGTTGCGCCTGCGCCCAACCCCCTACTGGGCTTGTCATCTTGGTTTTCAGCTTTAGTCGGGTGACAAATGCTTATTGATAGACTTTCACAGAGTGGATATGCTGTCTCACAGCAGCAAAATTTGAGACATTAAAATGATCTAGTCTCAGGTGTTTTTCCATAAAGGATTTAGTAGCATAATATTGTCCTGGCTAAGAGCCTTACTTTGTCCTTCCCAAGACTTTAAGAACTCTGGTTATGGATGAAGCATGACATAAAACAAGTTTACATAACAGAGCCTCCACCACATAATCATATATTATAGCTGGTGATAAAAGAAAAATAAGCACTTCACATGTGATGACTCTCTAGAAAGAATTTAAATTACAAACCTAAACTGAAACCTCTTGGCTCTTATTAGACTATAGAACTGATACTATCCAACTGGAATATATAAATTACTATGTTGAGAGTCGGCACTTGACTCTTAATCAAATCCTCATGCTATCTAATCTGAGATGTTATCACTTTTAATAACTGGTAGGCGATATTTTTATATAAATACGTATTCTATTTATACACGTGATATGTCAGAGAAGCACTTTAAATTTTAAAATTGTGCCTGAAGTCCTATTAACTGAACAAGTAAAAACAATTTTAGTTTATGAAATGTTCAATTTTTTAAAACTGAAATCTTTTTTTTTTTTTTTGAGACAGAGTCTCACTCTGTCCCCCAGGCTGGAGTGCAGTGGTACAATCTTGGTTCACTGCAACCTCTGCCTCCTCAGGTGATTCTCACGCCTCAGTCTCCCAAGTAGCTGGGATAACAGGCATGCATTACCATGCACAGGTAACTTTCGTATTTTTAATAGAGACAGGGTTTCACCATGTTAGCCAGGCTGGTCTTAAACTCCTGACCTCAAGTGATCTGCCTGCCTCCGCCTCCCAAAGTGTTGGGATTACAGGCATGAGCCACCAAACCCAGCCAAAACATTGACATCTTTAAATAATGTTTTCCCTAGTAGTGGTTTAGGAAGAAGGAATAGAGTCCTTCAAAGGCCTAGTTGGTATTTCTCTTGCAGTTGCCTCATGCATGTGCTGCGTGTTTTTCTGCTTTATAGATTACCCCAACTCTTCTTTGAGAAACATTCATTATCCAGTTTTTACTTGTGAGAAAACAGAGGCTCTGAAATGTTGACTTACTTGCCCAAAATTCTAAATTGAGTAAGTTTCAAAGCCTGTATATATTTAATGTTTACTGCAGAGTTCATGAGCTTTCCACTAAAGCCATCAATGAATTTAGCATGTGATAAAAGAGGCCTGGATTTAATATGACAAATGTTTTGACCATGCCAACGCCAGTTACTATAGGTGAGAATCTGATCTGAAATAAACAATTTTATAAGCCGGAACACCTGTGAGATAAAATACAGGTAACTGACAAGAAGAGAAGTATTATGTAGTTAACGGTTTCAAAAACAGTCATCATCATAGCTTGGTCTCTTAGACACTGAAATCTGAAACTCCTTGATATGCTATAGCAAGCTTTCAAACAAAGATGTTCTGTTCAATGCATGTTATTGTGGGATGGCGTAACTATGCAGGCTATATCAGTCAACAAATGCTGTACAGAGCTGACCCATGACTCATGAAATCTTCTGTGCAATCTCTCTCCTCAGTTTCAAACTATTCGTTTATAATTGCACTAGCAAAATAGCCAACGGCTTGTCACATTCTTTACACTGTCTTGGCCCAGCTCTAAACAGATAGGTTTTTAAATTTTAACTTAAAATTTTAATCTTTATTTTAAAACATGTATATGCATTGTGGTAAATATCACTTAGGAAAAAGAAAAGTTATTGTAGATATATAAATTTCTTTCTTTTAAAATACCTTTTGATTATATAATAAAAATTCCCCAAATAAAGTCTGAAGTTAGAGTTTGTAATTAAAAACATCCAAAGAGTAAAAGTAACTCTTTTTCTCTTCTCTCTTCATCTCACCCCCAAAAAATAAGCCTTCACAGAAGATGATTTTGGCATTGGTTATGATGTTTTATTGGCATTTGGGGCTTTTAATCTTTGTCTTTAAACATAACAGTAGTGATAATGCTACAGTGCTTTTCTTTTCCTGTTTTGAGCTTCTAAATCCAGCTAAGTTCTTTTCACTTATTGTTACAAGACAGAGAAGAGGCCGGGCTCTGTGGCTCACGCCTGTTATCTAGCACTTTGGGAGGCCGAGGCAGGCAGATTGCCTGAGCTCAGGAGTTAGACCAGCCTGAGCAACGCGGTGAAACTCCGTCTCTACTAAAAATACAAAAAATTAGCCGGGCTTGGTGCTGCGTGCCTGTAGTCCCAGCTACTCGGGAGGCTGAGGTTGCAGTGAGCCGAGATCGCGCCACTGCACTCCAGCCTGGGCGACAGAGCGAGACCCCGGCTCCAAAAAATAATAATAACAATGAGAGAGAAGAAAAAACTCATTTTTCTGTAGATAATATATTGAAATGCAGATGTAGTATAGACAGTTCTAAACCAGACAATGACATTTTAAAAAGAAATTTAGCCAGTGTTTACAGAACAACAATGGCAATGACATACTGATATCAGAATAGGTGTGTCCTATTAGTTGACAATGAATGATACATAATTTAAAACTAAGGATGACAACAGTTTCACTATAAACTCTTATTATTGTAGAAACCTGGTAAAATTGAATTCCACACTAGATGGTATAGTTTAAGACTTAACGCCTCATATTCTGACCTCATTAAATAGAAATCTGTTTAATCTCTGCAAGGAAATATTTTGTCCAGGAACGCCTACGTTTGTGGCAGGTGGAGACAGCTTATTAGGCAGCCTGCTCTCCTCTTATGATGGCCTTGGTCCGGGATCGCAGGGCTCATTATGTCATGAGCATAGTTATTAGATGGGTTCACTGTTTTTCCTCCTCCTTGAGGGGGACCTTTGGCACACGCTGGGAGGCCGTGAAAGCCAAGGCCACCGAGCTGCGGGTCTGGTGCGCGCATAGGAAGCGAGAAGCTCGGGAATCCAAGCCCCCGCAAATGCGCGGGTCCACGAGGTAGGCTGAGCTCCGCGCCTGGGTAGAGGAGGAAGCGAGCAGGGTCCAGGGGCGTGGCGGGAGGCTGAAGGGTTATTTACAGGGGTGCAGCTTTCCTCTGGGGTATCGCAGCAGCCGCCAGGCTGTGGGCGCCTTGTGGGGAAGCCTTGAGGCAGGCGGGACAGTGGAAGCGCAGCGGGGTGGCTCGGGAGCCCGCCCCGCCTCCTCCTCCCCCTCTCCACTCCCCTCCTCCCGCGCGAGCTCCCTCCCCATCCTCCTTTCCATCTCTTCCCCCTTCCCCCACTCCTTCCCCCTCTTCCTTCCCTCCACACCTCCTTTCCTTTCCCTCTCCCCTTCCCTTCCCTTCCCCCTCCTCCCCCTCATCCCCCACCCTATCCTCTTGCCAACCTTCTCCCTATCCCCCTCCTCCCCATCTCCTTCCCCCTTCCCCTCCCCACCCCGTTCCCCACCCGCCTCCACTCGCGGCCCTCCCCGGCCCCCGCCCACGGATTCCCGCGCATCGCCGGTTCCCTGGGAGTCGCCATGGCAACGGACGCCGGGTTCCCGACTCCGACTCCCGCGAGCGAGCGGCTCCGCGCGAGGCGCACGTCCCGGGCTGCGATGGCGAACTGGGGCAACTCGCTTGAGACAGAGGAGTGCCGGAAGATCATGGAGGGCCTCGAGGCTTCTATTGAACAATTCCAGTTCAACCCCAGGTGACCGGCGGGAGAGGCAGCCCCCGCCTGCCCGCTCCGGAGCCCTCGCGCCCGGGCCCTCGCTCAACGCCTTTCCAGGCCCCTTCCTCCAGCCGCTGGGCTTCAGTTTTTTGTTTGTTTTTCGAGGGGATCACTGTCCGAAAAGAGCTGCAGTTTTCACTTCTTCAAGTGTATAGCTGGACACTAAGAGCACGGACTCTGGAGCCAGACTGCCCGGATTCCAGAATCTTGGCGACCCTCTCACAGGGGCCGTGAGTTAGGCGACCGACTGCTCTGTGCCTCAGTTTTCTCAGCGGGAAATAATCGTTCATGAATGATGAAGAGTAGTGCTTGCTTCATAGATCATAGTGAATATTAAATGAGCTAATCTAGGACACAGTATCCGTCTTAGTCCCCGCGGGCTGCTGTAACAAAACAACATAGGCTGGGTGGCTTATAAGCAACAGGAATTTATTTCTCCCAGTTCTGGAGGCTGGGAAGCCCACTGGCAGATTCCGGGTCTGATGAGGGTCCCTTCTGCACAGACAGTACCTCCTGGCTGTGTCTTCACATGGTGCAACGGGCAAGGGAGTTTTCCCCCACATCCCCCACACCCAATCCCACCCTGCTTTTAGAAGGGCACTAATCCCATTTATGGGGCTCCACTTTCATGACCTAGTCACCTCCAAAGTCCACACCTGCTAATATCGTCATCTTGGGGGTTAGGATTTCAACATGAATTTTCAGAAGACACAAACACTCAGACCGTAGCAGAATCATAGAAGTGTTTGCCCATGTCATTGTTTGCTATTCCTTGATCCTTGTTTAAAACCCCTCCCTTTCATACTCCTTTGCCCCCAGTGTTCTAGCTTTGTTGTTTACTTGGATAATGTAGAGCTGATGTTTCTGGGAAAATGCAAATTTCTTTCTAAAAACCTTTTCAAATCAGTAGGTAGCCAGAATTAGCTTAGCTGCTATGGGAGAACTTACCGTTGTATAAGGCAGGGGCCTCATGGTGCCAGGTGGGCTGGCTTAGGGGCAAGCCCCTCACACAGACGCAGCTCCAGGGTGAGAAGAAGGGACCACAGGTGTCCTAGCCCAGCAGTGGGACTGACCCAGTGAGGCAGTGCTCCTGGGCTCGGCTTCCCCAGCTTCACTGTATTCAATGGGTACGTTTGTTAAAATGGGTCAGGGTGCACGGGACCTGGTCTAGTGGTGGTTGTGAATAGCATTTATCAGAGGCAGCATGTGGTAAACACCAGAGGCACACAGCGTCTACCATGTTCTAGTGTTTGCTGTTAGGAATGGTGTCCTGCCCTCGACTCCTTGGCATTCCATGGTGGGGTAGCTCCCAAAAAAAAATGCACCTGCTGGGCTCAAGGGCAGACCGATGGTGCCAGGTGCTCATTGACTGAACAAAAGAACCACTGATGCCCATATTCATTTCTCTTCACCCAAAGTACTAGGGTGACTGAGCCGGTGCCTGGGTGTGAATGAGAGAGGCTCAGGTGCTGAACGTGGTCTACAAAGCAGACGAAAGCCCGGCCTTTGTGGAGTTTGCATCCTAGTGAGGAGCTGATGATGAACTAGATAAACAAGTAAACTATATAATAAGTTAGATAGTGGTTAGTGATAAGGAAGAAACCTAACACGGGAAGGTAGAAGAGGAAAGTGAGTGAGTGTGTGAGTGTGTGTGTGGCAAGTGGGGAGGGAGCTGTGATTTAATTTTTTTTTTTTTTTTTTGAGTCAGGATCTCACTCTGTCACCCAGGCTGGAGTGTAGTGGCACGATCATGGCTCAGTGCAGCCTTGAACTCCTGGAGTCAAGTGATCCCTCCACCTCAGCCTCCTGAGTAGCTGAGACGACAAGCACGCCCCAGCCTGCCTGGCTAATTTTTTTTTAATACAGGGTCTTGCTGTGTTGCCCAGGCTGGTCTCAAACTCCTGGGCTCAAGCAGTCCTCCAGCCTCGGCCTCCCAAAGTGCTGGGATTACAGGCATAAGCCACCATGCCCGGCCTGGATTGCAGATTTTAGAAATGGTGATCCGGGAAGTCTTCACTGAGAAAATGATATTGGGGTGAAGACTTGCAGGCTTGAGGGGGGAGCCCTAAGGATCTATTCAGAGTACCAGTGTTCCAGGCAGAGAGAGCACTGGGTAGAAAGACGGTGCCTGGATGTCCTAGGAGCAGCAAGGAGGCCAGTGTGGCTGGAGCAGAGAGGGAGAATAGTGGAGGTGAAGTCAGAGGGAAGGGGGTCAGTGCCTGTGGCGAGGGACTTTAGACTACCGTAAGGACTTCAGCTTTTACTTTGAGATGGGAAGCCATGAGGGGATTGGGAAAGAGGAGTGACATGATTTGATTTATCCTTCAATGGGATTACTCTGACTGCTGTTTTGATAATAGACTATAGTGAGGACGAGGGCAGAAACAAGGAAACAGGAGACTATTACAATATTCCTCGTGGAAGATTACTGTGGGGTAGCAGTGGTTGGAGGTCCGGAGAGACCTTGATGAACAGGTAGAATGGAATTGCCAGTAACCCGGATGGGGAAGATAATGAGATGAACAGGTCTGAAGGGAATATCATAAGCTTACTTCTGGTCATGATATGTCAGCAGTGACTATTAGACATCCATTTAGGCTGTTAAGTAGGTAGTTGATTAGATGAGTCTGAAGTTAAGAAGAGAGTTCAGCTCAGCTATATCAGTTTGGAAATAATTAGCACAAAGATGGTGTCTTAAGCTGAGAGCCTTGGTGACATCAGCCAGGAAGTGAGTGTAGTTAGAGAAGTTTATGAGCCATGGAGCACATCAAAGTTCTGTGTTCTTTGAAGAGGAATAAAAGGAAGCAATATTCTTATTTAGCACTGAGAAATATGCCACAGTGAAAGTTTAGCACACCTAATGCTGTCTTCATTGACTGATTTATTAATAAGCATTTGTAAGATGGACAATTCTGGGATTCAGTGAGAAGAGTCATTGCATTTTATTAATACATATTTGTAGGTCTGTTTTCCAAAATCAATTAGGACGTTAATTTTGTATGTAACTTATTTTAAAAAACAATTATCTTCCCCAAATTCTGTTTTATGCATAACCACCAACTTATTATTCAGAAATAGAATTGCTGAGACTATAAATAAAGACTGTGTAGGAACCATTTAGCTAATTTGTTGTGATGTGGGTTTCCACTCTAGGCAGCAGGGTTGTTAGCTAAAATTAGAGACATTTGGAATTTGAAGGGACACTGAAGAATAAATCTTCCTCATTCAGTTAGATTCTGAATGAGCTGGATCTTTTTGAGTCAGTCACATAAAGAGTTAGGACTGGTGAAACCGGATAGTCATGGGCTTATCCTCATCAGGGATTTAGAAGAAGAATTTGCCATTTCCAGCTGCCCCTCTGTCGTCCAGGCTGGAGTGCAGTGTTACGGTCACAGCTCACTGCAGCCTCTGACCCCTGAGCTCAAGGGATCTTCTCACTTCAGCCTCCTGACTAGGTGGAGCCACAGGTGTGTGCCACATGCCCAGCTAATTTTTTTTTTTTCTTGTATTTTTGTAGAGACGGGGCTTCACCACGTTGCCCAAGCTGGTCTCAAATTCCTAAGCTCAAGCAGTCTGCCCGCCTTAGCCTCCCAAAGTGCTGGCGTGAGCCACCGCACCCAGCCTGGACCTGATTTTAAAATATCATATTGTATTATTGTAATATTATGGCACCAGAAGGATTACCTGAAAACATAATTTCAAGTTTCTAAATCATATCCTGAAAAAAATTGGTAAAAACTATTCACACTCCGTAAACCACCCATGATAGGTCTTTTGCTTGAAATGGGAAGGAACAGAAGAACATACGTGTTCATGCTTCATGAAAAATGTGGCTGAATAGTAAAAAGGAGCTGCTTAGCACTGGGTAGGGTAAAGGATTGCATTTCTAGACTGGAAAAGTGAATCACTGATATCTGTTAAATGTGCAGCAGTGTAGACTATACAGAAACAGAGTTAGTTCCCATGGCTGTTTATATTTACTATATTGATGTAGCACTCGGGGTCCAGACAGGAGGCAGAAACCTCACTGCTAATTTGAACAGGGACTATTTCCTGTTCTCTGTTAAATAGTAAGTAAGAAGGATTTTTAACTAGTAAAAGGCAGTAAGGTGGTAAAAGAAGACTCTAGGCAATACAGTGATAGCAAACACAAAAAGCAGCTATGACCTCCAGGTCTGAGGAAGAGGAAACAGGGCAGGAACTAAGGAGTTAGAAGACCCGCCCTCAAAGGCTGAGATTAGGAATGATACCTCTTTGGAGAAGACATGGTGGGAGAGAAACTTGCCAGAGGGTGTGACAACTGCTGGTCTGCAGGGATGGCTTGCCCAGTGGCTGCAAAATTTGCTGAAAGGTACAGACAGGTCAAAGTTCCTTACCTAGCTGCGAGATCCAAATCTTCATTCCTGGAAGTCCTGACTTTTAAAAGTTCTGCCTTTTTTTTTTTTTTTTTTTTTTGGCTGCCTTTTTTCCATTAATCTTTACTACTGGGCACGGAAACACTAAGAGGCACCCCAAAGAATCCTCTGGATTCCAGACAGAGTTCTCCTTGACTCCGTTGTTCACCAGCAACCCAATTGCCCCTGGGTATTCAGAATCAATCAGTTTAGCCAGTAGAGTGACTCCCTTTTCTGCCTTTGTTTCAGCAGCATAAGGATCACAAAGTGACCAGTCATCAGTGTCATCTAATTCAATAGAATTTCTGTTATGTTTTCTGGTGGAAACATTCTTCCCTTGTGAACTAAGACTTCCAAACCAGCAGATCCTAAAGTTGCAGAGACAGGAAACTATAATTTTGGGCGTGAGTTATTAGGCATAAGAGTGAGAGGTGTCTCTTCATTCTTGGACCTATGACTATAGGAGAGATAGCACCATATACTGTTTCAAAGCATATACTGCGTCCTGTGAGACAGAACCGCATTCTTTCATGGATTTCTTCTCCCAAATATTGCCGGCAGTACAGGTGTGTGCCACCATGCCCAGCTAATTTTATTTTTATTTTTATTTTTATTTTTTTGTAGAGACAGGGTCTTACTATGTTGCCCAGGCTATTCCTGAACTCCTGGGCTCAAGCGATCTTCCCGCCTCGGCCTCCCAAAGTGCTGGGATTGCAGGCGTGAACCACTGTGCCTGGCGTTAAATGAATCTTCAATAAGCTATTTGACCTTTCTATTAGGCCAGCCACTTCTGGGTGATGGGTTATATGATAAGATCACTGAATTCCATGGGCATAAATCCATTGCTGCCTGTCTTTTGCTGTGAAATGAGTTCCTTGATGGGAAGTGATGCTGTGAGAATACCATGATGATGGATAAGATGTTCTGTAAGTTCATGCTTGGTGGTTCTGGCCAGTGCAGTATAGTCAGGGAATGCAAATCCATATCCAAAATAAATGTGTGTTCCGGTGAGGATGATGGAAGAGGTTCAGTGCTATCAACCTGTCGCTAGGTGGCTGGCTATTCCCTCTGGTTCATGCTGCCATATTGGGAGCTCAGTATTGATCTCTGCTGTTGACTAGTTAGGCACTCAGCACCTGTGGTAGCCAGGCCAGCCTTGGTAAGGGGAAAACCACGTTGTTGAACTCCATCCCTGACACCATGGCCATTTTGTTCAAGGGCCATCAAGCAAGCAGGGGTGGCTGCAAAAGGAAACTGAACGATATCCACAGAGTGTGTCATTTTGCCTAATTATTTAACTACTTTCTCTGCAGTGGATTCCCTTGGGTGGGCATTCAGATGCCACACAAACACCTTTACAATTTGTGCCCATTTTCAAAGGCTCATCCACAGAACTCTTCCCAGACATTCTTGACATCCATCTCTCAATCTGTTCCTTCCAAGTTCCTGACCATCCTGCTAACTCTTTAGCAGCTGCCCATAAATTAATATCAATATGTAATTCTGGCCATCCCTCATCCGGAAAAAGTAGACAACCAAATATACTGCTTTCAGTTTATTCAGTGAGAGGATTTTCCTTCATGATTGCCATTCAGGGTCACTTCTGAGTGTGGCTGTGAGACTGCAGGTAACTACCAGCTGGTGAGGAACCCATCTGTGAATCAGGCTTGAGGTTTTTTCCCTCAGTTACCTGGTCATAAAGAACTTCTTGGGTTGGGTTCTCAGGGCTTCAACTTTAGTAGGCATGGTTCAATTTTTCCCCTCATTAACCTTGACCTTGTTGAGTTGGTGCCTA
This sequence comes from Pongo pygmaeus, assembly GCF_028885625.2. Classification (NCBI taxonomy): domain Eukaryota; kingdom Metazoa; phylum Chordata; class Mammalia; order Primates; family Hominidae; genus Pongo; species Pongo pygmaeus. The sequence continues at coordinate 23,515,633 of NC_072381.2, read as the reverse complement.
CCAAGGTCCTCTATTTTAAATTTACCATTCTTTTCTTGGAATAAATTACTATTTTCTAGGTATTACAATTTCCTTTTTTCTAAAACTTATTCTAACCAGCCATGGTCACCAATGATGACTCCTCTCTTTTATTTTTATTTATTTTTATTTTTTGAGGCAGGATCTCACTCTGTCATCCAAGCTGAAGTGCAGTGACACAATCCAAGCTCATTGCAGCATTAACCTCCCAGGCTCAGGTGATCTTCCCACCTCAGCCTCCCAAGTAGCTGGGACTACAGGTGTGTGCCACCACACCTGGCTAATTTCTGTATTTTTTGTAGAGACAAGGTCTTGCCATGTTGGCCAGGCTGGTCTCGAACTCCTAAGCTCAAGTGACCCACCCACCTCAGCCTCCCAAAGTGCTGGGGTTACAGGTGTGAGCCACTACACCCAGCTTGATGACTCCTATCTTAATGTCACCTTTATGATAACTGCCACATGGTAATTCTCTGCTTTTTTCTATATTTTTCTACATTTGTTAGAGCTTCCCATTCTCATTTATTTGTTCATTCATTCATTCATTCATATCAGTATGGATTGATAGATTCCTATTTTATTCAATGGGTTATAATCTGATGCTTTCATTATTTATTTTGATGCTTAAATTGTCTTATATATGGCTAGTGGGTGTTTCTTCAATCTAGTTTCTTCATCATTTTTACATTTTCCCATCATCTTTTAAGCATTTCTTCACTTTATGGCAAACAAAATATTCCAGGCTCATTTTATACTTTTGCTTTTATGTAATTTTATATACTTTTATTCCAGGCTTGGAATGAACCATTTTTTCAAGGAGACTTCATTTCTTTTAGTGGAGGATGGTTTTTAGAAACCAACATCTAGGGCCGGGAGCAGTGGCTCACACTTGTAATCCCAGCACTTTGGGAGGCCGAGGCAGGTGGATCACTGAGGCCAGGAGTTTGAGACCAGCCTGGCCAACATGGGGAGACTTCATCTCTACTAAAAATACAAAATTAGTCAGGTGTGATGGTCCACACCTGTAATCCCAGCCACTTCGGAGACTGAGGCATGAGAATCACTTGAACCCAGGAGGCGGAGATTGCAGTGAGCTGAGATCACACCGCTGCACTCCAGCCTGAGTGACAAAGCAAGACTCTGTCTCAAAAAATATATTGAAAAAAAAAGGAGAAGAAAGAAAAGAAACCAACATCTGAGTGTTAGATGTGCTCATCACTACTGGAGTGCCATTCTTCTAGGCCCTCTCATTGGACAGAACTAGAAACAGATATGTATAAATATATGCACATATATATGATATATGTTCACATATATATGTGCACACATATATGCACCTACAACTATTTATATATCTATGTATCTATATTTATAAAAGCACGCATTCATACCAATTCTTCCCATTCCATTCCATTGTCTCAGAGACCTTTCTAGTCTACTCTTTCCCTATGTTTGTAAATATCTTTCCTAGAACTGAAAAACTTGACTTCTGTCATTTTGAGAACATTTACTTACTCATTCAGTGTATCCAGTCTCCCACTATTGTGGTCCTCTCCTCTGTGTGCCACCTCTGTGCTGCTGCCCCTGTTCCCCCAACTGACCCACATTCTTAGCCACCAGGCTTGCTGTTCTTCTATGCATGACTCCCAATTTTCTTTATGGCCCCATGTCATTGACCACCATGCTGATTCCTTCACCCTGAGAAGGGAAGAGAATGGAAGGCAAAAGAAGGTAGAAAAGAAAGTGAGAAAGTGGTTACATATGATTTTGATAGGTATAACTTTGGGGAGACTGAATCCTAGGCTGAAGGTACTGTTAAAGTACAGATGTATTTGGGGGAACATTTAACTAGCAGATACGTGACACATGAGTAAGTTACACAGAGTGTATGTAATGAGAAATGAGGCTCATCACTACCTCAGAATATATAGCATATTTTTATTTACTTGTTTACTGTAATTAGTATATGGAAAGTTGAAAATTTTGTGGGATTAACTGAAGATCTTTATTTTGAATATCAAGGAGTTTTCACATTAAATGGCCTTTTTTAGTTGATATTGCTCTGCTTTAATAGTTTTTTCCAAATATGACGAAAAAACTATGACATTTCAAAACATCGGAGTGACAGTAGAAACCACCACCACTGCAGTACTAATAATGAGTATCATTTCTTGAGGGCTTACTGTTGTATCAAGGTTCATTCAAAATAATTCTAAGTATTAACACACTAAATTCTCAAAGTAAGTCTATGAAATGGGGACTATTATTTTCCATAAGAGGAAACTAAGGCACAGAAAGGTTTAGTAATTTATCTATTGTCACGTAGCTAGAGTACCAGTCACGATGCTTTCAGCTACAGTTGACAGAAACTACCAACAATTGGTGTACTTACTCTAGGACATTACAGGGAGACTGGAGGTATGACAAGTTTCAGAGCTAATTGAGTCAATGGCCGAGCAAAGTCATCAGTCAAATTTATTTCCGTCTTTTTTTTTTTTTTTTTTTTTTTTGAGACAGAATCTTGCTCTGTCACCCAGGCTGGAGTGCAGTGGTGCGATCTCAGCTCACTGCAGCCTCTGCCTCCCAGGTTCAAGTGATTCTTGTCCCTCAGCCTCCTGAGTAGCTGGGATTACAGGCACGTGCCACCACACCCGGCTAATTTTGTATTTTTAGTCGAGATGGGGTTTCGCCATATTGGCCAGGCTGATCTCAGACTTCTGACCTCAAGTGCTCCTCCTGCCTTGGCCTCCCGGAGTGCTGGGATTATAGGCATGAGCCACTGCGCCCAACCTATTTCCATCTTTTTTGAAAGCTCATCATCTATGCCCTGGCTGGCCCCCCTTGTGGTCACCTAGTGACTGTGCCAGTTCTTGGCATTACTTCCACCCTTGGCAATGTCCAGAGTCAAAGAAGAAACCTCTCCTCTGGTGCCCCCTTTGTAGGAGTCTAAAAAGCTTTCTTACTAGCCCCCAACAGACCCTTCCTAATGTCTCCCTCTTCAGACCTGGGTTCTACACCCATCCCTGGACACCCACTGCCAAGGAGAGTGGGATAACTGTGATGGGCTTAGCCCAGCTTGGAGTTATACTTGGCACGGTGGATATGGTCAACTTCATCTGAGTTCTGTGCGGGACATATCTGAGGTTTGGCCAGCATGCGAGAAGACGGGAGTTGCCGTGGGGTGCCCCGCATGGGGGTATGCTCTCGTCAGCAGAAGAGATGGGATAGAAGCACAGACATTCTGCCTTTGGCACCTACACTGAGAAGTCTGATAATTCTACTTGGGCTTTTGTGGTTCTCTTATTTTAGCTGACATTTTAGAAACAGTTGTGGTAAGTTTGATCAAATTGACAGAGTACATCCAGAAAATTGCCTTCTTAATGCTGTTTGAGATGCCTGTCCTTAGAAATCTGTAGAAGGAATTTACAAACACTTGTTCCTGGCCTATTCACATTTTTCAAGAATAATGCTTGAAAATCAAATACAGGAAGGTGGTATGATCATCTTAAAGAAGCAATTCTCAAACTTTTTGGTTTCAAGACCTCTCTAGAGTATTAAAAAATTATTGGCACCCTCAAAGAGATTTAGTTCATGTTGGTCCTATCTATTGATAGTTGCCAGATTGGAAATTTAAAAGAAGAAAATTAAAATATATTGATTCACTCAAAATAAGGATAAATCAGGTATGTGTTAATAGAAATACCATGTTTTGTTTATTTTATTTTATTTTTCTGAAACAGGTTCTCTTTCTGTTGCCCAGGCTGGAGTGTGGTGGTGCTTTCATAGCTCATTGCGGCCTCAACCTCCTGGACTCAAGCAATCCTCCTGCCTCAGCTTCTATAGTAGCTGGAAATAGCATATTTTAAAGAAAAACTAGCTGTATTGTTCTAAAACAAAAACTTTCATGAGAAGAGTGTCACTGTTTTACATTTTTGCAAAGCTTTTCCATGCCTGACTTAATGGAAGAGAGCTGAATTCTCATAGCTGCTTCTGTATAATCTGTAGCCTCTGGAAAACTCCACTGAACATTTGTGAGAGAATGATAGTAAAAAAGACAAATAAAATCTTAATACTATTATAAAATTAATTTGATCTCACAAGTTTTCTAATAGAGTATCCCAGAACCCCAGGGGTCCTCGGCCCATACTTTGAAAACCACTGTCTTAAAGGATTTCTGCTGAATAAGCCTGTGCATAATCTAGAATTATTTCCAGCAGTAGCACAGGCAATAACAGTATGGAAGATATTAAAAGCAGGTATATAAATTGATCATATCTCAGAAAAGTGGAAATCAGATGAGCAACCGTAGAGCAATATGCCTCAGTCCAGGGAATTTGATAATCTCATTATCCTCATTAGCTCCAGATCACAAGAGCTAATTCAGAGGCTTCCTCACCTCACCAACCTCTTAGAATACTTAAAATACGATATGATTTACACAAAAAAATACACACTAACATCTATTTCTAAGAAAATATCTATGACATAAAGCACATTTCATTTCCTTTGTTTTCAGACTTAACATTTCAGATGATTTAAAGATTGGCTTTTTCAGCACAGACCATGCCACTCAAACCGATTCCAGTGAAATACTGTCAGTAAAGGAATTGAGTTCATCTACGCAAAAGTTAGCACAGGTAAATCTGAATTTGTTCTGAAACTTCTGAGATAATTTTTGGCGTTAATTGCCTTCATGTTTCTTTCATAGACAAAAGTGAAATAATTAAAATTTTTAAAATGTTAGCATCTTTGACAAACAGCTGAATGATAGCTGTGCTTTAACAAATTATTAATATAAGCTACTACTTATATTTATGTCATACTTACATATGTTAATTTGTTTAATAAAGTATTTTGTTACTCTGTTGGAAATTCTTTTGACATCTGTGAACATTTTCTATTTATGACACTTTAAAAAATTATCAAACATCTTTGCATATATAATGAATAACTGTGTAACCCACCATCCAGCTTTGTCAAATTTTGACATTTTGTTATATTTTCTTTGAATTTTTTTTTTTTTTTTTTTTTTGAGACAGTGTCTTACTCTGTCACCTGAGTAGAGGTGTGATCATAGCTCACTGTAGCCGCCACCTCCAGGATTCAGGTGATCCTCCCACTTCAGCCTCACAAGTAGCTGGGACTACAAGTGCATGCCACCATGCCCAGCTAATTTTTTGTATGCTTTGTAGAAATGGGATTTTGCCATGTTTTTCAGGCTGCTATTGAACTACTGGGTTCAAGCAATCCACCCACCTCAGCCTCCCAAAGTACTGAGATTACAGGCATGAGCCAGAGTGCCTGGCCTGGATCTTTTTTGATTGTAAAGGAACATAGTATTGCATGTACGTTGGAGATCAAGAGTTATTATTAAAAACCCTAATCAATAAAGCTGTTATGTGAGGTAGCATACCACTACAAATACTCTTGTCTACCTTGATTTTGTTTTTACACTTGGAAGTCGTTCTATATTGACACATAGTTTCCTCATTTATTTCACAAGTACATTACATCACAAAATGTGCATCATATATTTAGCTTTCCATATTGATGGACATTTTGGTCATTTCTAATATTTTACTGTGATGAATAATCCTGCACATACTCATATGCCAGTAAATCTGTGATGTAAATTCTTAAAAGTGGAATTTCTGAGTCAGAGGATGTATGCATTAGTCATTTTGAAGGATATTGCCAAATTGCCCTGCATAGAGATTGTACCAATTTACACTCCCGCTAGTAACTTTTGAGGTTGTCTCTTTTCTACATATTTGCCAATTTATTGTCTTCTTTTATACTTTCAGAAACATTTTATAATTTTATTCTTTTGTAACTAAGTGTGTCCAAATGACCACGTTCTGGTCAGTAGGATTCAGATGGAAATGGTCTGTGGCAGCTCTGGGGAACCTTCTTTGAGACACGGTTCACATGCGCCCTCTGTCACTTCTCCCTTCACTTCTTCCCTCCCTGCTACTTTCCATTCTCCTTCCCTTCTTCACTCCCTACTACTTTCCATTCCCCTTTCCTTCCTTCCCTTTCCCTTTTCCCTTCCCTTCTTCCCTTTCCTTTTTCCCTTCCCCTTCCCTTCTTCCCTTCACTTTCCCTTTTCCCCTTCCTTTCTCCTTCCCTTCTTCCCTCCTCTCCCCTCCCGGTTCCCCTTCCCTCCCCTCCCCATTCCGGTTCCCATCCGGGTTCCCTTCCCTTCCCTTTCCTTCCCGTCCCGGTTCCCTGCCCTTCCCGGTTCCCGTCCTGTTCCTGTCCCGGTTCCCTGCCCTTCCCGGTTCCCGTCCTGTTCCTGTCCCGGTTCCCTGCCCTTCCCGGTTCCCGTCCTGTTCCCGTCCCGGTTTCCCTCCTTACTTTTCCCGGTTCCCTTCTCTTCCCTTCCCGGCTCCCATCCCGCTTCCCTTCCCTTCCCGGTTCCCGTCCTGGTTCCCTTCCCGATTCCTGTCCCTGTTCCCTTCCCGGTTCCCGCCCGGTTCCCTTCCCTTCCCTGTTTCCGTTCTGGTTCCTGTCCTGGTTCCCGTCCCGGTTCTTGTCCCCATTCCCTTCCCCTCCCGTTCTGGTTCCCCCCCGGTTCCCTACCCTTCCCGTCCCAGTTCCCGTCCCGGTCTCCCCTCCCCTTCCTCTTCCTTCCCGGTTTCCCTCCCCTACCCTCCCTTCCCGGTTCTCTTCCCTTCCCTTCCCGGTTCCTGTCCCGGTTCCCTTCCCTTCCCGGTTCTCTTCCCTTCCGGTTCCTGTCTCTGTTGCCGTCCCGGTTTCCTTCCTTTCCCGTCCCGGTTGCCATCGCGGTTCCCATCGGTTCCCATCCCTTCCCTTCCCGGTTCCCGTCCCCCGTCCCTTTCCCTTCACGGTTCCCTTTCCGGTTTCCATCCCGGTTCCCGTCCCTTCCCTTCCCGGTTCCCGTTCCGGTTCACTTCTCTTCCCCATCCCCTCCGTTCCCGGTTCTTATCTAGGTTCCCGTCTGGTTCCCTTTCCGGTCGCCTCCCCTCTCCCCCTTCCCGGTTTCCCTCCCTTTCCTCTACCCTCCCCTCCCCTGCTCTCCAGGTGTCTCCACCCCTCCCCTCCCTTCCCAGTTTCCCTCCCCTTCCCTTCTACCTTCCCTTCCCGGTTCCCATCCCAGTTACCGTCCGGGTTCTTTTCCCTTCCCGGTTCTCCTCCCGCTTCCCTTCTCTTCGCGCGGTTCCCTTCCCTTCCCGGTTCCCATCCTGCTTCCCTTCTCTTCCCAGTTCCCCTCCCGGTTCCCTTCCCTTCCCAGTTCCTGTCCTGGTTTCCCATCCTCGTTCCATTCCCAGTCCCCTTCCCTCCCTTCCCAGTTTCCCTCCCCTTCCCGGTTTCCCTCCCCTTCTTCTCCCGGTTTCCCTTCCCTTCCCAGTTCTTTTCCCTTCCCGTCCCGGTTCCCTTCTTTTTCCCGGTTCCCGTCCCGGTTCCCTTTGCTTCCTTTCCCGGTTCTTGCCCGGGTTCCCTTCCCTCTTCTTCCTGGTGTGTCCGGAGTTGGTTTCCGCCGGTGGGTTCGTGGTCTCCCTGACTTCAAGAATAAAGCCGCAGACTTTCTGGTGAGTGTTACAGCTCTTAAAGATGGCACGGACCCAAAGAGTGAGCAGTAGCAAGGTTTATTGTGAAGAGCAGAAGGACAAAGCTTCCACAGCCTGAAAGGGGACCTGAGGGAGTTGCCACTGCTGGCGGTGGCCAGTTTTTATTCCCTTATTGGCCCCTCCCATGTTCCATTTCTGTCCTATCAGAGTGCCATTTTTTCAGTTCTCCCTGCAGTTGGCTACTTTTAGAATCCTGCTGATTTGTGCGTTTTACAGAGCGCTAATTGGTGCGTTTTACAATCCTCTTGTAAGACCGGAAAGCTCCCCAAGTCCCTACTGGATCCAGGAAGTCCAGCTGGCCTCATCTGTCACTAGTTCCCATCCTGGTTCCCTTCCTAGTTCCTGTCCCGGTTCCTGTCCTGGTTTCCTTCTCTTCCCGTCCAGGTTCCCATCCCAGTTCCCTTCCCTTCCCGGTTCCTGTCCCGGTTCCTGTCCTGGTTCCCTTCCCTTCCCTTCCCTGTTCCAGTCCCGGTTCCCTTCCCTTCCCGGTTCCTGTCTTGGTTCCCCTCCCTTCCTGTCCTGGTTCCCGTCCCAGTCACCTCCCCTCCTATCCCCTCCCCTCCTTTCCCTGTTTCTCTCCCCTCCCCTCTTTTCCCGGTTTCCCTCCCCTCCCCTTTCTTCCTGGTTTCCTTCCCCTTCCCTCCCTTACCAGTTTCCCTCCCCTTCCCTTCCCGGTTTTCCTTCCTTTTTTCCTAGTTTCCTTCCTTTTCTTACTTCTTCTGCTAGAGCATGGATCCTACTGTTTGGACCGTGAGGTTGAAACAGTATACAGCAGAGTAATAAGACGGAAGAATCTTAGATCATTTCACCCATTGATTGCCTAGGTAGATTTCTAGGGAGAGAAATTAACTTATTTCTCATTTATGCTTCTGTTATTTAGATTTTTTTTTTTTTTTTTTTTTTTTTTTGAGACGGAGTCTTGCTCTGTCACCCAGGCTGGAGTGCAGTGGCACGATCTCAGCTCACTGCAACCTCCGCCTCCCAGGTTCACGCCATTCACCTGCCTCAGCCTCCCGAGTAGCTGGGACTACAGGCGCCGGCCACCATGCCCGGCTAATTTTTTATATTTTTAGTAGAGACGGGGTTTCACCTTGTTAGGCAGGATGGTCTCTTATCTCCTGACCTCGTGATCCGTCCGCCTCGGCCTCCCAAAGTGCTGGGATTACAGGCATGAGCTTTATTTTTTGAGACAGGGTCTCGCTCTGTCACGTAGACTGGATTGCAGTGGCAGGATCATAGGTGACAACAGCCTTGACCTCCTGGGCTCGAGTGATCCTCCCACCTCAGCCTACTGAGTAGCTGGGACTACAGGTGTGTGCCACCACAGCTGGCTAATATTTTTTTCTATTTTTTTTGTAGAGACAGAGTCTCAATATGTTGCCCAAGCTGGTCCCAAATCCCTGGCCTCAAGTGATCCTCCTGCCTTGGCCTCCCAAAGTGTTGGGAATACAGGCATGAGCCACTAAACCTGGCTATTTGGATTTTTTGTTATAGCTGAACCAAAATCTGATACAAATGTTAAATCAGATTAAGGATGTCTTCTTCTATTTCTAATTAATAAGAGGCATTTTTAAAAATCATGTATGACTGGGTTTGAATACTTTTCATGGACTTATTGAGATGATCATGCAGTCATATGGCTTTTCTCCTTTATTTGATGATGTGGTAAAATTTGGTTTTTGAATAGTAAACCACCCTTGAATTCCTGAAATAAACCTAACTGGATCATAATATTTCTTTTTGCATTTCTGCATTATTTGCTATTATTTTATTGAGGATTTATTTTCCTCTGTTTTAAGGGAGATTGCCCTATAATTTTTTTCTTTTCTTTTCTTTCTTTCTTTCTTTTTTTTTTTTTTTTTGAGACAGGGTCTTGTTCTGTTGCCCAGGCTGGAGTGCAGTGACAATCATAACTCACTGTGACCTTGAACTCCTGGGATCAAGCAGTCCTCCCACCTCAGCCTCCTGAGTAGCTGGGATTACAGGAGTGCACCACCTTGCCCAACTAATTTTTAAATTTTTGGTAGAGATAGGGTCTTGCTACGTTACCCAGGCTATACTCTATAATACTCTTTTCTTACACTATTGTTGTTCAGTCTTGGTAGCAAGATCACAGTATCCTCATAAAATGAGAAGTGTTCCCTAGTCTATTCTCTGGAATACTTCACATAAGATTGGGAATATCTATTTCTTCAATGTTTGTTAGAACTGGCATGTAAAACTGTGCTTATTTTTATTGCTATTGTTATTTTGTTATGTATATATTCCCGTTTTCTTAAATATTCTGGGTCACTTTTGATGTTATGTTTTTCTATTAAAGTATTTATTTTTGTTAAATCTTCAAATTATTGGCATAATATTTATTGTCTTTTATTATTTTTAGGTATTGTATCTGTAGTTATATTCCTTGTTAAATGTTTAATGTTGTCTGATATTGTCTCCATATCTCCTCTCTTTTTTCTTAGTGACTCTTGGCAGAATTGTCTATTTCATTATTTTTTATTTCAGACACCCAGTTTTAGGGTGTATTAATCCTCTCTGTTGTATCTTTATTTTCTAGTTCATAAATTTATTTCCCTATGTTTATTATTCCTTATTCCTTTCTGTTTACTCTTTCTTTTCTTTTTTGTTTGTTTGTTTGTTTGTTTGTTTATGAGACAGGGTCCACTCTGTTGCCCAGGCTGGAGTGTAGTGGCAGAATCACGGTTCACTACAGCCTTGACCTCCTGGGCTCAAGTGATCCTCCTGCCTCAGCCACTTGAGTAGCTGGAACTACAGGCACATGCCACCACACCTGGCTAATTTTTACAATTTTTTGTAGAGATGGGGTTTCACTATGTTGCCCAGGCTGGCCTCAAACTTCCGAGCTTAAGCGATCCTCCTGCCTCAGCCTCTCAAAGTGTTAGGATTACAGGTGTGAGCCATTGTGTCTGGCTTTTTTTTTTTTTTTTTTTTTAATTTCTTGAGTTGGATCTGGGTATCAATTAGGATAGCATATAGCTCCGTGTTTAGAAAAAACAACTGCATTGGCTTCATAAAATATCAAGAGGTACAGAGTTAGAGAATCCAGAGTTAGTGCAGTAGCTCTCTGATCTGTGTGATGTAGATTCATTTTATCTTTTCACATCTCCACCATTAGTGCCTGACTTTTGTTGCCCTAGTTCTGATCCAGTAGCAAGATGGCTGCTCCCCTTCCAGCTTCCGTGGAAGGAGAATATGGGAAAAGTAGGGAGGAGTGGTAATAGCTATCTTAGGAAAGCAAAAACTTTCCGTAGAAAGCCTTGCCATATGTTTCTTTGGCGTAACTGTATCACATGACCACTTGAACTACAAGGAGCTATAGAGAAGTATTTTAGCTGAGCACATTGCTGCCCCGGACAATGTCATTGTTCCATCAGTAAAGAAGAACCATGATGCCGGATATTAGGCTGACAGCTACCAATGCCTATAGATCGTAGGTTTTGAGGCTTTCTTCTTCTCTTTTATAGGCAGTTAAAACTACAAATTTCCCACTAACTACATTTTTAGCTCCTACAAACTTTGAAATATAGTATTTTTGTTAGTATTTAAATTTAAATACTCGAATTTTTCATTTGTTCATTTCATCTGTATAATAAGAGTTATTAAATTTTCAAAGATGCTTTTTAGAATATTTTTATGTTGCTGATTTTTAACTTCAGTGCTTTTTTGTTGGAGAACGCAGTCCTTGTGAAACAAATTATCTGGTGTTTGTTGCAATTTGTGTTGAGGCTTTGTGTGAGGTCAGTCTTTGTCATTGTGCCATAGATGCAGGAATTTTTTTTTTATTTTCTCCCCCGAGATGGAGTCTTGCCCTGTCACCCAGGCTGGAGTGCAGTGGTGCGATCTCGGCTCACTGCAACCTCCACCTCCCAGGTTCAAGCGATTCTCCTGCCTCAGCCTCCTGAGTAGCTGGGATTACAGGCACACGCCACCACGCCTGGATAATTTTTGTATTTTTAGTAGAGATGGGGTTTCACCATGTTGGCCAGGCTGGTCTCAAACTCCTGACCTCATGATCTGCCCACCTCAGCCCCACAAAGTGCTGAGATTACAGGTGTGAGCCAATGTGCCTGGCCGGGAAATTTAAAAAAAGTCTATATTTATTAATTATTGGATTTATGTATTTTTTCTATACGAAGGCTTTTGCCATATTGTCCATTTTGTTCAATGTTAATTTATCTGTATTAACATTCTTTGGGCTACTATTTACCTGGTAAATCGTTCTCATTTCTACACTGACATTATTTCTGTGTTGTGTCTTAGATATATCTCTTATAAATTGTATATAGTTTTGAAAAATCCGATCTAATAATTTCTTTTAATAGCTAATTTATTCTATTAGTGTTAATTTTGACTACTGATAAATTTGTATTTTCTGCCAACTTCTTTTTTAATTTCTCTTTATCTTATTTTTTCTATACCTCGTTTTTCTCCTTCCCTACTCTCCAATGATTGTATTAACTTTTCCTTAGTTTCTGTTCTCTCCTCTACTAATAATTAACTATTTTATCTTTATTCTTTTAATGATTAATCTCAAATTTGAACATTCAGCATTGACTAGAATTTGTAATTTCTACCATACAGTACAAGAAATGTAGAACCTTTATCTCTAATTGTGTCCTTCTGTCTTTTTTATTATTATTATCAAGTATTTCAGTTGTTTTCTCCTAATATTTTTGCAGTTAACTTTTCATATTGTTTTATGCAATTAATGCTTGTTTAGATTTACTCACATTTACCAATTTCTTTGCTCATCGTTCTTTACCATATCTCAGTACTTCTTTCTGTGCTTAATTTTCATTATTTCTAAAGATCTTTTGATCCTTTGTTCAGCAAGGATTATAGTGTACTTAGCATTAATATTGCACAACTTCATGTAAAACGCAATAACTTTGTAACTGTTTACCACCCTCCCGTCTTTTATGCTGAGTATCATATGTATTGCATCTATTATACGTACATTACAAACTCATGATGTTTGCTTTAAACAGTGCTATAAATTTTAAGCTAATAAGAGGAAAGCTAGTATTTTATATGTACCTAGATATTTACCATTTCTTTTGCTCTTTATTCTTTCCTGAAGATCTAGCTTTCCAGCCCAGATTATTTCTCTTTAGCCCAAAAAACGTTATTTAGCTATTCTCCTACTGTAGGCAAAGAATTTCTGTTTTATTTAAAATGTTTTTACATTGAATATAGAATTCCAGGTTGATGAGTTGTGTTTTGTTTTGTTTTCTCACTTTACAATTGCTCTGTAGGCTTTAATAGTGTCTAAGAAAATAACCATTATTAGTCATTCCAAATGTTATTCCCCTGTATGTAGCTGTTTCTTTTCTGTCTGCTTTCAACATTTTCTTTTAATCTTTGGTTTTCAACAGCTTGATTATTATGTACCTAAGTGTGGTTTTGATGCATTTATCCTGCTTGGATAAATAAATTAAGCATCGACAATCTGCATGTTTCACCAAATTTGGGAGATTTGGAGCCACTAAATATATCTTCAAATATTTGTTCCACCCCACTTTTTCTATCCTCTCCTTCTGCAATTCCAACTACTTGTATGTTAGACTTCTCATTATTAACTCGCAAGTCCCTAAACTGTCCATTCTGTAAAATTTTAAAAATCTTTGTTCTTTCTATTTTTTATTGATACGTCTTCAAGTTCACAGTTTTTTTTCTGCCATCTTTGTTCTTCTGTTAAGTACTTTCAGTGAACTTCGAATTTTGGATATTGTATTTTTCAATTTGGGAATTTGTTTTCTTTATCAAAATTTTCTGTTTGTTGATATTTCCTTTTTTCATTTATTACAGCATGTTTTCCTTTACTTCATCATGCATAGTTATAATAACTGCTTTAACATCTTTGGCAATTCTGACATTTTGGTAATATTGGAACTGGTTTCAACCACCTTTTTTCTTGAGACTGAATCACATTTTCCTGTTTTGTTTTTTTTTATATAATCCAAGTAATTTGGATTATATTGTGGACAGTGTGGATGTTATCTTCTGGGTTCTGATATAGTCCCCTAAAGAATGCTGAAGTTTGTTGTTGTTGTTGTTGTTGTTGCTTTTGTTTTTTTGTTTTTTTGGCACACAATTAACTTGTTTGGATTAAAACAGAAAATGATATCTTTTTTTTTTTTTTAGCAGCCCAAATCTTGGTTTTGTTCTATTATCTCTAGCTGGGCTATTTGCAGTCTGCCCCATGTATGTATCTCTCAGGGATGAGCCAGAGGTTTGTTCAGAGGTAGGTTTCATTTTTGTTTTTTGTTTTTCTGTTTATGAGACAAGGTCTCCCTCTGTTGCCCAGGGTGGAGTGCAGTAGCACAGTCATAGCTCACTGCAGCCCCAAACTCCTAGGCTCAAGTGATCCTCCCATCTCAGCCTCCCAAGTAGCTGAGACTACAGGCTACACGCCACCATGCCTGGTTAATTTTTAAATTTTTTGTAGAGATGAGGTCTCACTATGTTGCTTAGGCTGGTCGTAAACTGCTGTCCTCAAGTGATCCTTCCTCTTTGGCCTCCCAAAGTGCTGGAATTACAGGCATAAGCCATCATGCCTGGCTTATTCAAAGTTTTTACCGTGATTTTAGAGTTCCCCTTTCTGATTTTTTTTTCACCTGGGACCCCACCCAAACACTGTCACTTAACCTCTCAAAGTCTTGATATTCTCACCTGTAAAATAAAACCTCCTATATAGTATGAGGATACTAAAAGGAAATTCTTCCCAGGATGCCAGTCAAGTTCCAAACTAACTGTGAGTTAGAAACCATTTGTAGACTTTGCAAGGGGAATGTTTCACATTAGACGAATGTCTCTCAGCTTTTGAATCAGATCAAGCACAATAAAGAAGGTCAGGGAATGAAGAGAAAAAACTGCCGAAGTGGACTCTAGAAAGAACTATTGCCATGGTTCTTATGGGAGAAGGGCAGCAGAAGCAATCTTCCTCAACTCAAAGCTAGGAAGGCAGGCTTCAATGGAGCTTGAATGTATTTGCTGCTATTAGAAGACACAAAGGACTGGTGTTTGACTCATGCTTGAGGAAGCTAAAGGGGGCTGTGATGAGAAGATAGAATGGCTTGATTGGGATCAGTCTGCACTTCCAGAGTTATTGGGGAACGGATGTGTAATTGTTTCCCAAAAACCATATATGGCCTTGAGAGAGAGAGAGGTGAAACCAGTGTAGGGTCATTTTGGGTCCTGTCCAGTAGAGTGATCTGGAAGAACAAAGGACTCCTAACAGCAGGGAGAAGAAAGAGGTGAACTCCAGATTCATAGAACCTGAGGAAGGAGTAGCAAGTGACCACTCAGAGTAGAGAAGCATCTGCTTAGGTCAAGATATATCTACAAAAGAGAGGGTCCCGGCAATCAGAATCTCTAGAGAAGCTACATCAGTGCCCAAGGGAAGAAGACGAGTTAGTTCTCCTGCCCTGTAGCACCATGGTGAAGCCACCCCACCAGATAGGAACATCCTTGCCCCTCTATCCCTGCTGCCTTGTTTCTTGTGGAGATACAGCCACTCGGGTGCTGGTGAGGAGGTGAGCAGAGAGAGCTCAAGGGTGAATCACTTTTTTTCATTACTCTCAGCTTGGAGTAAAGGGAAAAACCTTATGAATGAAGTTGGAAGCATTTTAACTCATATATGTATATTTAGATGGAGTCTTGCTCTGCTGCCCAGGCTGGAGTGCAGTGGTGCGATCTTGGCTCACTGCAACCTCCATCTCCCGGGTTCAAGCTCCCAAGTGGCTGGGATTACAGGGGCGCACTACCACACTTGGCTAATTTTTTGTATTTTTAGTAGAGACAGGGTTTCACCATGTCAGCCAGGTTGGTCTCAAGCTCTTGACTTCAGGTGATCTGCCCACCTCAGCCTCCCAAAGTGTTGGGATTACAGGCATGAGCCACCTCACCTGGTAGTTATATTCTAAATGCTACTCTGAGGTTGTATTTGTAGCGATGGTAGCACTATGTTCCCAAGAATGAATAGAAAAGTCATGGGATTTTGTCATTTCCATTCAGAGCAGGGGAAGATTACATAGAGAATACATTATTTTTTAGATCTCTCTTTTTTTCTTCTTTTAAGTTTTTGAAGAGATAGAGTCTCACTATATTGCCCAGGCTGATTTCAAACTCCTGGGCTCACCTGATTCACCCACCTTACCCTCCCAAAGTTTTGGGATTACAGGAGGGAGCCCTAGTGAATACATTTTAAATAGATGGGGGTAGATAAAAATACATTGTGTTTTGATTATTACAAATGGTTCTTAGTTAACATACCGGTTACATATTTAAATGCTTGTGCTAGTAGATTCTCAGCAAATGATGATTCTTGCCTCTCTTTTCTGATCGGAAATCCACATCTTGAGAACTATACCTTTTGAGGTATGACAAGGCCAATATTAACACAGATATTTTCTTCTGTGTGGGAAGAAACTGCTAGGAAACCCTTGTCTTTTAGTCCATCAGCATATCTTAGTTTGGCAAATTAATTGTCACTTTGAAAGCCTGGCCACCTAGGATGGAATTACTGGAATTCCACAATGCATACAATCATCTTAAAAATGAGGACAGACCTCTGACCAGGAACCCAGCTTATATGTCCAGAACCAGAGAATACATTGGAATTTTTACACAGAGGACCTTTACTCTCTATCATAATGTACATTTTTTCCATTTTTATTTAATGTGTGTATATATATATATTTTTTAACTTTTAGGTTCGGGGTACATATGCAGGTTTGTTACATAGGTAAACTCATGTCACAGGATTTGTTGTACAGATTATTTCATCACCCAGATACTAATGCTAGTTCCCATTAGTTATTTTCCCTGATCCTCTCCCTCCTCCCACTCACCACCCTAAGTAGGCCCCAGTGTGTGTTGCTCCCTTCTTTGTGCACATGAGTTCTCATCATTTTGCTCCCACTTACCAAGTGACAACATGCAGTATTTGGTTTTCTGTTCCTGTGTTACTTTGCTAAGGATAATATTTTCCATTTTTAGATGATGAAATCCCTCCAGGTAGATTTTGGGTTCCTCAAACAATTGCTTCAGTTGAAGTTTGAGGACCGACTGAAAGAGGAATCTTTGCGTCTCTTCACCATTCTTCATGACAGGATCCTAGAAATTGAAAAGCATTATCAACAGGTAAATGTTCTCTTATTTCTTTTGTTTTATGTGGATTGATACTGTGCTTAGATGTGTATGCAGTGCAGCTTAGAATTTAGTAACTTGTGAGGGCAGTGTAATTTGCATTAGTTGTGTCTCATGTGGTAATTAATACACAGAGCTTCACTATGTGTCAGGGACTTGTGTAAGTACTTAGCATATGAACTGATTTAATTCTCACATTTACCTTATGAAGTAGGCACAATTATTTTCCCTCTTTTACAGATGAGAAAACTGAGGCACAGAAAGGCTAATTAACTTGTTCAAGATCACCAGTTAAAAAACAGGAGAGGCCAAGCACACATGCCTCTAATCCTACCACTTTGGGAAGCCAGGGTGGGAGGCTGGCTTGAAGCTGGGAGTTCAAGACCAGCTTGGGCAACATAGTGAGACCCTGTCTTTACGAAGAATAAAAGCATGAGCCAGATGTGGTGTTGCAGGCCTGTAGTCCCCAGCTTCTTAGGAGTCTGAGACAGGCGAATCACTTGAGCCCAGGAGTTCAAGGCTTCAGTGAGCTATGATCACACCACTGCACTCTAGCCTGGGTGACAAGTCGAGACCCCCATCTCAGAAAAACGAAAAACAAAACAAATGGACATTACTGTTATTTCTGTGCCATAAAAACAAGCAAACAAAAACCATCTTTTGCTGACCACACCATGTTAAGTACCATGCTAAGCCCTTAAAATATATTTACTCTTTAAATCTCTCAAAATGTTAAAATGGAAATCCTATTGTCCCTGATTTACAGATCAAGAAACAGCTTGCCAAGGTTAAGTAACTTGCTTAAGGTCAGACAGATAGTAAAAGGTGCGATGATATTTAAATTCAATACCATCTGACTCTAAAGCCTATTTGAGGCTGGGAGGCGATGGCTCAGGCCTGTAATCCCAGCACTTTGAGAGGTTGAAGCAGGAGGATAGTCTAAGTCCAGGAGTTCGAGATCAGCCTGGGCAACAAAGCAACACCCCATCTCTACAAAATAAATTAAAAAACAAAATTTTTTTAGAAAAGTATAAAGCCTATTTGTTGTTTATACTCCATGCTGAAATCAGAATTGTTATCAGAATCATGGGTATTTTTTTTAATGCACTCTCTTCTATTGTTAATCTAAGCAGATCTAATCAAATTAGTTGATTAATCGGAAAATAACTCTAGTTTGCAGACTAGCTCTATAGATTTCTTTTCATGAGCATATTCCATTCAAAAAGTACAAGGACTAGAAGAAGATAGGCATCACAAATAGACTTTACTACTTTTAAAAGCAGTTCTAGGAAAGCACTAAAAGACTTTACTCAAGTGAAAAATGAAGTGTTCAAATTATCTGTATATATTTTATCCATATGATCTCTCTATTGCTTTTGGTTGAGTATAAGTAAAAATAAAATGTGTCATAATGGCTGCAGGGTGGGAGAAATTATTATGAATTGAACTTTCCAATAGATTGTGATGATTCAGATGATGTTTTTTTACTATGAGTCCCTCCCTAGTAGGTGTGGGCCATATTTAGAAATACATTATGGCGCTTATTGCGTTTATTTTTGTTTGCAGAATGAGGATAAGATGAGAAAATCCTTCAATCAGCAGTTAGCTGATGCCATAGCTGTTATCAAAGGAATGTACCAGGTGAGTTTTTGTTTCTGGTGCCGTAGTTGTGGGCAAGGCTAGCTTCAGCTGCTGTGTGCAAGGAGTGGGGATCACCTTGGCCTCCCAGTCTGTGTTTCCAGCTCTGAAGGCCTGTTTCCTCGATTTTCAGGTCACTTTAGAAGGATCAGGCCTAGGACTGTTTATGCTCACATTATAATGCTTTCCAGAAACTGGGAAATTCTAATCTGGTATTCAGGACACCTGGGCATGTAGCAAAGTAATCCAAAGTTTATTTGGTGAGGCCATAGCTGAATAGACGAAGGTCAGATGGTCCTAAGAGAGAGTTCAGAGAATCTGTAGTAAATTCCAGTGAACAGTCTCTGACCCTTGGTGGATTAACTTTTCTAATGACAGGGACATTTCTATCTGCCAGACATGTGCTTCATTTTCCTTCACAATGGGAAAATTCCTACCTTCAGTGGTTTTCTTAGACTAAGCAAAGACCTTGTGCTTTGTTTAGCGTTTATAACTATATTCTCACTTTGCATCTCAATATACTTCCATAAATAAATTTTTTGCATACTTCTTTTTGGGCACTGTTTGCAAGTTTCTTATCATAGCACTCAACACATCTGTATTTAATTATGTAATTGCTTGTGAAGTGTCTCTGTTCCATGCCAGACTGTCAACCTTAAGGATCTCCTGTGTGTTACTCTCTGCTGTGGTTCTGCCTTTAGTGCTGTGACTGGTACATAATTAACAACCAGCTACTGATTGCTAAATGCATGAATGGTCACCTGTACCTGTGGCAGACAGTGGTGCTGCCTGCTCAAATGTCATTCTCTCCACTGCGCATTCTCCCCACTGCTTTTTACTGACAGGGGCACTTCCAACTATAGAAGCCAAAGTGCTAGATTCTTCCTCTTCCAGCTCCCTTTTCAGCTATAGCACAGACATAGGCAAAGTCAGGTCCCTAACCAATGAGACCTGAAGGTGAGTTGGCTGTGAGATTTTGGGGGAGGTTGTTCTTTCTAAGTAAAAGGGACTCCTGAAGATATCACTTCACACTGGTCAAAATGGTTATTATTAAAAAGTCAAAAAAATAACAGATGCTGGTGAGGTTGCAGAGAAAAGGGAACACTTGCTTATGCACTACTGATGGAAATGTAAATTAGTTCAGCCACTGTGGAAAGCAGTCTGAAGATTTCTCAAAGAAATTAAAACAGAACTACCATTTGACCAAGCAATCCCTTTGCTGGATATATATCCAAAGAAAGATAAATCATTCTACCATAAAGACACATGCATGTGTGTGTTCATTGTAGCACTGCTCACAATAGCAAAGACATGAAATCAACCTAGATGCCCATCAACGGTGGACTGGATTAAAAAAAAATGTGGTACATATACACCATGGAATATTACACAGCCATAAAAAATAATACAATCACATCCTTTGCGCAACATGGGTGGAGCTGGAGGCCACTATCCTAAGCAAATTAATACAGGAACAGAAAACCAAATACTGCATGTTCTTACTTATAAGTGGGAGCTAAACATTGAGAACATATGGACAAAGAATGGAACAATAGACACGGGGGCTTACTTGAGGGTGGAGGGTGGAGGGTGGGAGGAGGGTGAAGATCAAAAAACTACCTATTGAGTACTATGCTTATTACCTGGGTGATGAAATAATCTGTACACCAAACCCTGTGACATGCAATTTACCCACGTAATAAACCTGTACATGTACCCTCTGAACCTAAAACAAAAATTGGAAAGAAAAAAAAAGGGTCTCATGGAAGACCCTTTCTTTTTCTTTGCTTGACATTTTATGTCTCCTTCTGATGCTTGGATTTGCTGCAGCCACTGTGAAACCAAACATTGAGATACTCTGGATGTGCTGAAGGTAGCAAGGTGGAAAGATGAGAAGCAGAGGGGTCCCTGGTAATGTCATTGAGCCATGAAAGTAACCCTGGACTTGCCCTGCCTCTGGCCTCTTATTCATGAGATAACAACCCCTCAGTGTCTAAGCCACTGTTAGTTGGCTTTTCAGTTACTTGCAGCTGAAAACATCCCAGGACAGATTGCTCTGCTAATGATCTCTGTGACTGTGTGCCAAACTGTGTTTCCAAAGGCATCTGTGACACTGTCTCCTACTTACGTGCTCTTGTGCAATGTTTGTCTCCCATCAAGAGGTGGAATCTGATTCCCCTCCCTTGAATTAGGGCTGCCCTTAGTGACTTGCTGATAAACACAGAATGTGGAGGAAGTGAAGCTCCGCGTCTTTTAAGTTAAGGTCAAAAGAAGTCTTGCAAGTTCATCCTTATTCACTCTGAATGTTTGCCCTCTACATTGTCCCTCCCTGAATTGAGCTACCATGCTGACAAAAGCCCATGCCATATGGAAGAGCTACATGTAGGTACTACTGGGTCTCCAGGCTCATCTGAGCCCAGCCTTTGAGTCACCCCAGCCCAGGAGTCAAAAATATGAGTGGAGAAGCCTCCAGATGACTCCAGCTGCCAGCCATGTAGACTCTTTTTATGTGAGGTCACAGGTCTTACAGAGGAGAGATAAGCCATCCCTGCTGTGCTTCTACTAATTCCTGACTCATTGAATTTGTTTTTTTTCTTTGTTTTGCTTTTTATTTTTGGGTTTTTTTTTTTTTTTAGAGACAGGGGTCTCACTGTCTCCCAGGCTGGAATGTAGGGTCTGCTCATAGCTCACTGTAGCCTTAAACTTCTGGACTCAAGTGATCCTCTGGCCTCAGCCTCCTGAGTAGCTGGGACTACAGGCATGTGCCAGCACACCCAGTTAATTTAAATATATATATATATGACATGGGATCTTGCTATGTTATCCAGGCTGGTCTTGAACTCCTGTCCTCAAGTAATCCTCCTGCCTTAGCATTCCAGAGTGCTAAGATTACAACCATGAGCCACTGTGCTGGCCTAATTAATATTTAATGGAAGAAGACAGAAGGAAGAAAGAGAAAGAGGGAAGGAGGGAAAATGAGCATTATCTGTAGCAGTTTTATATATATTGATTTTGTAACCCAAAATCTTGCTAAATTCTTTTTCTATAGACTCTTTGGGGCTTTCTATGTAAACATTTATGCAACTGAGAATACATATTTTTTGTTACTTCATTTTTCATCCATAAACCATGTAATCATTTCAGCAGTGGCCTGTCTGGGGCAGCTGCTGCAAAGATGCCGGCTGCAGCAGGGGAGATATGGCCCGGGCTATACACTCTACTAAGCCGGCAGGAGCCAGGAACAAGCGGGAGTGGTGCCCACCTTCTGAGTTGGTGATGGGGGAGCTCCATGCTCCTAGAGGCAGCTGCAGCTGCCCAGCCATGGTTGCAGACCCAGGCATCCCTGTGCTTTTGGGGGCCTAGGAAGCCCCCCTGCTCCCAACAGGCTCAGAAGTGCCTGCTCCTGCTGCCTGGCCTCTCCTCACTCCTGGTACCCACTCTGATTTTGGAGCAAAGTTGTGGCCAAGCCCGGGCACTGTCATGACCCAGCCAGGTGTGTGTGTGCTTGGGATGGTGCTGACACACCAGCCCCCTGCTGCCTTGGCCCCCTCCAGAGTTTGGGTGCCAACGAGCACAGGAGGGAGGCCAAGGGGGCACTGAGGGTGGCACAGCACAGGCCTGCAGGCATCCCTTGGCATGAACAGCCTAGGCACCATGAACAGCAGCAGGAAGTGACAGGCTCCTGAGTGGAAAGGGATGTGTCACTGGTGAAGCCCCACCTTCAAGCCAGGGACGGCCTGAAGCCTGGGGGCCAGGCTGCCAGTTCCACAGACTGGAGTGAGAAGTTTTGGTGCTTTTTTCAGGCCCGCCTATGGCTGCCCATTGACCAATCAGCATGCATTTCCTCCCCTCTGAAGCCCATAAAAACCCTGGACTCAGCCAGACTCTGGCAGAAGTGGGGATGACCTGCCTGCAGAGAGGAGTTATTCACTGTGGGGTCTTCTCTAAGCTGAGAGCTGAACAGATATCAGGTTGACCTGCCTGCAGAAAGGAGCTACCCACTGTGGGTCTTCTCTTAGCTGAGAGCTGAGCAGATGCCGGATGACCTGCTTGCAGAAAGGAGCTACCCACTTCAGATCTCCTGAGAGCTGTACTGTTGCTCAATAAAGCACCTCTTTGTCTTACTCATCCTCCAGTTGTCTGCATATCTCATTCTTCCTGCATGTGGGACAAGAACTTGGGACCCACCAAATGGTGGGACTAAAAAAGCTGTAACACAAACAGGGCTGAAACACACCCCTTGCTCACCACACTGCAGGCAACAAGAAGGAGATAAGAGCTGCCGCCCTTGGGGGAGCCCAAACCTAGAAGCTCCCTGAGCCAGTGTTGTGACACCCTCTTTGGGGCTCTGCAGTTCCTGGTGTCTCCAAGCTTCCAGGTGCCACTGTGTTCCCCCATGCCAGCAGTGGAAGCCACTTGTGGTATACCTGGTCCAGCTGCAGCCTCACAGGGAGCTGGCGCCCTTGTCGGCACCTGGTGCTGCCTGCCTTGCTGCAGCTGGCATGCCTAGCTGTGTGCAGTGGCTGGACCCTGCACTCACTCATGCACCCCTTGTTGCTCTGCACCTGGCTTGCCTTTGGCAGGCATAGGATCCAGGCTGGTAGTATGAGCTGAGCACAGCCTGCCAGGCCAAGTGGGTGGAATGAGCCCAGCAGGCCTGAGCAAAACTCAGGCAAAAGTGCCACTGACCACAGAGGTTTCTGGCTGGCAAAGCAACACCCCAAGGATCCTGTGACAGCATGGTGGCACATGCTTGTAGTCCTACCTACTGAGGAGGCTGAGGTGGGAGGACTGCTTGAACCCAGGAGTCTGACGTTACAGTGAGCCATGATTGTGCCACTATATTCCAGCCTGAGTGACAGAGCATGACCCTGTCTCTAAAAGAAAAAAAAAAAAAGGATGCATTTAATCTATCTTATCCAGTATTATTCTTGTTTATAATGAGAGAGTAAGTCAGAATTTCGTGGTTTTTAAAAACATGCTTTTGTCCAGGCATGGTGGCTCATGCCTATACTCCTAGCACTGTGGGGGGCCGAGGCAGGCAGATCGCCTGGGCTCAGGAGTTTGAGACCAGCCTGGGCAACATAGTGAGACCCTGCCTCTACAAAACATACAAAAAGATTAGCTGGGCATGGGGGCATGTGCCTAGGGTCCCAGCTACTCGGAAGGCTGAGGTGGGACGATCACTTGAGCCCAGGAAGTTAAGGCTGCAGTGAGCCATGATCATGCCACTGCACTCCGGCCTGGGTGATAGAGCGAGACCCTGTCTCAAAACAAACAAACAAAACACATGCTTTTATAATTCTTTGTGTCTTCTACAATTTCTGGGACATTGATCTATTTCTAATGTATATCAAATGTTCAAAAATATAGCTGAATAATGAATATTACGCTTTGTCCATACGCTTTATACTTCTAGGAGTAGAAAGCTATGAAATGATTAAATTCTTCATATTCATCAGTTTTTCATAAATATGTGTTGGTTAAATATGCTTCATTGTGGTTAGTTGACTTATGAAAAAATTGTTTATATTAAATTAAATTAAAGTCATTATTGGAATCTTTGCTTTGGCTTGTTGGCATCACTTTGATCCATGACCTCAGACAGCCTTCCAGATCCTGGCCACCCAGTTTGTTAAGGCTTAGTCATAAGGAAGAACAGAAGAAAGTTGAAAATGAAACTAAGTGCTGTGTACGCTTTTTGTAGATTGATAAGTATAAATGACTCTCTGCTGCCCCCTGGAGACCAGTTAAAGACACAAGTACCTGTACTTTTTTTTCAGCTATGAACAAGTTTCTAAATTTACTTAACTTTTGCTTCTAGTCAATTGAATACAGCAAAGATAAAGAGTTGTATGTAATTATGTTACATAAAAGGGTAGCATCTGTCTTGCTAGAGTCTCTCTCTCTGTTGGCTATGCGAGAGGCTATGTAGGGGAAACCCACGTGGCAAAGAATTGAGTGTAGCCTCTGGCTGACAGCAAGAAACTGAAGCCTCCAGTCCTATAGCTAAAAAAAAAGTGGATTTTTCTACAACCTGAGTGAGCTTGGAAGCAGATCCTTTCACAGTTGTGCTTCAGATGAGACCAAAGCCCTGAACACCACCTTAATTGCAGCCTTGGGAGACCCTAAACAGAGGACCTACCTGAATTCCTGACCAACAGAAACTGTGAGATAATAAGTGTGTGTGTGTGTGTGTGTGTTTAAATTTAATTTTTTTTCTTTTTCATTAGAGACGGGTCTCAATATGTTGTCCAGGCTGGTCTCAAGCTCCTGGCCTCAAGTGATCCTACCACCTCAGCCTCCCAAGGTACTGGGATTATAGGTGTGAGGCACCGTGCCTGGCCAAACGTGTGTGTTTTAAGCCACTACATTTGGGGTAAAACTTTTATGCAGCACTCGATAACAAACTCATCCTTCATATTTAGTGAGCCATTGAATCCTACCAGTTCTTTGTTGTTGTTTGGTTGTTTGGGTATTTTTTGTTGTTGTTGTTTTTGAAACAGGGTCTTGCTCTGTCTCCCAGGCTGGAGTGCAGTGGCACCATCTCTGCTCACTGCAACCTCTGCCTCCCGGGCTCAAGCAACCGTCCCATCTCTGCCTCCCAAATCGCTGAGATTATAGGCGTGAGCCACCGTGCCTGACCATCCTGCCAGTTTTCTACCTCCTAAATCCATGTCTTGTTATTTTGCCTCTGAACTAGTTTAGATAGCATTGCTCACCTGGCCTGTGGCTGGTGCCTTCTTATCTCTTTTGGTCTTCATTAAGTCCATCGTCTGCCCAGTCATCTGGGTGGTCGTTCAAAACACAAGTCTGACCACATCCTGCCCTGTTTAAATCCTTCAGTGTTTCCTCCATGCCTTTAGGATGAAGTTTAAGTGCCTTAGCATGGCTTAGAAGGTCCTTTTATGTCTTCACTTTTATCTGTTTCCACTTCTTAGCTAAAACTTTACCCTCCCACAATACTGGGCTGTCGCCTGCTTCCCTCAGCTCACCTCAAGTTATTAACCACCTCCCTGGAATTTTCACATAATGTCCCTTCTTGCTCTTTCTCTGCTGAATAATAGCTACAATGAATTGTATCACATTTACCCAGTACATATTGATCTGTCCGCTAGACTGTTCCTGCAGAGCAGGGACTGAGTCTTACTCATCTTTGTATTCTCCCAGCAGACTGCGTGGTACATAATAGGTTTTTGACATATTTTATTGAATATGATCAAGAAGAGTGTCAAGATATCTTGACCTACACCATGGTACTGGAAATAGATCATGAATTCCTAGTGGAAATTTCCTAGAATAAAGGCAATCCATAATGTCAAGGTCTTTAACTGTTCTTTCACTCACGTTTTGATTCATTTCATCCATCCATTGTCTGATTTTCCAGCAGAGGCCCAGAGCCAGTCCTTGTACTCATTGTGTATAATCTAGTGGTCGAGAGATAATAAACTTAGCAATTACAGTCCACATTGGAGGTTTGTACCCAGTGGGTGCATAACTCTGGCAATTTGGGTGAATAGTTAAGGAAGACTTTTAGGAAAAGTTGATTCCTATGCTGAGCCTTGAAGGACAATGAATATTTGGGGGAGATGGGGTGAAAACAGGGAAAGAGAAGAGAGGGTGGAGGGGTGATAAAAGAGATTTTGAGGAATTGGTTTATGCAGTTATGGGGGGCTGGCAAGTTTGAAATTTGCAAGGCAGGCCAGCAGGCCGGAGACCCAGGAAAGACTTGATGTTACAACTTGAGTCCGAACGCAGTCCTCTAGGAGAATTTCCTCTTCCTCAGAGAATCTCAGTCTTTTTCTGAGAAGGCCTTCAATCTATTGGATGAACTCCATCTACATGATGGAAGTATGAAGGGTAATCTGCTTTACTCAGAGCTACCAATTTAATTATTTATCTCATCTAAAAATACCAGCAACACCTAACGTTTGAAAAAGAGTACCATGGCCTAGCCAAGTTGATGCATAAAATTAATCATCACAGATATATATATGTGACTATATAGATGTATGTGAATGTGTATATGTAAGTGTGTAGATACATTTATGTATATCCTAGTTCTGTCTATGGAGAGCGCCTAGAGGAAGTGACACTCCTATAGCAATGAGTACACCTGGAGTTCAGCTTTTAGATTCAAATGATATTCTACACTAAAAGAAACCAGGGCTTTTTGGAGGAGTAGCCAACTCCAGGGCAATGACAGGGAAAATGGAAGAAGGACCTGAGATATTTGTCGTAACTGAAGCAAGCAAATGCTCAAAAAATTATGAAGGCATGTCAGAACACAGGAGTCAGCTGGTAGGGGCTTCCTTCATTCCACTTGGTCAATCTGGGAAAATTCATGCATCAAAATAAATAATTATAATTATGAATTGTAACCATTTGAATAAAATAGGAATCCATGAGCTCACTGTTATAAGTAAATAAGTGAATAACTAATGCATTTATTTATTTCAGGAAAAGGTTTATCTTACGGAAGTACTAAAATATCTCCCTACAAATGCATATTAATACTTTAACTGGGAGTAAATACATATTAATTAAGGAGTATAACATGTATTAATTAGTAAGTATAATACTTATTAATTAACTTTACAGTGAAGAAAGTTGATACTGACACCATCTTAACTAAATGATAAAAGTTAATATCTCCATTATAATAACCTTCATTATCTAAAAAGGTTACCATATCACCTTTGAAGTAAGCAATTGACTTGCTTCCCATCCAGTATTGTCATAGTCAATCTAAATGTTCACAGACTAATTATTCCCTAGTTTAAATGTTGCAAACTAACAGCTGGACCTTAATGAGAATGACGGCACCAAAATATAGAAATTTTATTTTAGAAAGTTAATGAGACACTTGAAATTCCAAAAACATTTTCCTTGAACAGCAGGCAGTAACTATTTTGATGTTGTTACTGAACCCAAGCTGGAATTTCTTTTTTTTTTTTTGAGATGGAGTTTCGCTCTTGTTGCCCAGGCTGGAGTGCAATGGCGCGATCTCAGCTCACAGCAACCTCTGCCTCCCGGGTTCAAGCCATTCTCCTGCCTCAGCCTCCGGAGTAGCTGGGATTACAGGCATACGCCACCACTCCCAGCTAATTTTGTATTTTTAGTAGAGACGGGGTTTCTCCATGTTGGTCAGGCTGGTCTTGAACTCTGGACCTCAGGTGATCTGCCCGCCTTGGCCTCCCAAAGTTCTGGTATTACAGGCGTGAGCCACCCCGCACCCAGCCCCAAGCTGGAATTTCAAACTCCTGTGTTTGATAAGTGAATTGTGCAGCCTGATTGAACTTTGTCATACTCAGGCCCTCAGGCGTGGATGTCTGTTGCTCCTGTCAACTTGACAGTTGTGAGAAAGAACCTCTCGATGAAGGACAGGCGGTCACATGATTAGGTTGGGATTTAAACTAAAGGGTAACACATTTTTTAGTAAGCCACCCTAAGATGGGATGTTAAAATGGGACTCTTGGGTTTCAGTTTCATCCAAAGCCCCAAAAGTAGAGAACAAAATACTGTTCAAAAGTGAGGTGTGGCTGGGCGTGGTGGTTCATGCCTGTCATTCCAGTGCTTTGGGAAGCTGAGACAGGAGGATGGCTTCAGCCCAGGAGTTAGAAGCTGCAGTGAGCTACAGTCATGCCACTGTACTCCAGCCTGGGTGACAGAGCAAGACCCTATCTAAAAAAAAGAAAAAAAAATAGATGCCATCAGGATGTTCTTTGAAGGACATTCCAGGACTTGGTGGAGCAGCTTAATTGGCCAGTACTAGCCCATCATCCATCTCCAGGAAATATAAGAGAGATCTTGAATTTGGAAATGGACAAGGCTGGTCAAGAGGACCATTTTGGGGAAAGCAGGCAGCATGGAGTGCTGACCCATAAATGGGAGAGACAAAGAGAGTATTTCTCCTTCGAGCCAAGCAAGAGCGGAATCTTGGACCACTTGGAGAGCTTGACAAGCGTCCCTGGGTCTGAGACATGTGAGGACTGGTATGGGACTTGCCAGGAAAATTCCACAGAAGAGCAGGAGGGCTGATGGAGCAGAAGCCTGCTGACAAGGACCGTCTGGAGAGGTGACAGGATGCCAGCAGAAGGGCAGGTCCTAGGACAGAAGCCAGCGAGGCACTGCTCCTGTGAAGGGCATTGCAGGAGGCCAGGCCAGCATGGACCCTCCTGGGAACCAACGGCAGCAGGTTACTGTCAATTGGCACTTGTTTCTGTTCCCTTAACGTTTCTCCCTCTCCTCTGCACCAGACCATTGGAGAATCTCAAATTGTAGAAATAAAAGGAAGAGAGGCTCAACCCTTCTCCTCCACTGCAGACTGCCAAGTCTAAGGGGGGCCAGAGTGGTGGGAGGACAGAAGCATTAATGGGTAAGAGTTGGCTAGACTAGAATGTTTGGTTTTGGTTTTGGTTTTTGCTTTCTTCCCATTTTCTTTCTTCCTTTTATTTTGTTGTCATTGTCTAAGATTAAAGTTGTTACTAAGTTAAAAAAATAAAGCCATGGTATCTTCCTGAAAGTTCTAAAAGGTGAGAACTATGAGACTAGAAACTAGATTTGCAGGGGCAGTGCGGAAAAATCACACTGCTTTCTGCTATCTCCCACAGAGTCCAGCTCATTCTATAAACACTAGTGAAGCATCAGAAACATTCCAAGAGATGAAGAAAAATGAATCCATTGTATTTGGACCTTACAACTATTTTATGAAAAGCCAAAAGTAAATCCCTCCAGGTGGATTTTGGGTTCCTCAAACAATTGCTTCAGCTGAAGTTTGAGGACCAACTGAAAGAGGAATCTTTGAGTCTGCACTAATAAAACAAGGTTAGGAAGCATGTAAAAGTAAAAGTTTTTTGTTCTTCCAAAGAATTGTGGCCCTCCCTGTCCTGAAGTCCAGAGAAGCCGAGCCCATCCAGAAGGCAGGCTGGCTTAAGCACCTCTCAGTGTGGTACCTGGGTGAGATTTTAAATGAGTTTCCCAGGGCACTTCTGTGATATGCTCTGATGAAGATGACTTTGTGCCAGTCAGAGCATCATTCCCTAAACAGCCTGCATCACTTTCTCATTAATTTTTAGTGCATTGGTCTCTGGGCTGTCATGCAATCTTTGTTTTGTTGGCTTAAAAACTTCTGTTTTAGATTCAGAGGGTATATGTGCATGTTTGTTACATGGGTATATTGCATAATGGTGAGGATTGGGCTTCTAGTATATCCATCCCCCAAATATTGAACATTGTATTCAATAGGTAATATTTCAACCCTAGTCTCCCTGCCACCTTTTTCCCTTTTGGAGTCCCCAGTGTCCATTATTTTCATCCTTATGTTCATGTGTACCCGTTGTTTAGCTCCCACTTAGAAGTGAGAACATGTGGTATTTAGTTTTCTGTTCCTGCATTAATTTGTCTAGGATAATGGCCTCCAGCTCCATTCATGTTACTGCAAAGGACATGATTTCATTCTTTTTAATGGCTGCATAGTATTCCATATTGTATATATTAATATATTACATTTTCTTTATACAATCAACCATTGATGGACACTTAGGTTGGTTCCATGACTTTGCCATTGGGAATAGTGCTGCGATAAACATACAAGCGCAGGTGTCTTTTTTAAGAGTGAAATAAACCCAACCTATTCAGAACATAAAAATTAGTTAGAGTACATGTGCGCAATGTTCTCTAACTAATTTTTATGTTCTGAATAGGTTTGGGTTTATTTTACTCTTAAAAAAAAATAGTTAGAAAATAAGCAAATAATAAAGTGACCCCAAGAAGAGTTTTCACAGGATAGAGAAAGGACATAGGGGTGGAAAGTGGGTGGGTGGGAGACTGGTGCTAAGGCTTCCAGAGCAGGTAGCATCTGGATTTGAATGACAACAGCCACAACAGGACTAAGTGCTAGGATATAATACTTACTGGGGGCTGTCTGTGTTGTAGGCACTGTCCAAAATTGCTTACATGCGTTATCTTATTTAATTCTCACAATTCAAGTACTATTATTAATAGTCCCATTTTACAAATGATAACATTAAGACACTCAGGGTTTAAGAAACTTGTTCAAGGTCCCAAGCTGACAGAGCTGGTCTGCAGACTTAGGCTATCCCACTCTAATACCATTCTGCTAGAATGACAAGCAAGAGCTTATTGGGTCAGCTAAGAGGGAACTCCAAGTGCAAAGGCACAGAGACCTGTGGCAATGTGGTGTTTCTGAGAAGTTGGATGCTGAGTGTATCAGTATTGATAAAATGCCCAGTTGGGGTGAAGAAACAGGAGAGAAGACTGGCATGAGTTGCTGGCCAGGTAAGTTGACAGCAGATCATGAAGGCTGCCGTTTTGTATACCATGCTAAGGGAGTTGGATGTTAGCCTGTAGGAGGAGATGGGGAGAGCTGCATTTCAGAAAGCTTATTTGGCTACTGGATGAAGATTGGAGTGAAGTGACAAAACAAGAGGCAGGGAGGCTAGTTAAGAAGCTTTTACAATATCCAGGTGAACAAGGCAAGTACGAAGATTGTAGTGGAACAGGAAAGAAGGTGATGGGGTTTGGTACAGATTTAGGGGCAGATCGAACAAATTTGGTTAGTTCGTGAAAGAGAAGAAGGGGCTTAAAATGAGTTTCTGGTTTATGCTGCTGTTAATAAGGGGACTCAGAAAGGATGACAGTGAAGGTGTTGAACTCTGTTTGGATCTGTTGGATACATAATGCCTAGTAATACTTAAGGGCCCTAGTAGAATAAATGTGTGTTGACCTTAGCAGAGTGAGCTGTAGACATATGTAAGAATAGATGTAAAGACTAGATCTACATAATCAATACTCTTGTTTAAAAATCACAAAATTTAAGGCCAGGAGCGGTGGCTGTGTAGTCCCAGGACTTTGGGAGGCTGAGGCAGGTGGATTCCTTGAGCTCAGGAGTTTGAGACCAGCCTGGGCAACATGGCAAAGCCCTGTCTCTGCAAAAAAAAAATACACAAATTAGCCAGGCATGGTGGTATGTGCCTGTAGTCTCAGCTACTTGGGAGGCAGAGGTGGAGGCAGAGGTGGGAAGATCACTTGAGCCCAGAAAGCGGAGGTTGCAGTGAGCCAATTGCATCACTGCACTCCAGCCTGGGTGATAGAGTGAGACTCTGTCTAAAAAAAAAAAAAAAAAAAAAAACAACTAAATAAAAAATCTAAATAAATAAAATCACAAAATTTTAAAAGCTGATATTGGATATTGTCATATGGAGTATTCTTTTTCACTCTTTTTAATTCTACTGTACATTCATATATGATTTTTTAATACTGTATAGATTATGCCAGTGCTGTTCATAGCCACCTTCATATATTATTATTCTTAGTCTGCTGGTATTCATCATATTAGGACAATTTGAGCTTACAAATCTAACTCTTTTGAAATATAGCATTAAGTATATTAGCAGATATTACTAGGTTTTGCTATATTTCCTGTATGTTGTATGTACCCAAATATATTAGTAACAAACACACAAAGAATCAAATGGTTTCTTTATAATTTCCAAAAGAGTCCAAACTAAACCACAAATTTTGCATAACAGTGTTGAAAATAAGATTTTTAAATGCTGGAAGTAAGTAACATTATCCACTTTTAAAGCATTTCATCCTTTTTTTGGTTTTGTAATATAATTCTTCAGAGTAATTAATGCAGATAGGAAGCACCTAAATGCTTAAAACAAGCTGTCAAGGTGTATTACTTCTTTCAACTTCTCCATTCCAGTCTATTGAGGGAATTAGTTGCACCATTGATGTTTACTTCCTTTTCTACATATTCAAATTTTTACTGTCTTCCATTCTAGATGAATATTAAAGTAGGATATTCACAAATCATGATGTCAATTTACTATTAGGATTTACTATTATTACCTTTTTCCAGCTTTACTGATGTATAATTGACAAATATAAATTGTATATATTCAAGGTATACAATGTGATGATTTGAAATACATTGTATAATGATTACCACAATCAAATTAATTAACACATACTTCTAGTTACTACTGTGTGTGGGTGGGGGGCAGTGGCAGTAAAGACACAAGATCTGCTCTCTTGGCAAATTTCAAGTAAACAATACAGTATTATTAACCGTAGTCACCATGCTGTACGTTAGACTGTCAGAACTTACTCATCTTATGACTGAAAGTTTATACCCTTTGACCAACATCTCCCCATTTTCCCCATGCTCCAGACTCTGTCAACCACCATTTTTTTTTTTTTTTTCTGAGATGGAGTCTGGCACTGTCGCCCAGGCTGGGCTAGAGTGCAGTGGTGCTATCTCGGCTCACTGCAACCTCCGCCTCCCGGCTTCAAGTGATTCTCCTGCCTCAACCTCCCAAGTAGCTTAGATTACAGGTGTCCACCACCATGCCCAGCTAATTTTTTGTATTTTTAGTAGAGACGGGGTTTCACATGTTGGCCAGGCTAGTCTCGAACTCCTGACCTGATGATTTGCCCGCCTAGGGCTCCCGAAGTGCTGAGATTACAGGCGTGAGCCACCGCGCCCAGCCTATCAACCACCGTTCTACTCCCTGCTTCTTTAAGTTCAACTTTTTTAGATTCTACATATTAATGAGATAATACAGTATTTACCTTTTTATGTCTGGCTTATTTCACTTAGCATAATGTCTTCCAGGTTCATCCATGTTGTCCCAAATAGCAAGATATCCTTCTTTTTTATGGCTGAAAAATATTCTATTGTATTAATATATACATTGTACATACTACCATTGTAAATATTCCATTGTGTGTGTGTGTGTGTGTATGTGAGAGAGAGAGAGAGAGTGTGTGTGTGTGTGTGTGTGTGTGTAACATTTTCTTCATTCATCTGTTGATGGATATTTAGCTTGTTTCTATATCTTGGCTATTGTGAATAATGCTGTAATGAACATAGGAATACAAATATCTTTAAGATCATGATTTTATTTCCTCTGAATATATACCCAGAAGTAGGATAGCTGGATCATATGGCAGTTCTAGTTTTAATTTTCTGAAGAACCCCCATACTATTTTCCATAATGGCTATACCACTTTACATTCCCATCAACAGTGCACAAGGGTTGCCTTTTCTCCATACCCTTGCCAATACTTGTTATCTCTTATCTTTTTGAAAATACTCATTCTAATAGCTCATTCTTATCATAATGAGGTAATATCTCATTGTAGTTTTGATTTGCGTCTTCCTGATGATTGGTGATGTTTCATGTAACTGTTGGCCATTTGTATATCATCTTTGGAAAAATGTTTATTTAGGTCCTTGGCCCATTTTTTAATCTTTTCTTTTTAAAAAAATTTTAGAGAAGGATGTCTTGTTATGTTGCTCAGGCTGGTTCCAAACTCCTGGCCTCGAGTGATCCACCTGCTTCAGCCTCCCAAGTAGCTGGGATTATAGACACAAGCCACCATGCCTGGCATTTACTATTGCTTTATTAAACTTCTAATTTTGTTAATGCATTGTTTTTTTTATTTGTTCAACTGCGTATCTGTGTTCTCTTGCATCTCATTGAGCTTCTTAAAGATAATTATTTTGAATTATTTATCAGATGATTTGCAGATCTCCATTTTTTTGGAGTCAGTTACTGGAACTGTATTCATTTTCTTGAGAGTGTCATGTTTGCCTGATTCTTCACAATCTATATAGCCTTATGTTGGCGTTTGTGCATTTGGATGAGCAAACACTTCCTCCAGTCATTACAGACTGGTTTTGGTAGGTAAAGATTTTCTTCTTTCGGGTCCCTAAGCTGATAAGATTGCCTCCAGGATTGCAGTTGAGTAGGGTTGCAGCCGGGTTACGTGGCTGCTGCTGGGTCTGCAATGGGGACCATGTTAGTGGGCCTATTACTAGGGGCTTGAGCAGGCTTGGATCCTGTCTGGCTCCTGGAAAGAATAAACTGCTTCCAGGGCCTTGGTCTGTAGAGTTGGTGCTGGGTAAAGAATATGCTTCAGGTTTCACAGTTGGGTTTGCAGATGGTGGGCCTGTTACCAGGCATACAGATGAGTGTGTATTCCTTCAGGTCCCTTGGAGTGTTCCTGCTGGGTTACTGAGTTGGTCCCTGGGCAAGGAGAATTGGCCATGGACCATGGCTGACAGGGGCTTGAACGGAATTACAGGGCTGCTTCATGGCTTACACTGAGACTGGGGCCTGCAGACATGCCTCCAGAGACACAGACAGGTGTGCCTCCTGCTAGGCTCCTGGGCAAGCAGGACTGCTCCTGGACCATGGCTGAGTGGGCTCGAGCTGGGTCACGGGGCTACTTCAGGCTTCTCCGTCAGACTGAGGTCAGCAGCTTGCCTCCAGAGGCATTGATGGGCATGTTTCCTGGCAGATCTCTGGGTGGACAGGACTGCTTCTGGATGAAGGCTAGGAAGGGACAGAACTAGGTTGCAGGCCCACCCCAAGATCTGCAATGGAATCAAAATCAGTGGGCCTGCCTTTAGGGCACAGAAAGGCATAGGTTTCAGCAAGCCCCTGGGTGGGCAAGACTGCTCTCAGACTGCAGCTGAGAGGGCTGGGACCAAGTTAAAGGGCTGTTTCAAGATCTGCTGTGAGATTGAGATCAGCCGACCTGCTTCCGAAGGCACAAATAGGCGTGACTCCCAGCAGGTGCCTGGGCAGGCAGGACTGGTCTCAAACTGCAGCTGAAAGTGGGTTTGGTTGAGTTACAGAGCTGATTCAGAGTCCACAGCTGAGACTGAGGCCTGTGGGCTTGTCACCAGAGGCACAGGTGAATGTGATTCCTCCTGGATTTCTTGGCAGATGGTTCTAGTGGCAGGACCAAGTCCACAGGGGGATGAAGCCATTTCTGGGTTTGTAGCTGGGACCATGGTCAGTGAGCCTGCCACCTAGGTGCAGCCTGCCAGTCAAAACAGCCCTCCTCAGTCTTGGGCTCCACCAGAGTTTTGCAGTCTTCTATCCAGGTCCCAAATCTCCCTCAAGGGAACTTTTGTCCATGGATGGCTGCCAAATTCTTGTTGAGTAGACCTTCTTCTATTCTTCCATCTCTCTCTTTACTATTGTAGTTTACATGGCTGATACAGTTAGAGTAACTGATCATGCTTTGTGTTTTATAGGATAACACTGGGCTACATAGTGCATAATACTTTTTAAGCATCTATTTCAATATAAATAAAGTTGCTTACTAAAATTGTTTGCAGATTACAAAAATAACCTTCACAAAACAGTAGCTTAAAAGATGAAATGTTTTCTGGTGGTGTCTAATTTTTAATGCTGAGTGTCTAATTTAGTGTTAGTGCCTAATTTTTAATGCTTAGTGTCTAATTAATTTTTAATGCTGCTTTTTTTTGTCCCCAGCAATTCTTTGAGGTAGAAGAAGAGAATGTTTATTTGCAAGATGCGAGTAGTGTCAAAACAAATATTTTGTTAAGAAAACTGAAAGAGAAAGAAGAAGTTATTAAAGAATTAAAAGAAGAACTAGACCAATATGAAGATTTTGGATTTCACAAAATGGTAAGTTTCAAGGCAAGGAATAATTAATTTTAATATATGTAAATAAAGTCATAAATAGTTAAAAGCTTGAGTTAATGATAAATTAAAATCCAACCGATGCATTTTGGGCATCTCCCCATAATATAAGCCAGTCTAATTCTTTTCTGCTCAATGGCCTATTCTAGAAAACCCATAACAATATGAATAGGAGCAATATAATGAATAGGAACAATAAAATTAAAAATACAATTTTTATTTAAGGGGAAATAAAATAACTTACCTCCCACTGCAAAAAATGTCCTACTCTAGAAGAGCGTGGGCGTGGATTTTTGTTGTAACCTAAGACTCCCACCCTTTTTTGCGGTCAAAGTAGTTGGAAAGACACAAAGCTAATCTTTCCAAGCCAGAGCTTCCAAGAAGCCAACTTGGAACAAAATGACATTTAAATAAAAATATCAAGAAGAAAAATCCCAGAGGATTTTCCCCTCAGTTTTTCCTGTTGCAGTGGGAGCCAGGAGCTGCTTTACTGGTTAGACAAACTACTGATGGGAGCAAAAATGGAATGACTGAGAAGGCACAAAGAGGAACATAAACTCCTGTCAAGGAGGAAGTTTAAGGGCTTTGGAAAATGTGGATCCTGAGAACGAATTCATTGTCATCTCATGTCTGCTCTGAGCCACCAGATGTCTCAGGCCCAACCACGGTCCAGAGCTGGAGAGGATTTTATTATTAAGTTCTAAGAACAAGAAGCTGATTGTTTGATTTGGAAAGGCTAGCAGATGCTGGGACCCAGGAGGAATAAAAGTCTATTGAATAGCAATAGCAGGTATCAGGTACTTCATCGATGGCATCTCTTCTCATTCTCACAGTTCAGTTTGCAGATGAAGAAGCAGAGACAGGGTGGTTAAGTAACTTCCTCATGGGCAAACAGGTAGTAGATGGTAAAGATGGTACATGAACCAAGGTTCACCTGAATCTAAAGTCCACTTACAGAGGGGGAGCTTTATCCTCTACAGTAAGAATTAAAGGTTGTAGTGAATATATAATATACATATGCATATAGAAAAGTATAGATTATAATGTATAGATTATGTTCTCATAATATATTATATTATAATGTGATATATTATAATACATTAATAATTATTAATAGATTAATACACAGAGGGCTACCCTCTTTGGGTCCCCTCCCTTTGTATGGGAGCTCTGTTTCCACTCTATTTCACTCTATTAAATCTTGCAACTGCACTCTTCTGGTCCGTGTTTGTTACCGCTCGAGCTGAGGTTTCGCTCACTGTCCACCACTGCTGTTTGCTGCCGTCGCAGACCTACCGCTGACTTCCGTCCCTCCAGATCCAGCAGGATGTCCGCTGTGCTCCTGATCCAGCGGGGCGCCCGTTGCCGCTCCCGATCGGGCTAAAGGCTTGCCATTGTTCCTGCAGGGCTAAGTGCCCAGGTTCATCATAATCAAGCTGAACATTAGTCACTGGGTTCCACGGTTCTCTTCCATGGCCCATGGCTTCTAATAGAGCTATAACACTCACTGCATGGCCCAAGATTCCATTCCTTGGAATCCATGAGGCCAAGAACCCCAGGTCAGAGAACACGAGGATTGCCACCATCTTGGAAGCGGCCAGCCACCACCGCATGGCCCAAGATTCCATTCCTTGGAATCCATGAGGCCAAGAACCCCAGGTCAGAGAACACGAGGCTTGCCACCATCTTGGAAGTGGCCTGCTGCCATTTTGGAAGCTGCCCAGCACCATCTTGGGAGCTCTGGGTGCAAGGACCCCCCAGTAACATTTTGGAGACCCAGATGGGACCTCCAAAGCGGTGAGTAATATTGGGACCACTTTCGCTTGCTATTCTGTCCTATCCTTAGAATTGGAGGAAAATACCAGGCACCTGTTGGCCAGTTAAAAACGATTAGCGTGGCCACCGGACTTAAGACTCAGGTGTGAGGCTGTCTGGGGAAGGGCTTTCTAACAACCCCCAACACTTCTGGGTTGGGGATGTTGGTCTGCCTGGAGCCAGCTTCCACTTTCAGTTTTCTTGGGGAAGCCAAGGGAAGACTAGAGGCAGAAACCTGTCGTCCCGAACTCCCGGCAGTAGCCGGTTGAGATCATGGCGCAGCCAGAAGTTTCTACTCAACAGTTGCCCATGCGTGCGCCCCTACCTTTCCTTCTGACCCATACCTCCTGGGTCCCGACCACAACTTTCTTGAAAGTGTAGCACCAAAATTCTCCTTACCTCTGAATCTACTTCCTCTGATCCCTGCCTCCTGGGTACTAATGGTTCAGACTTTCATTTCCTCTAGCAAGTTGTATCTCCAAAGGGATCTAAGGATGCTCTAGGCTGCATCCTTAGGCATCTAGGCTATAAATCCAGGGAGTCTTATCCCTGGTGTCCCTCCTGATTTAGGTATACAA
Source organism: Pongo pygmaeus (assembly GCF_028885625.2). Lineage (NCBI taxonomy): Eukaryota > Metazoa > Chordata > Mammalia > Primates > Hominidae > Pongo > Pongo pygmaeus. Next base: position 23,477,329 of record NC_072381.2, on the reverse strand, counting down.
TTCTCGACATGGGCAGTTATGTGGGACCTGTTCCCCACCACCCTTGCCAGGGCCCCAAGTTTGTAATGGCCAAGAGAGAGAGAGACAGGGTGGAGAGAGAGAGAGAGAGAGAGAGACGGAGAGAGAGAGAGATGGAGAGAGAGATGGAGAGACAAAGAGGGAGTCAAAAAGAAAGAAAAAGAAATAGTAAAAAAAAAAAAAAAAAGTGTGCCCTATTCTTTAAAAGCCAGAGTAAATTAAAAACCTGTAATTGATAATTGAAGGTCTTGTCTGTGACCCTGTAATACTCCAATGCCACTTTGTTGTCAGTGTAAATAAGGGCGTAGCCCGAAAGCCATGAGGCCACTGACAACCCGTAGCTTTCCTATAAAAAAATCCTTAACCCAGTAACCCACAGATAGGCCAAATGCATTCAGTCGGTAGTGGCAACTGCTTTCCTAACAGAAGAAAGTAGAAAAGTAACTTTTAGAGGAGACCTCATTGTGAGCACACTTCACCAGTTCAGAATTATTCTAAGTCAAAAAAGCAAAAAGGTAGCTTACTAACTCAAAAATCTTAAAGCATGAGCTATTCTGTTAGAAAAGGATAATGTAACTCCAACTACTGGTAGTTCCCTTAACCCAGCAGATTTCCTAACAGGGGATTTAAATCTTAATTACCATACAAAGGTCCGACCAGACCTAGGAGGAACTCCCTTCAGGACAGGACGATAAATGGTTCCTCCCAGTTGATTGAGGAAAAAACCACAATGGGTATTCAGTAATTGATACGGAGACTCTTGTGGAAGCAGAGTTAGAAAAATTGCCTAATAATTGGTCTCCTCAAACGTGGGAGCTGTTTGCACTAAGCCAAGTCTTAAAGTACTTAAAGAATAAAAAGACGATCTCAATCCTGACTCAAAGGTTAGCTATACCCTCTCTGAAACAAATTTGCATAAGAACTGTTGTTTATGGGAATGCTTCTTGATGGGGCATCTGGGTTGTTTTGAAATACTCAGGAACCCAGCCCAGGTCTAGAACTCACCCTTGAGCGCAAAGGCAATGTTGGGCACGCTGGTAAAGGACTACTAGAATCCAGCAGCCTGAACCCCTTTCTTTGTGATCAAGAAAGGCGGGAAAACAGATGCAGGACTGCTACATCAGTGAGCGTAACTAATCCGATAAGCAGAGGTCCATGGGTGGTTACGCACCCTGGAAAGGAATAAGCTTAGGACCATAGAGGACGCTCTAGGACTAATGCTCATTGGAAAATGACTAGGGGTGCTGGCATTCTTACGTTCTTTTTTCAGATGTGAAACGATCCCCCCAAGGCAAAAATGCCCCTAAGATGTATTCTGGAGAATTAGGACCAATTTGACCCTCAGACACTAAGAAAGAAATGACTTACATTCTTCTGCAGTACTGCCTGGCCACGACATCCTCCTCAAGGGGGAGAAACCAGGCCTCCTGAGGGAGGTATAAATTATAACACCATCTTACAGCTGGACCTCTTTTGTAGGAAAAAGACAAATGGAGTGAAGTGTCATATGTACAAACTTTCTTTTCATTGAGAGACAACTCGCAATTATGTAAAAAGTGTGATTTATGCCCTACAGGAAGCCCTCAGTCTACCTCCCTACCCCAGCATCCCCCCGACTCCTTCCCCAACTAATAAGGACCCCCCTTCAACCCAAATGGTCCAAGAGGAGATAGACAAAGGGGTAAACAATGAACCAAAGAGTGCCAATATTCCCCGATTGTGCCCCCTCCAAGCAGTGGGAGGAGGAGAATTCGGCCCAGCTAGAGTGCATGTACCTTTTTCTTTCTCAGACTTAAAGCAAATTAAAATAGACCTAGGTAAATTCTCAGATAACCCTGATGGCTATATTGATGTTTTACAAGGGTTAGGACAATCCTTTGATCTGACATGGACAGATACAATGTTACTGCTAAATCAGACACTAACCCCAAATGAGAGAAGTGCCGCCATAACTGCAGCCCGAGAGTTTGGTGATCTCTGGTATCTCAGTCAGGTCAATGATAGGATGACAACAGAGGAAAAAGAATGATTCCCCACAGGCCAGCAGGCAGTTCCCAGTGTAGACCCTCACTGGGACACAGAATCAGAACATGGAGATTGGTGCCACAGACATTTGCTAACTTGTGTGCTAGAAGGACTAAGGGAAACTAGGAAGAAGCCTATGAATTATTCAATGATGTCCACTATAACACAGGGAAAGGAAGAAAATCCTACTGCCTTTCTGGAGAGACTAAGGGAGGCATTGAGGAAGCATACCTCCCTGTCACCTGACTCTATTGAAGGCCAACTAATCTTAAAGGATAAGTTTATCGCTCAGTCAGCTGCAGACGTTAGAAAAAAACTTCAAAAGTCTGCCTTAGGCCCAGAGCAAAACTTAGAAACCCTATTGAACTTGGCAACCTCAGTTTTTTATAATAGAGATCAGGAGGAGCAGGCGGAATGGGACAAACGGGATAAAAAAAGGCGACCGCTTTAGTCATGGCCCCAGGCAAGCAGACTTTGGAGGCTCTGGAAAAGGGAAAAGCTGGGAAAATCGAATGCCTAATAGGGCTTGCTTCCACTGTGGTCTACAAGGACACCTTAAAAAAGATTGTCCAAGTACAAGTAAGCCGCCCTCTCTTCCATGCCCCTTATGTCAAGGGAATCACTGGAAGGCCCACTGCCCCAGGGGACGAAGGTCCTCTGAGTCAGAAGCCACTAACCAGGTGATCCAGCAGCAGGACTGAGGGTGCCTGGGGCAAGCGCCAGCCCATGCCATCACCCTCACAGAGCCCCAGATATGCTTGATCATTGAGGGCCAGGAGGTTAACTGTCTCCTGGACACTGGCGCAGCCTTCTCAGTCTTTTTTTTTTTTTTTTTTTTTTTGAGACAGAGTCTTGCTCTGTCGCCCAGGCTGGAGTGCAGTGGCGCAATCTTGGCTCACTGCAAGCTCCACATCCCGGGTTCACACCATTCTCCTGCCTCAGCCTCCTGAGTAGCTGAGACTACAGGTGCCCACCACCACGCCCAGCTAATTTTTTGTATGTTTTAGTAGAGACGGGGTTTCACCGTGTTAGCCAGGATGGTCTCGATCTCCTGACTTCATGATTCACCCACCTCGGCCTCCCAAAGTGCTGGGATTACAGGCGTGAGCCACTGCGCCGGCCCCTTCTCAGTCTTAGTCTCCTATCCAAGGGGTCCTAGGACAGCCAGTCACTAGATACTTCTCCCAGCCACTAAGTCGTGACTGGGGAACTTTACTCTTTTCACATGCTTTTCTAATTATGCCTGAAAGCCCCACTTCCTTGTTAGGGAGAGACATTCTAGGAAAAGCAGGGGCCATTATACACCTGAACATAGGAGAAGGAACACCCATTTGTTGTCCCCTACTTGAGGAAGGAATTAATCCTGAAGTCTGGGCAACAGAAGGACAATATGGACGAGCAAAGAATGCCCGTCCTGTTCAAATTAAACTAAAGGATTGCACCTCCTTTCCCTACCAAAGGCAGTACCCCCTTAGACCTGAGGCCCAACAAGGACTCCAAAAGATTGTTAAGGACCTAAAAGCCCAAGGTCTAGTAAAACCATGCAATAGCCCCTGCAATACTCTAATTTTAGGAGTACAGAAACCCAACGGACAGTGGAGGTTAGTGCTCTCAGGATTATCAATGAGGCTGTTGTTCCTCTATACCCAGCTATACCTAACCCTTGTACTCTGCTTTCCCAAATACCAGAGGAAGCAGAGTGGTTTACAGTCCTGGACCTTAAGGATACCTTTTTCTGCATCTTTGTACATCCTGACTCTCAATTCTTGTTTTCCTTTGAAGATCCTTCAAACCCAATGTCTCAACTCACCTGTACTGTTTTACCCCAAGGGTTCAGGGATAGCCCCCATCTATTTGGCCAGGCATTAGCCCAAGACTTGAGCCAGTTCTCATACCTGGACATTCTTGTCCTTTGGTACATGGATGATTTACTTTTAGCCGCCCATTTAGAGACCTTGTGCCATCAAGCCACCCAAGCGCTCTTAAATTTCCTCGCTACCTGTGGCTACAAGATTTCCAAACCAAAAGCTCAGCTCTGCTCACAGCAGGTTAAATACTTAGGGCTAAAATTATCCAAAGGCACCAGGGCCCTCAGTGAGGAATGTATCCAGACTATACTGGCTTATCCTCATCCCAAAACCCTAAAGCAACTAAGAGGGTTCCTTGGCATAACAGGCTTCTGCCGAATATGGATTCCCAGGTATGGCGAAATAGCCAGACCATTATATACACTAATTAAGGAAACTCAGAAAGCCAATACCCATTTAGTAAGATGGACACCTGAAGCAGACGTGGCTTTCCAGGCCCTAAAGAAGGCCCTAACCCAAGCCCCAGTGTTAAGCTTGCCAATGGGGCAAGACTTTTCTTTATATGTCACAGAAAAAAACAGGAATAGCTCTAGGAGTCCTCACACAGGTCTGAGGGATGAGCTTGCAACCTGTGGCATACCTGAGTAAGGAAATTGATGTAGTGGCAAAGGGTTGGCCTCATTGTTTTTATTTTTGTTTGTTAGCTTGTTTTTTTGAGACAGAGTCTCACTCTGTCGCCTAGGCTGGAGTGCAATGGCGCCATCTCGGCTCACTGCAAGCTCTGCCTCCCGGTTTCATGCCATCCTCCTGCCTCAGCCTCCCAAGTAGCTGGGACTACAGGTGCACACCACCACGCCCGGCTAATTTTTTGTATTTTTAGTAGAGATGGGGTTTCACCGTGTTCGCCAGGATGGTCTCGATCTCCTGACCTTGTGATCTGCCCACCTCGGCCTCCCAAAGTGCTGGGATTATAGGTGTGAGCCACCACGCCCGGCTGGGTTGGCCTCATTGTTTACGGGTAGTGGTGGCAATAGCAGTCTTAGTATCTGAAGCAGTTAAAATAATACAGGGAAGAGATCTTACTGTGTGCTGTGTGGACATCTTATGATGTGAATGGCATACTCACTGCTAAAGGGGACTTGTGGCTGTCAGACAACTGTTTACTTAAATATCAGGCTCTATTACTTGAAGGGCCAGTGCTGCGACTGTGCACTTGTGCAACTCTTAACCCAGCCACATTTCTTCCAGACAAAGAAGAAAAGATAGAACATAACTGTCATCAAGTAATTGCTCAAACCTATGCCGCTGGAGGGGACCTTTTAGAGGTTCCCTTGACTGATCCCGACCTCAACTTGTATACTGATGGAAGTTCCTTTGTAGAAAAAGGACTTCGAAAAGCGGGGTATGCAGTTGTCAGTGATAATGGAATACTTAAAAGTAATCCCCTCACTCCAGGAACTAGTGCTCAGCTGGTAAAACTAATAGCCCTCACTTGGGCAGTAGAATTAAGAGAAGGAAAAAGGGTGAATATATATACAGACTAGTATGCTTACCTAGTCCTCCATGCCCATGCAGCAATATGGAGAGAAAGGAAATTCCTAACTTCCGAGGGAACACCTATCAAACATCAGGAAGCCATTAGGGAATTATTATTGGCTGTACAGAAACCTAAAGAGGTGGCAGTCTTAGACTGGTGGGGTCATCAGAAAGGAAAGGAAAGGGAAATAGAAAGGAACCACCAAGCGGATATTGAAGCCAAAAGAGCCACAAGGCAGGACCCTCCATCAGAAATGCTTATAGAAGGGGACCCCTAGTATGGGGTAATCCCCTCCAGGAAACCAGGCCCCAGTACTCAGAAGAAGAAATAGAATGGGGAACCTCACGAGGACATAGTTGCCCTCCCTCAGGATGGCTAGCCACGGAAGAAGGAAAAATACTTTTGCCTGCAGCTAACCAATGGAAATTACTTAAAACCCTTCACCAAACCTTTCACTTAGGCATTAATAGCACCCATCAGGTGGCCAAATTATTATTTACTGGACCAGGCCTTTTCAAAACTATCAAGCAGATAGTCAGAGCTTGTAAAGTGTGCCAAAGAAATAATCCCCTGCACTGCAGGCCATACATTTCAATCCCTGTATCTTTAAGCTCCTTGTTAAGTTTGTCTCTTCCAGAATCGAAGCTGTAAAACTACAAATCATTATTCAAATGGTGCCCCAGATGCAGTCTATGTCTAAGATCTACCACAGACCCCTGGACCAGCCTGCTAGCCCATGCTCCGATGTTAATGACATCAAAGGCACCCCTCCCGAGGAAATCTCAACTGCACGACCCCTACTACACCCCAATTCAGCAGGAAGCAGTTAGAGTGGTCGTCGGCCAACCTCCCCAACAGCACTTGGGTTTTCCTGTTGAGAGGGGGCACTGAAAGACAGGACTAGCTGGATTTCCTAGGCCGACTAAGAATCCCTAGGCCTAGCTGGGAAGATGACCGCTTCCACCTTTAAACACGGGGCTTGCAACTTAGCTCACACCAGACCAGATAGTAAGGAGAGCTCGCTAAAATGCTCAAGAGTAAAAACAGGAGGTAAAGAAATAGCCAATCATCTGTGCCTGAGAGCACAGTGGGAGGGACAATGATCGGGATATAAACGTGGCATTCGACCTGGCAATGGCTACCCTCTTTGGGTCCCTTCCCTTTGTATGGGAGCCCTGTTACCACTCTATTTCACTCTGTTAAATCTTGCAACTGCAAAAAAAAAAAATACACATAGAAATATCGACACATGCATACAGGAAAATCTGAAAAGTTATATGTCAAAATGTTAACACTAGGAAGAAACACTTATGGGTTGCTCATGTCTTTGAATACAATCTATGGTTTATCTAAATCCCTCACTAGTACTCTTATTTAAAACTTCAACGTTATAAGAGATAATGAATCAAACACAAACCATTCTAAAGGATCGTATTTAAACTGGTTTAAATGTTTGCTTTAAGTGTTTACTTTGTTAATCTATTAGAAATCTTTATATCTAGAAAAAAATTGAGCACCTTCTAAGGAATACAGTATTGTGTCAATAGCCTAGATCTAATAAAATTGAATATTAATTTTTGTATATATCTTGGACTAGGAAGCACATTCAATTTTTGCATTTGCCTTTGAAAAACCTTTTCTTGGGTTTACATTTACTTGTACTTTTTGAAGAAAACAGTTTAATAGAAAAGGCTAAAAACTGTAATAGTTCGCTTTTAATCCTGCCTTGGCCAAAGACATCCAGAGTAGATGTGGCAAGGCAATTTTGATCCATTTATTTCCCATTTGTGAAATGCAACATGATACCCGCCTGGCTAAACTAGAGTTATGATAAGAACACCTGCTGTGTTGAATGTAAATTGCTTCAAGTTCTTTGAAGAAATATTCATGTATCAACTCAGGTATTATAAGGAAATGCACAAATCCTTATGGCCATCAGTTTATGTTCCATAAAATGTAGCAAACAGACCTCTGGACTGTTGAGAACACCCCAATTGGGTAAGACAGCTCCCTATACTCTTGAAATGTTTACACCTCTAACTTTTCTCTTCAGCTGGTTACCTGGCCCAGCTGGACATTCTGGGGAAAGCGTGAGGATGGGCTGTGGCTTTGTGAAGAGGAGAGCAGGTGGGAGCCACACTGGCTCATGTGTAAGCAGGCTGTTCTCTGGCTTTCAATGGCATCCGGAATACCCTGGTTATTCCAATGAAATTAGCCACAAAAGAGCACATTAGAATTTCTGTAAACACTCTTAAAATTTGAGGAAGGTGAAGTGATTCTGATTAACGGGGTGTATGGATTTCTCCTGGAGACCCCAACAAAGCACAGGGCTCTGCTCTCCCCTCCTGACTGAGGGTGATGGAAAGCATACGTGTCACCATTTCAAGAACACAGACATGAATGCCACAAAGGCAGATCATAGCTTATATCAAATAAAATGAGACACTTTTTTCTACATAGTCTAAGAACAAACTTTCCTAAAACCTTAAGTTCTAGATGATCTTTTTTATTTGAAATTTCATCTGATTCAACTGCCCCCTCTAGTGGTATTTTAAAAACCCTTGGGACACCAAGTCTCAAATTAGATTGGGAACACGGAATTTGGAAAAACAATTAAAAATTTCAAAGTAGCAGTGGAAGTAAGTTGAAAAAAAAAGTGAAATAAACAAGCTTTATTTAGTTTATCTACAGTTATCTAATTTACTCTTACTGATTATCAAATTACTTCAATAGCTTTATAATTAATAAGCAGTTGTAATTTCTCATCTCCAGATGGGAACATCCTGAATGTTGAATTTTCCCAAGAGCAACTTCATTCAAGGGATGAAATGTTCAGGTTTTATTCGGTGGGAAATCAATGTGACTCAGCTGCATACCATTGTAGTCATCAGGTTTCCATGCTGTCCGTTGGCTAATCCTCTTGAGAATTTATAAAGGAGGTTAGCCTTTATGTCTCTGTAATTGTGTGTGTGTGTGTTTCTGTGTGTGTGTGTGTGTGTGTGTGTGTGTGCCTGTGCATGTGTTTTAATTTCAATTGGAGCTGGCATTTTGAATAGACTTTTCATTTTTCTTTCTTATCCCAACATTGATGAGCCCTGCAACCATCACCCACCTACCTTCCATTGCTGAGCATATCTGTTTGTTGCTGACAGCTCTGAAACAGAGCTGTCATTCAAGAGTGGCAGCTCTGCAGGGTTGCACTGCCCAGAGTGCCACTTTCCTGGTTGTCACTCATTGGGAAAGCACCTGCTCTTCTCTGTGACTGTCATGAGGCATGGGCTTGCATCAGAACTCTGCTCCTCCCCAGAAAATTGAGATGTCCAATTCAATGGAGCCCGTGGAGGGGAAACTGCTGAGAAGGCACAGAAAGTGCTCTGAAGCAGGACTTCTCAGACTTTACCGCTCACATGCATCACCTGCAGATCTCATTAGATGCAGACTCTGACACAGTAGCCCTGGGTTGGGCCTGAGGGGCTGCATTTCCAATCAGTTCCCAGGTGATGCTGAGGCTCCTGGTCCATGGACCGCATTTGAGGAGCAAAGCTCCCAAGTACACCTGTTTTCAAAAATGATTCTTTCGAGATTCAATTTGGGATTCAGTTTCTAATTCTATGCATCTTGTGAATATTCCCAAAAGATATAGCACATATGCCATCACCTGAAGTCCTAGTTTGTATAATATGAAAGGAAAACTTGAGATTGGTAAGTTTCTTTACAATTTTGAAATTCCAGAATGATCATGGATTACACACAGTCTCTCTTACAGTATAGTGTGGTTTAAACGGCTACATCCAGTTAACTGCCCTTTTGTGATTTCCGTCCTTGTTAACCTAATTTTATTAATGCAGTTTATTTTTTAAAAGTCTCCTGGTTTAAGCAAGCACAAACTAGCAGTGTGGGCAGATGGCAGAAGGAACACCACCACAAAACCTGCCACTCAGAGTGTAACAGAGGACCGTAGCAGCTCAGAACGATCCCTTTGTTCATTTTGCTAATGAGTGTCCTCATTGCTGTGGGCGTCTGAATAGTTAATTACTTGCAGTTCCCGCAGCTGACAGATGGTGGGGACAGAGCTAAGGGTTAATCTCGGAAGAACAGGGGTTGTGGATTGATATGTGGAGGACAAACCCCCGGATTTAATGTTTTCCTTGCTTCCTGCTTTCATACAAAAAGATTCTTAGAACCCGTAGTTAGGTATTAGCTGCTACCATTTGTAAATTTTACACTTCATCTGATGAATTCAAATAGTTCTTCTTTAGTTTATGAGAATTGGGTGCTCGTGTAATCCTCTGTGGATGTTCATATTCTGCCACTGTTAGGAAAAGTATGCTTAAGCCTATTAAGGCCAGTATTGTTTGTTTATTTCTTTCCACACACACACACACACACACACACACACACACACAAACCTTTTAGTCTATAAATTTATTCTGTGATAGTCTCAAATTGAACAATGTGGGACAAGAAATTAATGACTGGGATTCTTCCTTTATTAAGAAAACAGTGTTGTTTATTAACTACTTACTAGGTTTGTTAGTTCTCATTAGTTAAGATGAATTGGGCTCAAATAATTTAAATGAAATGGTGAATCAAAGTCATGAAGATTTGTAATTGAGCTTAGTGCAAAATTTAACAACATATTTTAAATATTACTAACTCTTAAACACACACACACACACACACACATATATATACCATACATAATTTCATTAGTAAGTCACTTGTTTTAAAGGACTTATTAATGTACTTATTAATGTACTACAAACAATTTAAATCACTTCTTTTTCTTTAAAACTGTTACAGGGGAAAATGTTTTAATAATTTACTTCCACGTATCCTTAAACTTAAATGAAAGTGTAGTTCCAAAGGGAAATCAGTCAAAAGAAATTATTTTGTTTTTGATGGAAGATTTTATTTTTATTTATTGCCATCATGGAATTACTGTAAAAAGAATAAGTTATAATTCACCTGTGATGACCTTAAATTCAAAAGTATTTTTAATGTCTATAGTAATTTTGAACAAGGCATGTAGAATCTTCTATCTCCTTTGGCATAATAGTATTTTGAGATTGTATAATCTGTTTAATATCGTACCACAGTAAACTATAAAGTTCTGCACCAGCTTCCCCAATCCATTACATCTTAATTTTTTTTTTTAATGTGTGGCAGTAAAATCTAGACAACCATAAGGGAGGATATTCAGATGTTTTCAATAGCTTTGAAACAGACAAGAAGAAGAAGGCAAAAAAAAAAAAAGAGTAGCTGTCCCAATAAGCGCGTCTATTGCGTAAGAAAAAGCTCTCCCATAATGGACATGGCAAGATTTAAACAAAAGACGCACATAATAAAAATGTAAATGAGTTTGCTTTACTAAAACTATAACTTTAAAGTCTTTTGTTGTAAGTTATCCTGAAACCTTCTTACAAGGTAATCACTGTTTGCATAGAGATTTAAACCGAAGTCTTCAATAGCATTAAACGCCTGCACAGACCCCGTGTGACAAGCATGCAAAGCCATGTTAATGTTCAGAATATGAATTGCCTCTGGGTGGCTCCTCCACCAAGCAGAAAACCAACTGTGTGGATATCCGTGTGCCTGATGGACTCCATGCGGCTCCCAGCCTGAAAACGTCACCACTTTGACATGTGATGTGCTCCTCATGACACTGGCAGCACTGACACTGGGAAATGCCACAAAGGCAACAAGCCCCCCTCCTTAGCCATGCACTCTGCCACCCCCTGGCGCTGCCCGTCCTGGTCCCCCCAGCCTGCCTAGTTACAGGCGGACAGCACTTCAGACACACACAGAGGGAAGTGTGGGTGGAGGGGCCCCAGCTGCCTCCCCGGACACAGCCTCCATAATGAATTGACCTGAATGATGAGGGCACACAAACAGTATGATATGCATTATTCCTGTCAATAAAATGTCCCCATGTGTTGAGGTCTTTGTAGAGAATGTACTGGAGCCTTTCTTCCAGCAAGCTCTATTTAGGCTCCTTCCTTTTTACTATTCTTATTATAAGTGTGTAATAGAATTCAGAAAATTATATGATAGCTTTTCTGTATCTGTATTGTCCTTGTCTTGCATATTTAAATCCTTGGCTCCCTGCTTAGGAATATGGCATTCTCCATCTTTTAGGAATCTTTTGCCAAAGAAACCAGCTCTCCAAAATCAAACCTAGAAAAGGAAAATTTGGAGTACAAAGTGGAAAATGAGAGGCTGCTTCAGATCATTTCAGAGCTTGAAGAAGAAATCCAGATCAATCTAAAAGAAAATTCAGCATTAGGTAACATTTTGAAATCACTTTTGAGAAAAATCTATATATTGGTCACTTTGTAAAGCTCATAACTATGTTTGTCTTTTCCAAACATACATTCGTTTGGTTATTTACATTTGAAAGATCAATTTCATAGCCATCTTTGCTTTTTATTGAAGATAGCATTTCTTGCTTGGGACAGAGGATGTGTTTGTAGTTGTACCCCTGAGCCATGTCATGTTAATTCAGGATGTTGTTTCAAGACAGACATTGGCCTTTGCAAAAATTTGCTAATCAATGCTCCATTTCACTTAGCAATATTATAGCCAGATAGAAACTTTTGCTGATTTCTTTCAGATGCTTAACTGATTATCTAAACTTGATAACATTTAAATACTTAAGAATGCATATAGGGATATGCTTTGAAGAGTTAGCCCTTCAGGAAAATATGCTAGTACTTAGTAGTTACTTCAATTTTTGATACAAAGCTTAAATATACAATTTCATTTGTGTACTTAATACCCCTTTTCTTTCATACCACAAACATTGGTGAAAGTTGTGTTTAAATCACCGAAGTTGTTAGAACATGTGGAAAAGAGAAAAAAATAATCACCAAGGTGAGATTGCTCTAACGTATTTTTTCATTTAACTGTGATCCGAGTGATTATGTTAATTACATGATGTTGTCCTTAATCTTCAGTATTCAAAGAATGAGCAGGCAATAAAATGAATTATAGCAAAATATCAGTAAAATGAGATATACTATATTAATATTATCCCTTGGATGTAAAATTCTACCATGCCAGTATAGTCTCGTTCTCTTCTGCTGTGGCATAGCGAGGCTTTTTAGTTTTGGGTCGTTCTTATTAAGTCATAAACTGCCACCTGCTAAAGCTCTTTGTATTGGCTGTGACTAACAGCAAAAATGTCCGTCGCTAGTATTGATGAAAAGCTTTCAGCCCTCAGCCACACTTGGATCTTGAACTTACTTCTTAATCCCTATCTGACCAGCCATCTGAACAGCAGGAAGAAGGCTGTGAATGTCAAGGGCAGTTGTGAAGGTCACAGTCCTGCTAGGCCTTGTGTCCACTATGCCTGCTAGTGCCCCACAGCCTGCCCTGAAGCAGGCCATTTAAATACAGGGGCATAAGCGTGTAATTTCATGGTTGGCCTCTCTCTCCTTTTGTTTACAGAAGATGAACTTATAAGTATGAAAGAGATGGCAGAAAAGGATCACAAAACTATTCAAAAGGTACTATAACGTTTTTACGTTGATAAATGACTCTTTTAAATGGAACTATAGGCGCAATTGGCCAAATAACACTGTGTCCAGAGTGTCTTATGACATAGAGGAAAGTTGATTCACATATTTAATCTCTCCCCACTATTTGGGAAGGGTGACTAGAGGCAAATAAGGACTCCATCTTGAAAACTCACGAATGTGTAGATACTTCTTTTGTTTGGGATCACTGACCATCTGTCTGCCTTGTTGATTTTAAGGCACCGAAAAGTTACATGACACAGACAAGTCTGAAGATGAGCTTGCAGTTAAGGAAAAAATTATATTAAAATGAACAGTCTTATTTTCAGATCAGATGTTAGTTGATGTTCATGAATGAGCTGGGCTTATGTTATCTGGTAAATGTTTAGAGCAGGGAATTCTTTTGGTAGAACAAAAATCAAGATTTCCAAGGTGGGGCGCAGTGGTTCACACCTGTAATCCTAGCAGCTTTGCAGGCCAAGGTTGGAGAATCTCCTGAGCCCAGAAGTTCAAGGCCAGCCTGGAAAACATAGTGAGACCCCCGTCTTTATAAAAATAAAAAAAATTAGCCGAGTGTGGTGGCACATATCTGTAGTCCCAGCTACTCGGGAGGCTGAAGTAGGAAGATTGCTTAAGCTCAGAAGTTCGGGGCTGCAGTGAGCTAGAATTGCACCACTGCACTCCAGCCTAGACAACAGAGTGAGACCCTGTCTGAAACACACATACACACACACCACCAACCCCCACAACCACAAGATTTCCTAGTGCATTGAATTTAATGCAGTAGGATCTCAGCAATTCCTGCTCTCCCTGCACACGTGGGGCTCCCCAACTCTGTTCTCATTTATCCATAAACTTCCCTATTGTGGCTCTCAGTTACCATTCTGTTATGGTCTATCTTCCCTGCCCTACTGGAGGCTCCATGAGGGTGGAAACTGCCCTCTCTGGTCTCTTAGTGGGGAGCATGATGCCTGAGGCACTGAAAAATACTCCAAGAGAGGAATAGAATAAGAATGCATTTACAGTTCAACAGTTTACAGATAAACAAGCAGATTCACATCCCCAAATTATTCCAGATAAACATAAATGTCTTCCAGTAACTGAACCGAGTATCCGTTTTTAAGTTAAAATGGATTAAAATCAGACAAAATTAAGAATTCAATTTCACATTTGCACTAGCCACATTTGAAGAGCTCAGCCACCACATGTGCCTAAGTTTAGGTTCAGATTTCAACCAGGCCTGATATTGCCATTCAAGATATTCTTTTTTTTAATTTTTAAAAATGTTTTGTCCTTTATTTCTTCTAAAAAAATGGGATATATATGCAGAACGTGCAGGTTTGTTACATAGGTATACGTGTGCCATGGTGGTTTGTTGCACCTATTGACCCATCCTCTAAGTTCTGTCCGCTCACCCCGCAACCCCCCAACAGGCCCTGGTGTGTGTTTTTCCCCAATCTGTGTCCATGTATTCTCAATGTTCGACTCCTACTTATGAGTGAGAACATGTGGTGTTTGGTTTTCTGTTCCTGTGTTAGTTTGCAGAGGATGATGGCTTCCAGCTTCATCCATTTCCCTGCAAAGGACATGATCTCATTCCTTTTTATGGCTGCATAGTATTCCATGGTGTATATGTACCACATTTTCTTTATCCAGTCTATCACTGATGGGTATTTGGGTTGGTTCCATGTCTTTGCTATTGTAAATAATGCTGTGGTAAACATACGTGTGCATGTCTCTTTATAGTAAAATGATTGATATTCCTTTGAGTATATACCCAGTGATGGGATTGCTGGGTCAAATGGTATTTCTGGTTCTAGATCCTTGAGGAATACTCCATACTGTCTTCCACAATGATTGAACTAATTTGCATTCCCACTGACAGTGTAAAAGTGTTCCTATTTCTCCACAGCCTCACCAGCATCTATTGTTTCCTGATTTTTTAATAATTGCCATTCTGACTGATGTGACATGGTATCTCATTGTGGTTTTGATTTGCATTTCTCTGATGATCAGTGATGTTGAGCTTTTTTTCACATGTTCATTGGCCACGTGAATGTCTTCTTTTGAGAAGTGTCTGTTCATATCCTTCGCCCACTTTTTGATGGGGTTGTTTTTTTCTTGTAAATTTGATTAAGTTCCTTGTAGATTCTGGATATTAGACCTTTGTCAGATGGGTAGATTGCAAAGATTTTCTCCCATTCTGTAGGTTGCCTGTTCACTCTGATGATAGTTTCTTTTGTGCAGAAGCTCTTTAGTTTAATTAGATCCATTCGTCAATTTTGGCTTTTGTTGCAATTGCTTTTGGTGTTTTTGTCATGAAGTGTTTGTGCACACCTATGTCCTGAATGGTATTGCCTAGGTTTTCTTCTAGGTTTTCATGGTTTTGAGTTTTACATTTAAGTCTTTAATTCATCTTGAGTTAATTTTTGTATAAGGTGTAAGGAAGGGGTCCAGTTTCAGTTTTCTGCATATGGCTAGCCAGTTTTCCCAGCACCATTTACTGAATAGGAGATCCTTTCCCCATTGCTTGTTTTTGTCAGGTCTGTCGAAGATCAGATGGTTGTAGATGTGTGGTGTTATTTCTGAGGTCTCTGTTCTGCTCCATTGGTCTATATGTCTGTTTTGGTACCAGTACCATGCTGTTTTGGTTACTGTAACCTTGTAATATAGTTTGAAGTCAGGTAGTGTGATGCCTCCAACTTTGTTCTTTTTGCTTAGGATTGTCTTGGCTGTACAGGGTCTTCTTTGATTCCATATGAAATTTAAAATAGTTTTTACTAATTCTGTGAAGAATGTCAATGGTAGTTTGATGGAAATAGCATTGAATCTATAAATTACTTTGGGCAGTATGGCCATTTTCATGATATTGATTCTTCCTATCCATGAGGATGGAATGTTTTTTCATTTGTTTGTGTCCTCTCTTATTTCCTCATTCAAGATATTCTTAGATTTTAGATAAAACTACTTTTAAGAAGTATTTTTCAAAGAAATGGTTACCCTGATTGGTCAGAGGTGGGAGATGTTTCCCTGATAACTGAATCTCTCACAGGTTTTCACAAGGGGAGTTCATTTTCTTAGGCTTCACCCTATTTGCAGTGACGATAATGTAAATTCCATTTAATCTTCTTGGCATCAACCTCTAAGGTCAGAAATAAAGTCTCAGCCTTCTAGTTTCACTTAATAACCAACCAGGGAACCATCACCAGTTCTTCCTTTCCTCCTTCCTTTCCTCCCTCCTTTCCTCCCTCCTTTCTCCCTCCTTTCCTCCCTCCCTCCTTTCCTCCCTCCCTCCCTCCTTTCCTTCCTCTCTCCCTCCCTCCTTCCCTCCCTACCTCCCTCCTTCCCTCCCTACCTCCCTTCCCTCCCTTCCCTCCCTTCCTTCTCTTCCCTCCCTTCCTTCCCTCCCTTCCCTCCCTCCCTTCCTTCTTCCCTCCCTTCTTTTTTCCCTTCCCTTCCCTTCCCTTCCCCTCCCCTCCCCTCCCCTCCCCTTCTCTTCCTTGTCTCAGGCTCACTCTGTCCCTAAGGCTGGAGTACAGTAGTATGATAATGTCTCACTTGCAGCCTCAAACATCCAGGCTCAAGCGATCCTCCCATCTCAGCTCCCAGAGTAGCTGGGACTAAAGAGGAGTACCACCACACTTGGCTAATTTTTTATTTTTCTATTTTTGTAGAAACAGGGCCTCCCTATATTGCCCAGTCTGGTTTCAAACTCCTGGCCTCAAGTGATGCTCCCACCTCGTCCTCCCAAAGTGTTAGGATTACAGGTGTGAGCCACTGCACTGGGCCCGGTTCTTTATTGAAAATGTTTCTCAAGCTCTTCAGTCTGTGCTACCACTGGTAGAAATGAGTAGCATGTACTTCCTACTCTCTATAAGGAATACAATAACCAATTAAAGCAAAAAAAAAAAAAAATCTCACTGGTAAGCCACCAATTGATGGCTGGCTATATCTGGCAGTTTAAATATGTCAGTTAAGTGCTGCCTCAGCTTTCTAAATCTGCACTGTGCCATGGTGGCCCCTGGCCACATGTGGCTATTGAGCACTTGAAATGTGGCCAGTGCAAGTGAGGAACTAAGTTTTAATAATTTAATTTCCAATTATTTAAATTCAAATTTAAAAACTCATTTCAGTTCTTGGAAAACCTTTCTGTATATTTTTGATAACTTGGATATGTGACTCTACTTTTTCGTTTGTAAATTTTATGAAATCTGAATACAAATAAAGTATTTCCAATGAAAACGTAGCTCCCGAATTGAGATGTGCTGTGAGTGGAAAATACACACTGGATTTCAAAGACTTGGTGTAAAAAATGTGAAATGTCTCACTAATAATTTTTTATATTGATTACACATTGAAATAATATTTTGAATATATATTGGGATAAAAACACATTATTAAAATTGCTTTTACCTATTTCTGTTGCCTTTTTAACACAGCTACTATAAAATTCAAAATTATATATATGACTCACATTATATTTCTGATAGCTCTATTATGTATAAAGTAATATATAAATATAATGTAATATATATAACAAATTATATAATATAGTATAGCAGAGTCCTAATCTGCTTGATTTTTTTTTCAATTCTGTCTTTCTTTTCATTTTTTCTTTACATGCACTGGAACTTCTCATAGACATTGAATATAGGGACATTTTGGTACTGAGCAGAAAGAATCTAGAACCCTGGATTCCTGTTCCATTTTTGCCACTAGGTCCCCCGGGGCCAGTGCCTGTCTCCTCCTTCCTGTTTCTCCCAGGCGTACTGTGTGGACTGAATGAGATAATGAATGTCAGCATGCTTTGTCATCTGGGAAGCAGTTCAGATGTTGTTGAACAAATGACAGCTGATATTTGCTGTTTTTTTTTCCAATATCCTGCACTAAATCAATTAGTTCAGCAATTATTATCAGTTGCCTTTAAGTACTAGGCACTGTGCTACTGCTAGAAAAAATAAAATGCATGTATATACCTATGGTCCCTTCTGGGGACAGGTGAAGTCTACAGGGATAGACCAAAGCCATAGAGCAGTGAGATAGGGACTGTAAGAGAAGTGTGTACTACAGAAGAGATGCCTGACTTCATCTGGAAGATTCTAGAAAAGCTTCACAAACAGTTCCACAACCTTTCTCACGTTCTCCTGTTGAGGCCCACTGGAGCTGATTTTTTAGGTTTTGTTTGTTTGTTTGTTTGCTTGTTTGTTTGGGGTTTTTTTGAGGTAGAGTCTTGCTTTGTTGCCTGGGATGGAGTGCAGTGGCATGATCATGGCTCACTGCAGGCTTCCTGGGCTCAAGCAATTCTCCCACCTCAATCTCCTGAGTAGTGGGACTACAGGCATGCACCACACATGGCTAAATTTTGTTTTACTTTTTTCTTTTTTTGTGGAGATGGTCTCTCACTATGTTGCTTAGGCTGGTCTCGAACTCCTGGGCTCAAGGGATCCTCCCACCTCACCCTCCCAAAGTGCTGGGATCATAGGTGTGAGCCACCGTGCTGGGCTTTGGAGCTGACTTTTCCAGGCAGGCAAGAGTGGAAGAGCTGGGTACAGGGTATGAATGCATAAAGCCTGACATGGGTTTGTGGAACTGCTTGTGACTGGGTGTGGCTCCGGAGTGCAGTAGGAGTCTGATGAAACCATATAGGAAGAATCTGTAGTGGGGCAGAGAGTGGGGAGGCCAGGGGTGTGGGGAAGGGGGTGTAAGCAGGAAATGGAAGAACGGAAAGGAGCAACTCAGAAGCCTTCAGATAACCACGTGTTCCCCCCACCCTTTTTTTTTTTAAAGCCTTGGATGCACTTAAAAACAGGTTGAAAATGGGACTGAATTTGGGGAGGCTGACCTCTTGCCATCTATCTGGGCTAAGCATGGTTAGCTATGGAATTCATAGCTTTTGTGTTTTAATTCCAGGAATCAAATACCAGCTGTATCTGTGTCTGTCTTCCAGCTGCTGCCACAGTAGACTCTGTTCTCATGAATTTCACTCTGGGAGGGAGGCAGACCCGGAGTCAGAGAGCACAGTACAGGTGTGATAGCGTCAGGATGCAGAGAAGCAGAGTTTGGTGTGCGGCACACAAGAGGCATGCCCAGCCTGGACTCTACGGGATCAGGGAGGGTTGGAGGAAGGATACTGCATTAGCCACGAGAAGAGCAGTTAGAGTTAGCCAGGAAAGAGATGCAGGAGAGTTGGGAGCGGTATTCTAAGTACCACGCAAAAGCACCTTGTATAGCAAAGGGCGTGTGGTTTCCTGTAGCTGAAGAGTACATGAGAGCAAGGAGTGGCAAGGGGCAGAGGACAGTGGCAGAAGATTATATGCGTGCAGAAAGGTTTGAATTACCTTCTAAGTGCGTTGGAGAGCCTTGAACATTGCGGCAGGATCAGATTTGTGTTTCAGAAAGAAAATGAATGGGAGGGAGGAAAGCCCGGAACCAGAGTCCAGTGAAGGTGTTGCTTGGATAAGCCAGGGAAACAATAAAGAACTGAAACAAGAACAGCGACACTGAGGATGTTTATTAAATTCATACAGACATGAATTAATTAAATTGAATGCATATCAAAACAAAAGATTGAATTTTGCTAGCCTATAACACACACAAACAGCAACTGATCAACGTAAATACAAAGGCAAGTCACAAGGGAACAAGGGCCCTGCAGTGAATGGGGTTTTTGTTTGTTTTTTCATTTTTAATTTTTGTGGGTACCTAGTAGGTGTATATATTTACAGAGTATATGAAATATTTTGATACAGGCATACAATGTGTAATAATCACATGAGGGTAAGTGGGGTATCCATTACCTCAAGCATTTATCCTTTGTATTACGAACAATCCATTTATACTCTTTTAGTTATTTTTAAATGTACAATTAAATTATTGACTATAGTCACCCTGTTGTGCTATCAAATACTAGGTCTTATTCATTCTTTCTAGCCGTTTTTTTTGTACCATTAACCCTGTTACCCCACCCCTCACTACACTTCCCAGCATCTGGTAACCATCCGTCTTCTCTCTATCTCCATAAGTTCAATTGTTTCTATTTCTAGCTCCCACAAATAAATGCTTGGTTTGTTTAGAGACAGGGTCTTATTCTAGGCTGGAGTGCAGTGGTGCGACCATTGTTCATTGCAGTCTTAAATTCTTGGGCTCAAGCAATCCTCCTGCTTCAGCCTCCGAAGTATCTTGGATTACAGGCACGTGCCACCATGCCCAGCTAATTTTTGTATTTTTAGTAGAAACGGGGTTTCACCATGTGGGTCAGGCTGGTCTTGAACTCCTGACCTCAGGTTATCCACCCACCTCAGCCTTCCAAAGTACTGGGACTACCAGGTTGGTCTCAAACCCTTGGCCTCAAGCAATCCTCCTGCCTCAGCCTCTCAAAGCACTGGGATTACAGGTGTGAGCCACTGCACCCAGCCCAGTGTATGCTTCTGATAGCTCTTTTCAATTGGCATAAATGTGGTTTGATATGCACATAGATATAGTGCAAAACCCTAAAATAAGAGATGGATCACATAAAGCCTTAAGCAAAATTGTTCTTTTTGACAGAGTGGGACTTGCTTTCTTGTGATGTTACATTTTGATGGTATGGGGTGAGGAAAGGTGTAAATAAATCGGTATTTTCTGTGTATATTTTACTTGCTTGTATAATAATTCCATAATAATATAAGATGATAATCTGTAGAAATTTAATTTTCTTTTGATCAGATTGAGATCCATTTTTCTCATATTAAAATATGTTTCACTAAATTCTCTTGAGGAGGGATTTTAGGTGTTCTGTTCTTATGTTTAATAAAAATATAATTTCTTCTCTATTTCAGTTAATGGATAGTAGAGACAGATTAAGAGAAGAGCTTCATTATGAAAAGTCGTTAGTTCAGGATGTGGTAAGATGATTTACATTATTTCCTAACAAATTTGAATTCAGGAATTTAATTTAACCATGAAAGTTTTATAAACTTTATTTGTGATTGTTTCCTGTGAATGGCTCATTTCATCTTTATCAAAAATCTAAGTACATGTATAATTATAAACATTTGTAAATGGTCATTTTAAAGAAAGCAGTTTGAGTAGCACAGCAATAAATATGCTTACTAGAGTCTTGTGTAAAAAATAGTATTACCACTTAAAACCATGTATAAAATTTCTGCATTTTATTATGGAGATTTAAAACACACGAATATGAGAGCCTGCTATTTTGAAGGAATTGCTATTTTCAGTTACAAATTGCCATAAGTGACAATAAAAAAAGAGCCCAGCTAGATATTTTGGCATTCTGTGTTAGTCTCATAAGAAAACACTGCCTTTTTATGTTCTTTTAAGAGAACTTTCCAGACGGCTGGTCTTTTATCAGTTGACTACCCAGCCACCAGCCCCCCCACAGCAGCCCCCCACCCAGCTTATGGTGGCGTATTTGGCTTTCAGCTGATTACCACTAGTATGTCTTTGTTACAGTAAACTGACTGTGTTTATTATAATAAAAAATAAAACACAGCTTGACTTGCGTTCTAAATGTGCTTGAAAAGAATATGATACTGTTTGGAAGAGAAAAGGTTGCTCATAGGAAATCAACACCACTTCAGATATTGAAACATTCGCTTTTTTACAGCTTGTCACACTTTGTGCCAAGTCATGACTGTTTCCCTAACTCTGTTTTGTTACTCTCAGCACCCTGTGTTTTGGGTTCCTTGTCATAGAAATTAATGCAAAACAATTCTCCTGGATTACAATAAAGCCTTCTATGAAACCAACTTGGGAATGCAGGCAACGAAAAAAATTTATGGTTGGTGATTCGCAAAAACCATGTGTTAACAAATGTGTTATTTTGGGCCCTCTACTTTTAAATACCTGGCATATAAAAATAGACTCCATTATTTGAGTCTACTTGGTGAATTTCTTCTACCCCCACCCCCACTCTCTTCTGTCATTCCTCCAAAGTTCAGGCTTTGCTTTGGAAAACAAACAACTAAATAAATGTGCATATTGTCATTAAAATTGAAAGTGTTTTTATAGAGTGGAAAGCCAATGTTAGATTGTTTGTTAGCAGCAATAGAGAAGAAATTAAACTACTCAATCAGTGAATTTGTGCCTATACTAGGAGCAGATCCCATACTCTTTGAATTACTTTGCCTCTTTATTTTAACTGTAAGCCTTTAACGGGTGCTATTGTATTGCTCACAGGGGAACCAATCACGTTTTATTTTGTGGTTTAGAAGTTTGTGGCGCCCCAAGCTTGTTGCCAAGCAGCAAGAGCCTGCACCACAAACCCCACGACAACTAAAGAGCCTTCAGGATGCCTAGACTAGTCTAGGAGCTCATGATTTCAGTAGAGGGAGTGGGCTTGAGGTTCTTCGTGTGATGGAGGTTTCCACTGCATACCTGCTTTGGACCCATCGAGGTCACTATTTCGCCACCTTCTCCCTATCCCTGCAAGGCATTCTGTTACTCACTTGGAGGCAGCCTGGCCTTGTTGTTGCTATTTATGCTTCCTTTGTTTCTCGCTATCCTGCATTTTTCCAGGACCCAGGATTGGTGATTGCACTGAAGGGAGAGTGGGAGAAAGTGGAGTTGACCACAGTCATTCTGTAAAAATTTAAATACTTTCTAGCTAGGGTTTTGTTACATGCTTGTCTATTACTATTTTCCAATGAAAGTTATTTTCTGACCTGTTAAGAGTGCAAAAAGTCAAAGAACTGGTAGTAAAGAGGCACAGTCAGTAAGTATATGTAAACTGGCTGTGTGTGGCAGCTCACGCCTGTAATCCCAGTGCTTTGGGAGACTGAGATGGGAGGATCACTTGAGCCCAGGAGTTCGAGACCTGCCTGAGCAACATAGTGAGGCCCCATTTTTATATAAAATAAAAAAGATGAGCTAGGCATGGTAGCGCATGCCTGCAGTCCTCCTACCCAGGAGGATCACTTGAGCCCAGGAGTTAGACACTGCAGTGAGCTGATTGTACCACTGCTTTTCAGCCTGGGTGACAGAGCAAGACACTGTCTTTAAAAAAATAGATAAATAATATTTATTTATTTATTATGTATAACTTATACACATTTATTATTTATTATATATATATAATATATATGTTAGGTAAGCAATGCAACCTAGAGTGATTGTATCCTTAGAATGGCTTTTGAGGAAGCATATGAAATAATTTTGTATCTTCCCATGATTCCTAGGCTGAGTGGCTTTCATTTATTTTGAAGTTAACAGAAGAGAGGGTCCTCATCAGAAAAACACCATGATTGAACTCTTTCTCTTACTTCATTTCCATCTGCTTCATCCCTGAGCACCCTATTTCTTGGAACAATCCAGACTGGAGATAGGAAGGAAGTACATAGGTTGCCCTAGCCCCATTCTGGGGGCACAGCACTAAGTTACCATTGCAGTCTCCCTCGCTCCCACAACCAGGTTCCTGACGCTGCGTTCCCTCCAAGGCATGCCTCAAGCCTGTGCAGTCCTGTCATGTGGCAGTATTTAGCCATCCAGTTAGGAAACAGATACTTTCAGTGGCCTATGCAAAACCACGTTTACATGGAAGCTCTGCGAATAGTGGCTCTTCATCAAGACAAACGTGACACAAGCGTGGCCAAATGTGACTGTGTCCCTGTATGCCATGGAAGGCAGAGGAGCAAGTTCTGCTGTCCATGTGGTCCCTGTCTCACTATCAGTGAGTCTCTGCCCGCTGGTCAGTCAAATGTGCTCCATGCAATCTTGGACATTTATTAGTCCTGCATAGCCTTCACAATCTACTTTTTAAAATAACATTTATAAAATATAGAGACAGGGTCTCACTATATTGCCCAGGCTGGTCTCGAACTCCTCGACTCAAGCAGTCCTCCTGCCTCAGCCTCCTAAAGTGTTGGGATTACAGGCATGAGCCACTGCAACCGACCCACGATCCACTTAGGAAGTCAAAGAGCTAGAAGGCAAACCTTGTGAAAGGAAGAGCTCTCCTAAGGGTGTGTGTGAGGGTGTGTGGTTCAAAATTCATCAGAATGAGCCCCATGAATTCTTGCAGCCATCCACCCTACCTGAAATCAGCAGGTAGATTTCTCTCTTTACTCTCAGGAGATTCAGATAAGGATGCCTCAGAGTTCTTTTCCTTCTGTGCTGTTCCTTCTCCCTGAACTGACCTCTCTTGGTCAGCAGCTGGTTAGCTCCTCTCATCTTTCAGGTCGGAGATCAGATGCTGCCTCCTCTGGGAAACCTCTCCCACCCTGACTTCCCTTGCCTGGAAGAGGTGTCCACCCTCATGCTGGCATGGCATACAGTTCTCCTCTTGTGGCTTTCATCACATTCTATAGAGATGGCCTGTTATCTTACCTGCCATTTCCATTCTGTGAGCTACGGTTTTGCCCCTAAAACCTAACATGGTGGCCTCCATGGAGTAGATGGCCAATAAATATTTGTTATGAGTAAATGATGGAAGGGATAACAAAAAATATTTATTTGAGAATGACTTAACCCACACTATATATGGCATGAACTATATGTACTTTAATAAGCCCATAATACTGTTAATACACACGTAACATAGCTATACACTATACAGAGTAGGTACAGTGGGGTTTCCAGGATTAATTTCCAGGTTCCATTCCAGGGGTTCTCAACCTTTTTGGTCTCAGGATCTCTTTACAATCTTAAGTATTATTGAGGTACCCCAAGAAAATTTGGTTTAGATGGTGATACAGTTTGGATGTGTGTTCCCATCAAAATCTCATATAGAAATGTAAGCTCCAGTGTGGGAGTGGGGGCCTCGTGGGAGGTGATTGTATCACGTGGGCAGATTTCTCATGAATGGTTTAGCATCATCTCCCATGATACTGTCTTCACTATAGTGAGTCAGTTCTGGTGAGTTCTGGTCATTTAAAAGTGTATAGCACCTCCCCACTTCTCTCTCTCACTCCTGCTCCCACCATGTGAGACACCTGCTCCCCCTTCACCTTCCACCATGACTGGAAGCTTCTTGAGGTCTCCCTAGCAGCAGAAGCCCCTGTGCTTCTTGTACAGCCTGCAGAACCATGAGCCAATTGAACCTCTTTTCTCTATAAATTACCCAGTCTCAGATATTTCTTTATAGCAATGTGAGAATAGACTAACACAGATGGGTTTTATCTATTGATATTTACCATATATGAAACGAAAACAGAATCAAATTATTTATTAAATGACTTGAAAATAACAACACTAAACTCTTTACATGCTGTCATAAATGGCATATTGTTTATAAGAAAATCTTTCCCAACACAGAAAATGTTTAGCAAAAGTGGCTTTGTCTTACATATGTGTGTATTTTGTATACGTGTGTGTGTATTTTTTTTTTTTTTGGAGACGGTCATACTCTGTCACCCAGACTGCAGTGCAGTGTGCACAATCATGGCTCACTGCAGCCTCGACTTTCTGGGCTCAGGTTATTCTCCTGCCTCAACCTCCCAAGTAGCTGTGTTTACAGCCACGCACCAACACATCCAGCTAATTTTTCTATTTTTTGTAGAGACAGGGTTTTGCCACATTGCCCAGGCTGGTTGTGAACTCCTGGGCTCAAGTGATCCACCCACCTCAGCCTCCCAAAGTGTTAGAATTATAAGCATGAGCCACCACACCCAGCCACTTATTTCTGCAAATTTCTTAATATTTGGCTTCCTGGAAATTATTGAAATTCTCATAGATGCTTCTGTATTCTCTGCCATAATAAATGTCACATAGCTTCTGAAAAACTCCAGTGTCCACTTGTGAGACCGTAAGAATGAAGAAACAGTGACTAATCTCTTAGTATTATTATGAGAATAATTTAGGCCTCACAGAACCCCTAAGGTTTGGGGCACCTTAGGGGTCCTTGGACCACATGTTGAGATCTGCTGCCCCATTGAATAAGGAAGAACTCTTAGCCAGGTGTGGTTAAGTGAAATGTCTTTATCCATTTGTGATTCTGATCCTCTTCCTTTGTTTTCATTTAATTTATTTATTTACCGATTCCTTTCCCTGACACATCGCTATTAAAATGTTACACTTTCTAATACATTTACTAATACTAATACAGTTACATAAACATAAGCCATTACCCCTGCGCTCAGGGAGGCGGTCCAAATTTCCACATAAGGAAATTGCCATTTATCTCTCGCAACGTGGTGATTAGGCCAACTGCTCACCATGGGCAATATCTAGTGTTGTGCTGTTGTATTCCTATATAGAATACAAGGGTACAGGCATACATACCTCTAGAATGTGTGGTGCAGGTATAAAGTTTATTGATTAAAAACTTACAAGAAGAAAATTAACAGACAGGACACACTCCTTTGGTCTTTTATTAGCCCACCAAGAGGAGAGCTCGGGTAAGGTGAATCACAGGAATTGCTTGGGAGAGGGATACCTCACACATACCACTTTATGTATTTATAGGGAAGTTGGCCATCTAGCACGCTATATGACAATGGGAGCTTCCTGGCCAGGGAATTGTCTTTCTGAAAAGGGGAGCACCCAGAGCTGAGCTAGAGGAGGTGGCATCAATGACTTCTGTATGAATAGGAGTCCTGCAGGTCTTCCAGAGGCTCCCTTTATCCCCCTCTGAGCCATTTCACTGACCAAGCAACAGAGTGAGGAAGGACTATTGGGTCATGGGTTTGTCTGTTCCCACTAGTAATATGTAAAGGTTCATTCCCTCCTCAGAGAAAAGAGGAGTGGATTATTCACACCTACACTCAGTGGTGAAAGCACTGATCATGACTGATAGGGTGACTAACTCATCCTGGTTTGTTCCTTCTTAGCACTGAAAGCCCTACATCCTGAGAAACCCCTCAGTCCTAAAAAAACCAGGATGGTTAATCACCCTAATGGGAAGAAACATGGAAGCTTCTTTTATGAGTCCAGGGATTCCAAATAAACATAAGTTCATGTATCCAATGTATTGAGGGAGAATTCTGAGGCAGAATGGAAACTCTGTAGGAAAAAGGGCTCAAACTTTTAAAAATTAACCATATTGATATTGATTACAGGGAAAACTTATCAAGTGAGCTAGCATTCAAAATGACTCCTGCCCAAATTTTTTAAAACCTCAAAAAATTCTAGATACAGTATTACAAACATCTTTGTAAAAGCATAAAAAAATGACCAGGGACATGGGGCTTACCTGGTCAAAAGTCAAACATCAAGGAAAACACAGAGGGGTCAGTTGAGGTTTCCAAGCTGATTGTCCTGAGGGGATTTACTCATCTGCACTAAACAGAAGTCACAGTGCAGGGCATGCTAGAGTGCCTGTGTGTGTGTGTGTGCATGCACGTGTGTGTGTGTGTGTATGTGTGTGTAGGGGTAATCAGCAGTGATCTCTTGCATTAAGCTGAGAACCAAAGGTCATTCCTGCAGGATGAATGTGACCAAATGTAAACCTGCAACCTACCTAATACCCAGAGGCCTGCAGGGGAGAGTTGCCTCTGTACTGAGCAACACAAGGGGGACAATCTCTTCCTGAAGGGTTTTGAGAGGCAGGACTTACAGGGGATTTGCAACTCAAATTTGTGTTCACCGAACCTCAAACCCTCAGTTTAGTTAGTTTGCTTGTTTTTAAGAGATGGGATCTTGATAGGTTGCATAAGCTGATCTCGAACTCCTGTGCTCAAGCAATCCTCCCACCTCAGCCTCCCAAGTAGCTGGGACTACGTGCCACTGCACCTGGCATCAGTTTGGTTTTAAGTGAATAGGAAGTACCCGTGAAAGAAGCAAATGGAAATACTCTCTGTAAGGAAGTACTTTAATCCTAAGCCTCAGAGAATTCCCAGAATTCTCTCCCCTACAATTATAGGAGCAATTAATAAACATAGTCAAAGATAAGGAAGCACACAAGGAAATAAGGAACCACCTGTGTGTTGCAGCAAGTCAGGGACCCCGAACGGAGGGACTGGCTGAAGCTGCGGCAGAAGAACATAAATTGTGAAGATTTTGTGGACATTTATTAGTTCCCAAAATTAATACTTTTATAATTTCTTACGTCTGTCTTTACTGCAATTTCTGAACATAAATTGTGAACATTTCATGGACATTTATTAGTTCCCAAAATTAATACTTTTATAATTTTCTATGCCTATTAAATCCTAGGCATAGGATTTAATCTCTTAATCCCATCATCTTTGTAAGCTGAGGATGTATGTCATCTCAGGACCCTGTGGTGATTGCGTTAACTGTACAAATTGTAAAACATGTGTATTTGAACAATATAAATCAGTGCACCCCGAAAAAGAATAGAATAACAGCAATTTTCAGGGAACAAGGAAAGATAACCATAAGGTCTGACTGCCTGCAGGGTCAGGCAGAATAGAGCCATATTTTTCTTCCTTCAGGAAGCCTATAAACAGATGTGTGAGTAGGAGAAATATCGCTGAATTCTTTTCCCAGCAAGAAATATTAATAATTAATACCCTGGGAAAGGAATGCATTCACAGGGGTAGGTCTATAGATGGCTGCTCTGGGAGTGTCTGTCTTATGCGGTTGAGATAAGGGATGAAATATGCCTGGTCTCCTGCAGTGCCCTCAGGCTTACTAGGATTGGGAAATTCCAGCCTGGTAAATTCTAGTGAGACCGGTTGTCTGCTCCCGAGCTCTGTTTCCTGTTAAGATGTTTATCAAGACAATGCGTCCCCAGCAGGACATGGACCCGCATCAGTAATTCTGATTTCTGCCTTGCCCTGTGATCTTGCTCTGCCCTTTTACTTGTGATCTTTTATTGCGCTTTGAAGCGTGTGATCTCTGTGACCCAATCCCTATTCATACACTCCCCCACCTTTTGAAATCCCTAATAAAAACTTGCTGGTTTTGCAGCTTGGGGTCACCGTCACCGTCCTACCAATATGTGATGACACCTCCGGAGGCCCAGCTATAAAATTTCTCTCTTTGTACTTTTTCTCTTTATTTCTCAGACTGGCCAACACTTGGGGAAAATAGAAAGAACCTGCGTTGAAATGTTGGAGGCTGGTTCCGCCGATACCTGTGAGAAACAATACAGAGTAAAAACAACTACATGGACTTCAGAAGTTCAAGTTTTCCAACAATATTTACTGTGTGTGGCAGTTTGCCTCCAAAAGTGGATCAGGACTTGGTCCCAGTCAAGGAACCAGCAATATATGCCTAGTTGGATTTCAAAATTACTATGGACCAGCTATTGCTGTATGCCTCTTTCTTCCCTTGAATGGAGTGGGATCTCTAGTGCTTATCCTGTGTCCCGCCATGGAACATTGGCTGTGTGGGGACAGACAACTAGTCTCTTTAGTTTCTGGATCTTCAGATCAAGAGAGATTGTACTCAAGGAGCTTCATCTGCACCTGGACCTGATTTAGATAATGAGATTCCAGACTTCAAGCTGATGCTATAGTACAGTGAGATTTTTTAAGGCCTTGAGTGAAGATAAATATATTTTGTTCATGGGAAGAATATAA
The DNA here is from genome assembly GCF_028885625.2 of Pongo pygmaeus. Classification (NCBI taxonomy): domain Eukaryota; kingdom Metazoa; phylum Chordata; class Mammalia; order Primates; family Hominidae; genus Pongo; species Pongo pygmaeus. The sequence continues at coordinate 23,448,003 of NC_072381.2, read as the reverse complement.
AATAATGGAGCCAGAAAGCAGGCAGATGAAGAAAAAGCATTTGAGGGACTCCAATTTCCGTTCATGATAAAAATTACTCTCAGCAAACTGGGAATAGAAGAGAACCTGTCAAGCTGATAAGAGATATCTACAAAACACACTATTATCATGGTTGTTAGTGAAAGGATGAAGATTTTGAGTCTGAAGTCAGAAATATGACAAGAATTTCTGCTCTTATCACTTCCATTCAACATTGTATTTTAGGTCCTAACCAGTGCAATAATGCACACACACAAAAATAAATAACATCCAGATTGGGAAGGAAGAGGTAGAACTTTTTAAATTCCCAGATGACATGATCATCTCTATAGGAAATCCTAACAAATCTACAAAAATAGCTACTAGAATTAATAAGTGAATGCAGAAAGGTTGCAAAGATCAAGATACAAAAATCTTGTACTTCTGTATATAAGCAATGAACAATCAAAAATTGAAATTTTGAAAAACACCAGTTACAATAGCATCAAACAATATGAAGTGCTTATGGATAAACATGACAAAATACACACAAAACATGTACAGTTAATAATATAAAATACTGCTGAAATGAAGACTTAAATAGATGCAGAAATATTCCATAGTTCATGATTCAGGAGATGCATATTATCAAGTTGTCAATTCTCTCCAGATTGATTTATAGATTCAACACAATCCTAATCAAAATCCCAGCAGGGTTTTTTTGTTGTTGTTGTTGAAATCAACAAACCTATCCTAAAATTTATATAGACATGCACAAGACCTGGGATAGCTAAAACAATTTTGAAAAAGAGCAAAGTTGGAAGATGCACACACCTGGTTCAAATTTGCTGTAAAACTATAGTAGTCAAGGTAAAGTGGTCTTGGCCTAAGGATAAACATGGATTGCTGGAATAGACTAGAGAATCTAGAAGTAGACCCTATGGATCATATATAATGAATTGACTTCTGACCAAGATGCAAAGGCAATTCGAGTAGTAAGGACAATCTTTTCAACAAATAGTACTGAAACAATTGGACAGCAATAAGCAAAAAATGAACTTCAACCCTTACATGACACCTCATATAAAAGTTAACTTGAAATGAATCAGAATGGTAATAGCTGAAACTACAAAACTTCTAGAATAAGGTATAAGAGAGAATGTTAGTGGTCTCAGATTTGGCAAAGATTTCTTAAATAAGAAATTACAGTTTATCAAAAATTTAAAAAGTTTAGCCAGGCACGGTGGCTCACGCCTGTAATCCCAACATTTTGGGAGGCCAAGGCTGATGGATTGCTTGAGCCCAGGAGTTCAAGACCAGCCTGGGCAACGTGGTGAAACTTCATCTCTATAAAAAATAGAAAAATTAGGTAGTCATGTTGGCATGCACCTGTAGTCCCAGATACTTCAGAGGCTGAGGTGGGAGGATCACCTGAACCCAGGGAGGTCAAGGCTGCAGTGAGCCCTGATCACACCACTGATCACACCACTGCACTCCAGCCTGGGTGACAGAGCAAGACGTTGTCTCAAACAACAACAACAAAGAGTTTACTCTTCAAAAAAATTTTTTAATGAAAAAAAAACCACAGAGTGGGAGAAAATATTTGCAAAATATATTTAACAAAGGATTTGCATCTAGACTATGCAAAGAACTCTTACAATGTAATAATATAAAAACAACCCAATTTTTTAAATGTCCAAACTATTTGAACAGGCACTTTATTTAAAAAGATATATAGATGGCAAATTATGACATAAAAAGATGCTCAACATCATTAGTCTTTAGGGAGATACAAATTAAAATCTCAATGAAATATTGCTATATACTCACTAGCATGGCTAAAATTTAAAAGGTCGACCATATAAAGTGTTGTCAAGGATATGGAGCAACTAGAACTCTTATTCTCTGCTAGTGGAAATGTAAACTATGCAACCATTTAGAAAAATATTTTGACAGCTAAAAGAAATTTCTAAAATTCCATACTCAACAGATGGTCTGGCTATCCCACTCCTTGGTATATACCCAAGATAAACAAAAGCACATGTTCACACAAACTCTTGGGTCACAAATGTTTATAGCAGCTTTGTTTGTAAGAGCAAAAAACTGGAAACACCTCTGGTATACATTAATAGATAGAGGGGAGTCTAAGTCTCTTTGTAGGACTCTAAGAACATGCTTTTTGAATCTGGGTGCTCCGGTATTGGGTGCATATATATTCAGGATAGTTAGCTCTTCTTGTTGAATTGAACGTTTTACCATTATTTAGTGCCCTTCTTTGTCTTTTTTGATCTTCGTTGGTTTAAAGTCTGTTTTGTCAGAAACTAGGATTGTGACTCCTGCTTTTTTCTGTTTTCCTTTTGCTTGGTAAATTTTTCCCTCCTCCCTTTATTTTGAGCATATGTGTTTCTTTGAATGTGAGAGGGATCTGTTGAAGACAGCATACTGATGGGTCTTGACTCTTTGTCCAGCTTGCCATTTTGTGTCTTTTAACTGGGGCTGTGTCCCAGGGAGAGATCAGAGTTCTGTACATATAACCCTGGCTGGAGTTGCTGAAATTCCTGCAGGGAGGCCCCACCCAGTGAGGAGAGCTGGATCAGGGTTCCACTTAAAGAAGCAGTCTGGCCACTATTTCTGCACAGTAGCTGTGCTGCATTGTGGGAGACTCCTCCTCATCTGAACCACCTGGACTCCCTAGAACGGGCGGGCTAGAACAGCTGAGCCAACCAAACCGTAGAGATGGCAGCCGCCTCTCCCCCTGGGAATTTGGTCCATCTCAGCCTGTCTCCAGCCTGTTGCTGCTGGCTGGCTGGAATTCCATGCCAGTGGGTCTTAACCTGTAAGGTACCATGGAAGTGGGGCCTGCAGAACAAAGCTGCTTGGCTACCTGGATTCAGTCCCCTTCCCAGGGGAAGGTACAGACAGATCTGCCACTTTGCCAGGATTCCCAGGACCAGTGTATGCAAAACTGCTGGGTCTCCATGTACACCTGAGCAGCTAGTCTGCTAAGACTCCACACACCTCTGTGTATCAGACCCAGGGCTCTGGTGATATGGGCTCATGAGGGGATCTCCTGATCCACAGGTTGCAAAGATCTATGGGAGAAGCATGGTTTCCCAGGGGAGGTCACACAATCACTCACCACTTCCCTTGGCTGGGGGCAGGGGTTCCCATGGCTCTGTGCTGCTCTTGGGTGGACATCACCCCACCCTGCTTTTCTTCATTCTCTGTGGGTCAAGTTGTCTGCCTAGTTGGTCCCAATGTTAGAATCTGGATATTTCAATTGAAGGTGCTGAATTCAGTCGCCATTTTTATTCTTCTGCATGACAGCCATGGACTACAGCTGCTTCTAATTGGCAATCTTGGCCCCTCCCCCAGCATACAGTCTTCATGGGACAGTATTATATATACTTGAAAATGATCAGGGCACAGACAAACAAAAAGACAGCAGTAACCTCTGCAGACTTAAATGTCCCTGTATGACAGCTTTGAAGAGAGCAGTGGTTCTCCCAGCACACAGCTGGAGATCTGAGAACGGGCAGACTGCCTCCTCAAGTGGGTCCCTGACCCCTGACCCCCAAGCAGCCTAACTGGGAGGCACCCCCCAGCAGGGGCAGACTGACATCTCACATGGCCGGGTACTCCAACAGACCTGCAGCTGAGGGTCCTGTCTGTTAGAAGGAAAACTAACAAACAGAAAGGACATCCACACCAAAAACCCATCTGTACATCACCATCATCAAAGACCAAAAGTACATAAAACCACAAAGACGGGGAAAAAACAGAGCAGAAAAACTGGAAACTCTAAAAAGCAGAGCGCCTCTCCTCCTCCAAAGGAACGCAGTTCCTCACCAGCAATGGAACAAAGCTGGACGGAGAATGACTTTGACGAGCTGAGAGAAGAAGGCTTCAGACGATCAAATTACTCTGAGCTACGGGAGGATATTCAAACCAAAGGCAAAGAAGTTGAAAACTTTGAAAAAAATTTAGACGAATGTGTAACTAGAATAACCAATACAGAGAAGTGCTTAAAGGAGCTGATGGAGCTGAAAACCAAGGCTTGAGAACTACATGAAGAATGCAGAAGCCTCAGAAGCTGAAGCGATCAACTGGAAGAAAGGGTATCAGCGATGGAAGATGAATGAAATGAAGCAAGAAGGGAAGTTTAGAGAAAAAAGAATAAAAAGAAATGAGCAAAGCCTCCAAGAAATCTGGGACTATGTGAAAAGACCAAATCTATTTCTGATTGGTGTACCAGAAAGTGATGGGGAGAATGGAACCAAGTTGGAAAACACTCTGCAGGATATTATCCAGGAGAACTTCCCCAATCTAGCAAGGCAGGCCAACATTCAGATTCAGGAAATACAGAGAATGCCGCAAAGATACCCCCCGAGAAGAGCAACTCCAAGACACATAATTGTCAGATTCACCAAAGTTGAAATGAAGGAAAAAATGTTAAGGGCAGCCAGAGAGAAAGGTCGGGTTACCCTCAAAGGGAAGCCCATCAGACTAACAGCGGATCTCTCAGCAGAAACTCTACAAGCCAGAAGAGAGTGGGGGCCAATATTCAACATTTTTAAAGAAAAGAATTTTCAACCCAGAATTTCGTATCCAGCCAAACTAAGCTTCATAAGTGAAGGAGAAATAAAATACTTTACAGACAAGCAAATGCTGAGAGATTTTGTCACCACCAGGCCTGCCCTAAAAGAGCTCCTGAAGGAAGCACTAAACATGGAAAGGCACGACCGGTACCAGCCACTGCAAAATCATGCCAAAATGTAAAGACCATCGAGACTAGGAAGAGACTGCATCAACTAACGAGCAAAATAACCAGCTAACATCATAATGACAGGATCAAATTCACACATAACTATATTAACTTTAAATGTAAATGGACTAAATGCTCCAATTAAAAGACACAGACTGGCAAATTGGATAAAGAGTCAAGACCCATCAGTGTGCTGTATTCAGGAAACCCATCTCACATGCAGAGACACACATAGGCTCAAAATAAAAGGATGGAGGAAGATCTACCAAGCAAATGGAAAGCAAAAAAAGGCAGGGGTTGCAATCCTAGTCTCTGATAAAATAGACTTTAAACCAACAAAGATCAAGAGACAAAGAAGGCCATTACATAATGGTAAAGGAATCAATTCAACAAGAAGAGCTAACTATCCTAAATATATATGCACCCAATTGAGGAGCACCCAGATTCGTAAAGCACGTCCTGAGTGACCTACACAGAGACTTAGACTCCCACACATTAATAATGGGAGACTTTAACACCCCACTGTCAATATTAGACAGATCAACGAGACAGAAAGTCAACAAGGATACCCAGGAATTGAACTCAGCTCTGCACCAAGCAGACCTAATAGACACCTACAGAACTCTCCACCCCAAATCAACAGAATATACATTTTTTTCAGCACCACACCACACCTATTCCAAAATTGACCACATAGTTGGAAGTAAAGCTCTCCTCAGTAAATGTAAAAGAACAGAAATTATAACAAACTATCTCTCAGATCACAGTGCAATCAAGCTAGAACTCAGGATTAAGAATCTCACTCAAAACCTCTCAACTACATGGAAACTGAACAACCTGCTCCTGAATGACTACTGGGTACATAATGAAATGAAGGCATAAATAAAGATGTTCTTTGAAACCAACGAGAACCAAGACACAACATACCAGAATCTCTGGGACGCATTCAAAGCAGTGTGTAGAGGGAAATTTATAGCACTAAATGCCCACAAGAGAAAGCAGGAAAGATCCAAAATTGACACCCTAACATCACAATTAAAAGAACTAGAAAAGCAAGAGCAAACACATTCAAAAGCTAGCAGAAGGCAAGAAATAACTAAAATCAGAGCAGAACTGAAGGAAATAGAGACACAAAAAACCCTTCAAAAAATTAATGAATCCAGGAGCTGGTTTTTTGAAAGGATCAACAAAATTGATAGACCGCTAGCAAGACTAATAAAGAAAAAAAGAGAGAAGAATCAAATAGATGCAATAAAAAATGATAAAGGGGATATCACCACCGATCCCACAGAAATGCAAACTACCATCAGAGAATATTACAAACACCTCTATGCAAATAAACTAGAAAATCTAGAAGAAATGGATAAATTCCTCGACACATACACTCTCCCAAGACTAAACCAGGAAGAAGTTGAATCTCTGAATAGACCAATAACAGGAGCTGAAATTGTGGCAATAATCAATAGCTTACCAACCAAAAAGAGTCCAGGACCAGATGGATTCACTGCCGAATTCTACCAGAGGTACAAGGAGGAGATGGTACCATTCCTTCTGAAACTATTCCAATCAATAGAAAAAGAGGGAATCCTCCCTAACTCATTTTATGAGGCCAGCATCATCCTGATACCAAAGCCAGGCAGAGACACAACAAAAAAAGAGAATTTTTGACCAATATCCTTGATGAACATCGATGCAAAAATCCTCAATAAAATACTGGCAAACCAAATCCAGCAGCACATCAAAAAGCTTATTCACCATGATCAAGTGGGCTTCATCCCTGGGATGCAAGGCTGGTTCAATATACGCAAATCAATAAATGTAATCCAGCATATAAACAGAACCAAAGACAAAAACCACATGATTATCTCAATAGATGCAGAAAAGGCCTTTGACAAAATTCAACAACGCTTCATGCTAAAAACTCTCAAGAAATTAGGTGTTGATGGGAAGTATCTCAAAATAATAAGAGCTATCTATGACAAACCCACAGCCAATATCATACTGAATGGGCAAAAACTGGAAGCATTCCCTTTGAAAACTGGCACAAGACAGGGATGCCCTCTCTCACCACTCCTATTCAACATAGTGTTGGAAGTTCTGGCCAGGGCAATTAGGCAGGAGAAGGAAATAATGGGTATTCAATTAGGAAAAGAGGAAGTCAAATTGTCCCTGTTTGCAGACGACATGATGTGGTATTAGAAAACCCCATTGTCTCAGCCCAAAATCTCCTTAAGCTGATAAGCAACTTCAGCAAAGTCTCAGAATACAAAATCAATGTACAAAAATCACAAGCATTCTTATACACCAACAACAGACAAACAGAGAGCCAAATCATGAGTGAACTCCCATTCACAATTGCTTCAAAGAGAATAGAATACCTAGGAATCCAACTTACAAGGGACATGAAGGACCTCTTCAAGGAGAACTACAAACCACTGCTCAAGGAAATAAAAGAGGATACAAACAAATGGAAGAACATTCCATGCTCATGGGTAGGAAGAATCAATATCATGAAAGTGGCCATACTGCCCAAGGTAATTTACAGATTCAATGCCATCCCCATCAAGCTACCAATGACTTTCTTCACAGAATTGGAAAAAACTACTTTAAAGTTCATATGGAACCAAAAAAGAGCCCGCATCGCCAAGTCAATCCTAAGCAAAAGAACAAAGCTGGAGGCATCACACTACCTGACTTCAAACTATACTACAAGGCTACAGTAACCAAAACAGCATGGTACTGGTACCAAAACAGAGATATAGATCAATGGAACAGAACAGAGCCCTCAGAAATAATGCCACATATCTACAACTATCTGATCTTTGAGAAAAACAAGCAATGGGGAAAGGATTCCCTATTTAATAAATGGTGCTGGGAAAACTGGCTAGCCATATGGAGAAAGCTGAAACTGGATCCCTTCTTTACACCTTATACAAAAATCAATTCAAGATGGATTAAAGACTTAAACGTTAGACCTGAAACCATAAAAACCCTAGAAGAAAACCTAGGCATTACCATTCAGGACATAGGCATGGGCAAGGACTTCATGTCTAAAACACCAAAAGCAATGGCAACAAAAGCCAAAATTGACAAATGGGATCTAATTAAACTCAAGAGCTTCTGCACAGCAAAAGAAACTACCATCAGAGTGAACAGGCAACCTACAAAATGGGAGAAAATTTTCGCAACCTACTCATCTGACAAAGGGCTAATATCCAGAATCTACAATGAACTCAAACAAATTTACAAGAAAAAAACAAACAACCCCATCAAAAAGTGGGCAAAGGACATGAACAGACATTTCTCAAAAGAAGACATTTATGTAGCCAAAAAACACATGAAAAAATGCTCACCATCACTGGCCATCAGAGAAATGCAAATCAAAACCACAATGAGATACCATCTCACACCAGTTAGAATGGCAATCATTCAAAAGTCAGGAAACAACAGGTGCTGGAGAGGATGTGGAGAAATAGGAACACTTTTACACTGTTGGTAGGACTGTAAACTGGTTCAACCATTGTGGAAGTCAGTGTGGCGATTCCTCAGGGATCTAGAACTAGAAATACCATTTGTCCCAGCCATCCCATTACTGGGTATATACCCAAAGGACTGTAAATCATGCTGTTATAAAGACACATGCACACATATGTTTATTGCGGCATTATTCACAATAGCAAAGACTTGGAACCAACCCAAATGTCCAACAATGATAGACTGGATTAAGAAAATGTGGCACATATACACCATGGAATACTATGCAGCCATAAAAAATGATGAGTTCATGTCCTTTGTAGGGACATGGATGAAATTGGAAATCATCATTCTCAGTAAACTATCGCAAGAACAAAAAACCAAACACCACATATTCTCACTCATAGGTGGGAAGTGAACAATGAGAACACATGGACACAGGAAGGGGAACATCACACTCTGGGGACTGTTGTGGGGTGGGGGGAGTGGGGAGGGATAGCATTGGGAGATATACCTAAAGTATAATAATAATAAATTTTTTAAAAAAAGATCATTAAAAAATTATTAAAAAAAAAAAAAAGAAAATGATGTGTTTTCTGCCATTGTTGGGTGTTATAAATTAGATCAAGAGAGTGATAGTGTTATTCAGGGCATCTATATGTATTTAATTTTTTTGTTTCTATCAATTTCTGAGACATGGGTGTTATTTATTAATTCTCATAATTTTGCCAATTTTGCTTTGCATATTTTTTAGCTCTGTTATTAGGCACATACACATTTATGATCGTTATGTCTTCCCAATGAACTGATCTTTTTGTCATTATATGTCTTTCTTTAGCTCTAGCATTTCTTCCATCCTGAAATCTACTATATTAGATATAAATGCATTCTCTCCAGCCTTCCTATGTTTGTGTTGCATTCCTTTTTCAATGCATTTATTTTTAATCTCTCAGTGTATTTATATTAAGTGCTTCTCTTGTAGACAGTAAATAGTTGGGCTTGCTTTTTGAATACATCCTAGCCATTTCTGCATTTTAACTAGATTGTTTAATTCATTATTCACTATTACTATTAATAGGGTCAGATTAAGGTCTACTATTTCATTATTTATTTTCTATATGTCTTCTCTTGGTTTTGTTGTCGTCATTCCTCTGTTCCTTCTTTTTTGCCTACTTTTAATATTTTAGAATTCCATTGCAAATTATCTATTGCCATTTGGCTCTATCTTATAGCAGGCACACTAGTGATTGTAATTTACATTCTTAACTTTTGACAGTCCACTTGGAGTTAGTGTTGGACAATTTCATGTAAAGTATAGAAACTTTGCAAACATATATGTTTATTTATATATCTATTCATTTCTTCGTTCATCATGTTACAGTTGTCATATGTTTTATATTTATACCAGTGTCATAATTCTTGCTTTAAACAACCCTATGTGTTTGAAAGAAATTAAGACAAAATAGTCATATATTTTCTGATGCTCTTCAGTCCTTTCTAAAGATCACAGGTTCTATCTGAGGGATGATTTATTACATTTCCTAGAAATTTCTTATAGTAGTATGAAGAAAATGATTTTTAAACCATTACAACAAAGCTTAACTATAATACAGCCATGTGTTGCATAATGTCATTTTGGTCAACAACAAACTAAATACATGATGGTAGTCCAATAAGATTATGATACCATATTTCTACTGTAACTTTTCTATGTTTGAATATGTTTAGATACACAAATACCTACCATTGTGTTATAGTTGCCTACAATATTCAGTACAGTAACATGCTGTTCAAGTTTGTGGCCTAGGAACAATAGGCTATGCCATAAAGTCTAGGCGTGTAGTGGGCTGTGCAACCTATATTTCTGTAAGTACACTCTAATGTTTGCACATGATAAAATTGCCTAATGACACATTTCTCAGAATGTATCCCCATTGTTAAGCCATTCATGACTGTATTAGGCTTGAGTTCAAACCCACTGAAACCAGCTAAGTATAGCCTTTCGTGGGCATCAGTAACTATCCTCTCAGACTGCAAGATGTCATTAGACAGCCCTGCTTGCTCTTGAGTTCTGCTTTATTGGTAGGTGAGAGAGAATTTTACAAATCCATTGTAGTTGTTGTTCAGATGCCAATGAGATTAATGGTTAGATGTGTTTCTCATCATTGTTTAATTTCAAGTAGGATTAGTTATAATTAGAATCACTGGCATTACTCATAAATCCATATTATGAAAAAATCTTAATATTATGGAAACATGCACTAATAATACATTTTTTGATACAGTACCTTTTATGCCTAGAAATTAAAATTGATTTTTTTTCTGAAGTCAGGGTCTCACTCGGTTGCCTAGGTTGGAGTGCAGTGGCACAATCACAGCTCACTATAACCTCAAACTCCTGGGCTCAAGCGATTCTCCTGCTTCAGCTACCTGAGTAGCTGGGACTATAGGTACATGCCACCACAACTGGGTAATTTTTATTTTTTTATTTTTTATAGAGACAGAGGTCTTGCTATGTTGCTCAGGCTGGTCTTGAACTCCTGACTTCAAGCAATCCTCCTGCTTCAGCCTCCCAAAGTGTTGGGATTACAGGCGTAAGCCACTGCACCCAGCTTTGAAATTGATTTTTAAAGTAAAATTTCATTCATTACATTATTGAAGTTCAGCTATTAAATTATCTTAAATTTCTCAAGCTATCTTTTTTTTTCTTTTTTTGAGACTGAGTTCCACTCTTGTTGCCTAGGCTGGAGTGCAATGGCACTATCTCGGCTCACTGCAACTTCTACCTCCTGGGTTCAGGCAATTCTCCTTCCTCAGCCTCCCAAGTAGCTGGAATTACAGGCGCCCACCACCACACCCAGCAAATTTTTTGTATTTTCAGTAGAGATGGGGTTTCACCATGTTGGCCAGGCTGGTCTTGAACTCCTGACCTCAGGTGATACACCTGCCTCAGCCTCCCAAAGTGGGATTACAGGTATGAGCCACCGTGCCCAGCCTTCTCAAGCTATCTTATATTAAGAATAAGGCCTAGTATTTATAGCTGTTATAATAATGTATCGAATTATCACCTCATAAGCAAATTATGCATGTTTTCCTATGATCTCTGTTGTACTTAAAGCAATGAATAAATGCTAATGACTTTAGATTTTTGCAATGTTATATATTCCTGTTCACTTTTTAAATAAAAGTTCTTTTTCTGGATACAAGTTTGTTTTTTCTTTGATATTATAACTTTTATCCCATAATAGTTTTGGGAGACAAATGGTTTAAAATGTTACTCTTTCATTGCTTATAGAAGTTTTACAGAAAATTGTCTTTTTTAATCTTTGCAGATAATAACCAATGATATGGGTCTTCAATTTTACAGATTCATAAACAGAAAGAGGACAAGGAAATGAGAAAAAAGTATGGCAGCTTAAGTGTAAAGGTTTGTATTTAATTTTTTTTTCTCTCTCTCTTTCTCTTTTATTTTGTGCTTCTCTGATTTTGCTATCTGAATTGACAAATCTGTGTAGCATACTGAGGTTTTTCACTTTCCAACCTCAGTTTGAAAAAGAAAGTTCTCGAAAGTGAGAGCAAGGCCGGGAGCAGTGGCTCATGCCTATAATCCTAGTACTTTGGGAGGCCGAGGCAGGAGGATTGCTTGAGTCCAGGAGTTCAAGACCAGCCTGAGCAACATAGTGAGACTCTATCTCTTTAAAAATAAATAAATAAATAAATAAATAAATAAAGTGGGGCAAGAAGTGTGAATGGGAGATCAGGAGCTGATTGTTGAGAACAGGGAGCAGAGAGTGAAATCGAAAGCCAAAAAGCCAGCTAGTGGGGCATCAGGAGGCGTGCATCCTGATATCCTCATCCTTCCTACTATTTCTCTACCTTCTTCCTACCTACATACAAGCCTCGAGCTGCCACCCACCCCTCTCCACATAGACCCCACCGTTCCAGGGACTTCCAAAGAGCATGGATCTGTTGGTGTGTTCTTCTTAGGACATGAGGATTAAAGGCGGAGAGTGGAGAAATAAGCTCAGCCTGCCAATCAAATCCTGCCAGGGGAGATTGTGGGCCTGGGAGCAAGAACAAATCCATGCGATCTAGGACTGAAAACCTCAACTCTGCAATTCCAGCTCAGGGGAGGGGAAGAGTGTGAAAGAAAGGGACACAAATCCAAGAAACAAAATGAGAATAACAAAGTTGTTTCTTTTTGTGTGGCAGGCCGCAAGATCAGCCAAGGGGAGAGAAGCCTCTTTGTCCCCATGGCCCAAGTCTCCACCCAGCACCACAGCTTTGAGGCCACATTCTGCGACCATGAGTGTATCATCTGCTGGGGCCAAGAAAGCTAAGACGCCAAAGAAGGCTTTAAAGGAAGACCAAGCTGTGGTAAGAACTGCTTCCATGACCACACCGTGTCCACCTTCCTCTGCAAAGGGGCTCCTGTCTCTTTAGCCCTATCCATGAGGCCTGCAGTCTAAGCACACCTGGTTCTCACCCCTGAGTGGGGGGCTCCAGCTGCCTATTTCTAAACCAACATGTCAGGGTGAGCCTCCTTCACTTTCCCAAGATGAAGTCATCGGTATCCCCAGCCAGGCAGTTGATTTAGCTAAGTCACTAAGCACCAGTGGGTCTCTATTTAATTACCAAAATAGAGAAGCTACAGCCCAAGCGCTTTCTAGGATATGCAGTCTCAAACTCATTACTGCCCAGTGTCATCAGAAGATTCCCAGAAGGACACACAGGTATCCAGTCCATTTGCTCATGCAGGATTCCTCAGCCTACAACTGGATGAAATCACGCTCTCAGAGACATGCATGCATGAACTCTATGCTGCTGCTCTCCTTTTCTACCTTTCCCCAGATCATCACAACTGTTTCTGTAGGAGCTAGGGTGACACCCTTGGTCTACGTAAAAAGGAGGTGCTAAGAAGTAGCTCTGAGACACTCAGCTCACTGTGGGCTAATTGTGTGTATATTAATGAGGCACTGCTCGCTACATTATACAACACCTCCTGTCATTATGACCCTGTATCTCTACAGCCTTCTGCTCTTAGCTATAAGGATAGTTGCATTTCTACAACCCTTAGTTGTTCTGTGGACACTGTGAATTGTGTAAGTAGTCAAGGCTCCTTTTAGAAGGCATAGAACCCAATTGTTGATACATATGGCCAATGTCGAGTGCTTCACACAGAGTCTCTCCACTGCATATTTTGCTCTCTCAAACTCTGTCCTGCTCCTACGTGTTCCCACATTCTTCCTTCTCCTACACAGGGCAGAATTTGCACTTCTCTCACTTAGAGCATGGAGGAGTGGAGCAGAATTGTGCACGCCGTGTGCATCCTTGCTCCAAAAAGGGGGAAGGCAAGGTGCAGACCTCTCGTGCCCACTCGCCAGGAGATGGACCACTCCTCATATCCACAGAGTGGGAGGGAGCAGGTAGAGCAAGGCCAGGCTTGTTGCGCTACTGGAAGTCACTCTACTGGGAAGAGAAAAAGCATTCTCCTCTGTGAGCATTTCCACTTTGCAGAGAGCTAGGAAGTGTAGACAATTGGAAATCAGTGTAATTTCCCAAGGGAAAAAACTGACACTGGAAGAGGGTAAATTTTGCATAGAAATGACCAGTGACTAGGTTCTAGAAGTAAGATTTTTATAACCCAGACTTTGGGAAGTATTTTTTTGGACCACACAAAAAACGAACTGCCTGCTGTGCAATGTTGCATGCTGACCTGGTTGGGGAGACCGGCCACGCTGGGTGAGGGGCCCAAGGCTGGGTCAGCTGCCATGAAATCGGTCGTGTGTCAGGGGTCTGTGGTCTGAGGCTCTGAGATGATGGCTGGGAAGACTGCAGAGCCCGGTCAGCGACTGAGGCAGAGCAGCTGAGCCTCTTGTCCTGAGGTCACAGCAGCAGGGGGCAGCTGTAGCAGAAGGTGCCCTGGTCCCCACAGCAACCCCAAGGCTGGAACTAAATCCTAGAATTCCAGCTTGGAAGCTCCAGTGTCCCCAGTTTACAGATAGAAGCTGAGCTTCCAAAGTCACAGCCACAAGGGGCAGAGATATTCCCTGTTGTCCCCCACCGAAAATGCAAAATAAAGGACAAAGACCGACAAATCTCTGAGAAGGTGTCATTTCAACAGGCTTTTCTCTTTGTGTGACAATCTTTCCCTGTGACTGTAATGATTGTGGCCTGGGTATCTCCAAAGCTTACCAGTACATTTTGTCAGCTGAGGGAGTCTCTGAAGTTAATATGTAACAATAAGTCAAAATTGGACCAGGGGAAGGGAGAGATTACTTAAACTGGGTTTACATATTTCTATGAATTGGCTCAATTTTAAAATGAAGTATGTTTTTCTAGTTCACTGTTATTACTGTCACTTACACTTTGTTAATAATAATAATCCTATTGTTCTAAGCGCTCCCTTCTATCCCCTTCCACTGTGGTTTATTCTTTACCGTATGTATACACATTCTAGCTATAATTTTCCCACTCCTCTCTTTTAAATATTTAACTCCATGGAGGTAGCTGGACCTCTTAAAAATTGTCTTTAAAGGGTTTTATAATATTTACCACGTGTAAATGACCACATGGAGGGCTTGTTACAGGAACTTTGTACATCAGTCATTTAACGTATCTAATTAATCATACTTATTTTTTTGAAATCTGTGTCATTTGGTGGGAACAGCACACGTGCTACCCACAGCGGAGCACACAGTGATAAACTGAGTGTTTAGCCAGTCTGAAAAATACGATATGAACATTAGCTGTCTGATTTCTATTAATGAACGATTTCACAACATAAAATTTGTATTTGTACAGTGCTTTTATGTAAAGTTTGTTTTTTGATATGTGCAAAACATTTCAAATACTCAAGTTTCATATATCAAGGTTAAAATGGATTCTCAGGTTTTCCACTCCTGACCCTGAGTAATTAGTTAATTTTGGTTGCACCCAATACATGCTTCCATGGAGGACTTCTGAGCTTCCATAGGGTAACCTGGTCTATACTGATGAACATATGGTACATGCTTTGATCTGCAGGAAGAATCAGGGCCCTTCTGTGTGGGAAATGGGACATGGGAGAAAGTCAGTCATGTTCCCATTCTTAGAGTTCTCTCAATACAAAGCAATCTGTACAGATAAAAGACTTCAATAAAAACTCCAGAACTTGTTTTTTTAAACATTCAAGAAGTGTTAGGTAAAATAGTATTGCAACTATTTCGCAGTTTTGGCCATAGTCACCTTGCAAGCTAGTGATTTTTAAAAAAATTGTTATTATGGCATATAGAATTATTACTATAGGTATATAATATTATAGGCTAGATGGTTGAAGAAAAGATCTTTTCTTCTGAAATTTACTATTTTTCTCCTAGATACAACTCTTATTTGGTTGAATTGCACATTTAAGATAAGCTCTATTAGAGAAGAAAACAATATAATATGCTTACTGTTTCATTATTCCATTCTTTTTTCCCTTGGTTTGGCTTGATACAGCAGGCAGTTAAGAGAGCTGCAGAGCAGTCTGGGAAAACCAGCACTTTACCCGTTGTTTATCCGGCAGCGCTAGGCAATGCAGTAATACGGAGACAGGACAATCCTGTACATGTGCATGGTCTTCAGAGGTTGTCAAAGGATATTTACTATATTTTGATGGATTATGATGACACAAAAGAATTTTCCTTATCATACTTGATCTTTGTTTTATAATATGGATAACCCTAAAAGGTAGATATAAAATGTCAAATCATTGAAAATCACATTTTTCATTTATCACTAAAATGAATTCATCTTTAGATTCTGTTCTTAGAGAGCAAAATTGAAAATGTGAGTAATATATTTAAAATCCAGCTGAAAGGTGGCTTTTACTTCTGCCTTATTTTATGCTGGGTAGTTTGATAATAAATTAAATAAATACCTTCGGTATATTTGGAACAAAAAATATTCTAGTGAAAATAGCATTTAATATTTGTGGGATACATGAAAAGATGTTGTCAAAAACCAACTGAAAAGGGGGTTTATGCTTGTGCTCTTATTGATTTTGTTGGGAAACAATTATAACATTTTATTTGTGGAGCTCACTAGGTTTGAGCGTAACTTAAACTGAGGACTGAAGATTTTGCTGTGAAATCAGGAATAGATAAATTCAAGGTTTGGATAATGTCCTTATTCTTCCCTACGCACTGTCAGCCATTGGGACAGATGTGAGGTCCTGACCACAGATGATAGCGACTTGGTGGTAGCAGAAATGTCATCACTGACTTTCAGGAGCCCATAGACAGCGAGGTGACCCTCTCCCCCACCCCCCGCCCCTCACATGGTGTTGCTTGATTCCATTTGCTGGGGCTTCAGCTGTAGATTTCTCTCCAGTTCCCAGTGGGAGTCAAGGCTGGTCCTGAACACCAGGTCATTTGGCCAGACTCCTGACACTACCCAGACGTGGGTCTTTCCCCTGGAAGGCTGAGCATCTGACATGCTGTCACTCATCCTGACTGCCATCATCACATCTGCCAGTACTGCTGCCTGGTGTATTACATCGCTGCTCACCAGAGTCAAGCCAGAGACCGCTGCACCCCTCTAGACGCTGGCAGTGGACTGTTGACCACTGTCTTTGGATTTAGCCTGGCCAACTTGTCAGTTTTTCCAACCCCAGTCTCTCCAGATCCCAACTTTCTCCTCAAACCCTGGGAATAAGTCTATGTGAGTTATAACACATCAATTTTGTTTTCTTTAGGAACTTGTTTTCATGAAGGATGGTTCTTAAACCTTTTTTCATTTAACACTCTCTTAAGGTTCTTTTCCTCAATGGAATCTCTGCTTGTTCATCATGAAAATTGATCCTATTAGAATTCTTTGTTTCCTCTTATTGATTCATCTATTACTATTTCTTCCCATTTGCATATCTGAACAATCTTAGATAACCAGTGACATCTCACCAAATTGATATATCGCTCGCCAAATCCAGAGTTCTTAAGTTGTGTTAGCTTATGCAGCTTAATTAGGGAATAAAGGTACACTTTTATTTTAGGCTTTAAAAAATCTTTAAAACAGTCCAGGGGTGGCTGCTCACACCTGTAATTCCAACACTTTGAGAGGCTGAGGCGGGAGGATCACTTGAGGCCAGGAGTTTGAGACCAGCCTGGGCAACATAGTGAGACCCCACCTCTACAAATATTTTTTAAGTTAGCCAAATGTGTTAGTGCGTGTCTGTGGTCCTAGCTACTCAGGAGGCTGAGGTGAGAGGATTGTTTGAGCCCAGGAGTCAAGGCTGCAGTGAGCTATGATCCCACCACTGCATTCCAGCCAGGACAATATAGCTAGATCCTGTTTCAAAACAAAAAAATGTGTCTTAAAAACAGTTTGAGGATCTCCTCCAGCAATTTTAGTGTGGGAATCATTTCTTTGTTGTGTGTGTGTGTGTGTGTGGGTGTGTGTGTGTGTATGCGGGTATTGAGATAATGTATCTCAGCCCCTGTATTAACTGGACTCCCCAAATTTTCATGGCATTTTGTCTCCCAAATCTGTAAAAGAAAACGAAGTTATCTACACCTAATACCATGAAGCACTATAGAGTTCAGTTAATCCAATGGCTGAAAGTATACAGTGAACATTTATTTGAATTCATTCCACCACAAATGATGGTCACAGGCCTAAACAACCTCGAGTGTGATTCTGGTGGTCTGTCTCCCTAGTTGACAATTTGCAAGTCGAATTCAATTACAATTTATCAGATTTCTGTCTGGTTTATGTTAAATAAAGCATAAGAATATTTGAAAGGTCTTTTTGTATTAAAATTGGAAAGATTTCAATATGAAGGTTTACATTTTTATGCAACCACTGGAAAAGTTAGGAGAGCAAACATTAGGAAAGTAATATAAAAAAGATTTCAGACTGAAGCATCCAAGTAGCTGATTGATAAGAGGTCAATAACAAACCACTGCAATCCATAGGCACCTCTGGTGGGAAATCTCCCACCAAATAGTTTAGTCTTCAGCGGTAAAGAGAGTGTTTCTTATGAGCTCCCAGGAAAGCCACTTAAAACTCATTTCTATCCATGAATCTTGTTCCAAATGCCTTTGGATAATCTTCTCCAATATTCCCATCAAAGGGACAGTTCTTTAGAGTTCCTAACATGTTATATGCTTCAAAAATTAAAGTTTAATATATTTTCATGTAACAGAAATTGATATATTTGTCACAGTAAGATTTGCATTTGACACTTTTATTTATGCCATTTCTAGAGCTTTTGTTTCTTTGTGTAGATGTAGGTTTCTATCTGGTGTCATACACCCTCTTCCTTTTGGTCTGCTGGCAATGAATTCTCTTAGTTTTTGTTTGTGTCTGGAAGAAACCCTTTTTTTGCCTTTATTTTTGTTAGATATTTTTCCGAAATATTTTCTGACTCTGCATTGACAGTTTTATTCTTTTAATACTTTGAAGATATGACTACACCCTCTTTCAGCTTGCATAGATCCTGATAAGAAGTATGCTGTAAATTTTAACTTCGTTTCTCTGTTTGTAATGTCTTTTATTTTGGATTGACTTCAAGAGTTTCTCCTTCTCTTTGCTTTTCAACAGCTGGATAATAAAGTATCTTTGGTTGTTTCTTGTCCCCTCTCCTTCATCTCTTTATTTCTATGTATCCTGAACTTCTTGAATTTGTAGTTTGATATCTTGTATTAACTCCTAAATATTATCTACAATTATGTCTTTGCCTTCTAATATGTCTGTGCTAGACTGTTTGATGTTGTTCCACAACTCTTACATGCTCAGCTCATTAAAGTTTGAACTACATTTTTTTCTTTGTTTCAGTTTGGAGAGTTGTCTTTTTTTTACCTACCTTTAAATTCACTGATTACTTTTTTCAGTTATATTGAGTCTACTGTTGAGCCCATCCAACAAATTCTTCATCTTGCTTGTTGCCTGGTTTATTTCTAGTATTTCCATTTGATTCTTTTTTACATTTTCCACCTCTCTGATGAAATTCCTTGTCTATTGTTTATCATGCATGGTGTTCACCTTTTCTCCTAGGTTCTCTAACATTTTGATTATAGTTCTTTCAGAGTCTTTATCTGATAGTTCCAAGATATGGGTCATCTTTGAGTCTGGTTCTGTTTATTGCTTTGTATCCCAATGATAGATTTTTTTTCCTTGCCTTTTTGTCTTTCTTTTGTTTGGTTTTGTTTTGACATTTTAATTTACTTTGAATATAAGTCACTTTTTGCAAGCTAGGAAATAGAATCAACCTAACTCAATCTAGTCTTCTAGGGATCCAGGCTGAGTCTTGCAATCTTTAGCAGAATGCCATCATAATACTAGGTACTAGCGCTAGGGTTATCAACTCTAAATAAGAACCACTTCTCTGCATTTTTCATTACGAAACAGCCAAAAGTCCAATCCTTAAAGGCATGATATACAGAATAGCTTGATATACAAAGGACAGAATGACCCAAATTGTATGCTGCCCAGTCTATTGGTGAACCAAATTAGAGCTCACTAAAGATTGGTAAACAGAGAAAGTGTTTACATTTTGAAAACTTGCTCTGTGGTTTGAAAAATTCCTGGATGCTGTCGATAAGAAAGCAAGTAAAAAATATTACAGATGGACTCTCACTGACATTTGATTTTACCATCGTTTTCCACTAGAACATGAAGGTAGAAATAAGTGTAAGAGATAAGATACTTAGATATTTTAAAAATAAATTACCTAGTAATTTTAAAAAGACATACTGTATTCTTTCATTTGCTACAAGAAAAAATTGACAATGAAGACTATTTAAAAGAAGTGTTTAACAATGAGAACACATGGCCACAGGAAGGGGAACATCACACTCTGGGGACTGTTGTGGGGTGGGGGGAGGGGGGAGGGATAGCATTGGGAGATATACCTAAAGTATAATAATAATAAATAAAAATTAAAAAATAAATAAATAAATAAAAATAAATAAAAGAAGAGTTGAACTCTAAATAGGATGGTGAAGGCAACACATTCCATTACAGAATAAGTTCCCATTTTTCCAGACAATGAACATTGCTATTCCTCCATGTTCCATATTCCTGGGGGAAAACCTTGTCAGCAGCTTTTTGTCAGGGCCAGGAGATGAAAAATAGACCATGTCCGAATAATCTGATTGTAAGCTCAGTTAACATCTTTGGAATAGACCCATAAAATCTGGACAATGTTTTATTAAACATCTGCAAACTGCAGAATTCTTTAGCCCTTAGACACAGTTTCTGCTCAGAATCTTAAAGCCGGGTGCAGTTGCACTGTGACTCGTCTCAGGGCTGAGGCGGGTGCTAGTCGTCAAAGTCTGGAAGGTCATGGTAGGAGTAACCCTGGTAGCTTTTGGATGCATTCGGCAGGAACACCAAATTGCCAGTGATCAGAACTGGAACAACCTAGTCTTTCCCCACTTTGCTGATGTAGCCCGACAGTAGGAGGGAGCCTATGATAATAGAAAGATGCCAGTCAGAAACAGCACAGTGGCAACTGCAATGACCTTCTAAGGCATCTTAGGAAGGCCTTTTTTAAACCTTAGGTCAGTGTAGCCACTGTCTGTGCTGGAGAGCCTTGAGTATTTTACTTTACTACTAGGGATTCCAGTAGCCAAATTGCTATGGGATGGCATCATCACATGCTGACACAGCTATAGTTGGAGCACCATGCCAGGCCACCAGTGCACCGAGAGCTCACCCATGGTTGGCAGTGGGGATGCCAGAGGCCACATGGTACAACCACCTAACATGGCTGGCACCATCCAGCCTGTTCCAGCAAGCTGCCTCGTATTTCTGATTGAATGCTGGACATCATGTGTAGAATAGTAGAGATTGAAATAAATTGTATTCACACATTGAAATAACCTGTCTCTTATGAGACTATACATACACACACCCATACACATGTGTGTGTATACATATATGTGTGGGGGGGAGATGTGTATGACTACTGTGACAGGTTGGGCCAATCTAACCAAAGTTGAGTTGAGTTTGGTTGTTGCTATGGTTACCTCTACTAGACCACAGTCTTTTATTTAAAAAAAAAAAAAAAAACAGAGTCTGGCTCTGTCACCCAGGTTGGAGTGCAGTGCTGTGATCTCAGCTCACTGAAAAATGTCACCCAGGTTGGAGTGCAGTGCTGTGATCTCAGCTCACTGAAATCTCTGTCTCCTGGGTTCAGGCCATCCTCCCACCTCAGCCTCCCAAGCAGCTGAGACTACAGGCACATGCCACTATGCCCAGCTAACTTTTGTATTTTTTACGGAGATAGAATTTTGCCATATTGCCCAGGCTGTTCTCGAACTCCGGAGCTCAAGGGATTCTCCCGCCTTGGCCCCTCAAAGTGCTGGGATTACAGGTGTAAGCCACTGCACCAGGCAACAGTTTTGATATTCTTTTTGTGGTGGTTATGTGACTAGAGTGGGAGCTGGGGTCACAGAGTGCTTTTCTCTGACTACCACTCTACCCTCAGCTTATAGAACCTGTCCACCTGTGCCATAGAGAAGATCTGCCTCTATGCTCTTACCCATGCCTCAGTAGTGCACTGCTATTGCTTGGTGCTCCGTGAGTGAAGGTAGAGAGGATTCTCTGTGGTTCTTATCCAAACTCAGACTTTCAGAAGTGTTGTGTGCTCAGGCCCCAGCAGTGGACTTTCTCAGCATTCTTGCCCCTCTTCCCTGGGGCAGTTCACTCTGCCTTGTATCTGAAGTTGGTCTTGGGCAGGAGTTTCCTGTCCTTCCTGCAATAGTAGGACACCTCCACTTGGTATTGGCATAGAGTTGAAGGTCCAAGACAATTACCATTCCCTTCCCCCAGGGGAGCAACCTGTTTCTTTTGTTTTTCCCATTGACATAATATATCTCCATTTTTGAGCTGTGAGCAAGAGACTCTGCTGCCCATCCCAGCAGTTGAAAACTTTTCCTTCTGAGAAAGGAGTGGCCTGGGAGAAATAAATGGGATTTGATACCTAACACTTCTTCACCGCATCAACCGCTGATCACCTTCTTTGAGCCTGGTTGGCCAGAGAGTTTGCTTCCCCTCTCCCAGAGGCTTAAGACTTTCACATCCTAGGATAGAATGACCCAGGGAAGGTGATTTTCCTGTAGTAGCTGCTGATCCCCTCCTCAAGTCTGCACCATCAACAGTGACTCCTTTCAGAATTGCTCTGCCCTCAATTATTCTCATGAGTATCTGGTAAGGGACAGGAAAAAAAAAAAAAAAACTTGTGAGTGAGTGCAAGCTCCACTTTTAATATGTGCCCCCAGCTACTTCAGATTGCCCTGCTCACCAACATTTGATCTTCAGAAGTTCTCTATATTTTAGCCTATTCTTCTTACAAGCTTGTGTTGAAGCTGGCATGGTGCTTCTTTGGCTGTAGACGAGACCTATGAACTGTTCATGGCTCTCGTCTCTCCTCTGAGGGCCTTGTTCCTCTTAGGAATTTAGGTTACCTGGGTGTGACCCCAGCTCTCTGATGGGTTCAAGAAAAGTTGTGATTTTGTAGTTTATCTAGATTTTTCTTGTTTTTAGTGTTGGAATGGCATTTTTTGCTTCCTAAGCGGGATCCAGGAGTCTGAATTTTTTAAATAAAATGGATACAGGGCCAGGCACAGAAGCTCATGCCTGTAATATTCCAGCACTTTGGAAGGCCTAGGCAGGAGGATTGCTTGAGCCCAGGAGTTCAAGACCAGCCTGGGGAACATAGAAAGACTTCTTCTCTACAAAAAATACAAAAATTAGCCAGGCATGGTGCTGCACACCTGTAGTTCCAGTTACTTGGGAGGCGGAGGTGGGAGGATCACTTGAGCTGGGGAGGTGGAGGCTGCAGTGAGCCAAGATCATGCCACTGCACTCCAGCCTGAGCCGTGGAGCAAACTGTCTTGAAGAAAAAAACTCACAAAACTGATACATACTTATTATACAAAATTTTCTCAATGAGGAAATGCCAAAAGAAGAAAATTTTTAAGAAAATCCTTCCACCCAAAGATGATCACTGAAAACGTCTCATTACCACTGTTCCAGACAAGTCTTGATGCAGATTTTCATTTTCGACAGGATGCAGATAACATCGTTCCATACCGTTGAATTTATATAATCAATTATATGTGCTATATGTATTTCACCCCACAGAAGTAGCACAATTTACATAGCCAATTCGTGTCAATTTACCAGTGCCTTCCTGAGATAGTTTCTTTTTTTTTTTTTTCTGTTATAAACAATGGCTTCATCATATTTAATAGACACGTTCCTATCACTGAAGTGACCTGGTCACAAATTTTTTGGAGTGAATAATTTAATAGAAGTGTATTCTGCTTTTGCATGGATGACTTTCTGCAGTGAACACATGAACACAAGGTCTAGGATGGTCTAGAGCCAGGTGAGGAAGCCAGGCCCAGACAGACTTTTGTGGCCTTCTGAACCTTTGAGACATGCTTGAGAGTTGCAGAGTTGCATATAGCCTGGATCAGCCTAAATCCTGTATGGCTTCACAGCCCAGTCATTCTACCAAGATGCCTCAGAGCCCCTTGGCAAACAGGGAGTGGCACCTTTGGGGACATCAAATGAAGAAAGTCTTGTCCTATTTTTGAAAGATTTGCCTACCTTAACAATTTTGTTAGAAGAAAATTCACAAGTGATATATGTAGATAAATGTTTTGTTTTGATATTTGGCCCCCGCCATGACTAGTGTTTCAGCACACAGCCTCATATTTTATTCTCAGTGTTCCTAATTCTCAGCCTCTTCTCTCCAAATTGTAGGTGCATGAGGTTGGTCCTTGTTTCGTGTGTTTCTATTAGCCCGTCCTCTCCCTGGCCACTTCCCACCCACTGGCACGTTACTGGTGTTCGAAAGTAGTTATTTGCATGGCAGGTTAAAAAATGTTAATATGAAAGTCAAAGCGATTGAGGTTTTAAAGAGGAAAAATCATTCTTCATCATGATGAGTCAGAAAGACTACTTTAATGGTAATATAAATATATTCGACGATTTAAAAGGTATAGAGGTAAAAGGCAAAATACCTTTCATTAAGCCCAGAGAAAATGACTAAAGTTTCATAAGAGAGATGTTTGTGGAAATTAAATGTACTGACTCTTGATAAGAAAAAGAAAACAGAGATGTGAGGGTATGATAAGGAATGTAGTTAATCTTACAGCAGTTAATAAACATAATTTGCTTCTTCTGTTATTACAAACCCTGGCTACTATTCTAATTTAGAATAGTATATTTGTTAAATTTTTAAAAATATGATGTAAGTGCTTAAAAATGGGAAGCAAATTTAAGAATCATAACTTCTGTTATAAATAAACCTTTATTTCTTAATTTTGTGAATTTTTAATCATAAATGTATATACAAATTCAAAAGAGAATGAGAAATATTTATAATAAATTATTTTATTTTATTTTATTTTTTTTTTTCTTTTTTTTTTTTTTTTTCTTTTATTATTATTATTATTATTATCATCATTATTATACTTTAGGTTTTATGGTACATGTGCGCAATGTGCAGGTAAGTTACATATGTATACATGTGCCATGCTGGTGCGCTGCACCCACCAACTTGTCATCTAGCATTAGGTATATCTCCCAATGCTATCCCTCCCCCCTCCCCCCACCCCACAACAGTCCCCGAAGTGTGATGTTCCCCTTCCTGTGTCCATGTGTTCTCATTGTTCAATTCCCACCTATGAGTGAGAATATGCGGTGTTTGGTTTTTTGTTCTTGCGATAGTTTACTGAGAATGATGATTTCCAATTTCATCCATGTCCCTACAAAGGACGTGAACTCATCATTTTTTATGGCTGCATAGTATTCCATGGTGTATATGTGCCACATTTTCTTAATCCAGTCTATCATTGTTGGACATTTGGGTTGGTTCCAAGTCTTTGCTATTGTGAATAATGCGGCAATAAACATACGTGTGCATGTGTCTTTATAGCAGCATGATTTATAGTCCTTTGGGTATATACCCAGTAATGGGATGGCTGGGTCGAATGGAATTTCTAGTTCTAGATCCCTGAGGAATCGCCACACTGACTTCCACAAGGGTTGAACTAGTTTACAGTCCCACCAACAGTGTAAAAGTGTTCCTATTTCTCCACATCCTCTCCAGCACCTGTTGTTTCCTGACTTTTTAATGATTGCCATTCTAACTGGTGTGAGATGGTATCTCATTGTGGTTTTGATTTGCATTTCTCTGGTGGCCAGTGATGGTGAGCATTTTTTCATGTGTTTTTTGGCTGCATAAATGTCTTCTTTTGAGAAGTGTCTGTTCATGTCCTTCGCCCACTTTTTGATGGGGTTGTTTGTTTTTTTCTTGTAAATTTGTTGGAGTTCATTGTAGATTCTGGATATTAGCCCTTTGTCAGATGAGTAGGTTGCGAAAATGTTCTCCCATTTTGTAGGTTGCCTGTTCACTCTGATGGTAGTTTCCTTTGCTGTGCAGAAGCTCTTTAGTTTAATTAGATCCCATTTGTCAATTTTGGCTTTTGTTGCCATTGCTTTTGGTGTTTTAGACATGAAGTCCTTGCCCATGCCTATGTCCTGAATGGTAATGCCTAGGTTTTCTTCTAGGGTTTTTATGGTTTTAGGTCTAACATTTAAGTCTTTAATCCATCTTGAATTGATTTTTGTATAAGGTGTAAGGAAGGGATCAAGTTTCAGCTTTCTACATATGGCTAGCCAGTTTTCCCAGCACCATTTATTAAATAGGGAATCCTTTCCCCATTTCTTGTTTTTGTCAGGTTTGTCAAAGATCAGATAGTTGTAGATATGTGGCATTATTTCTGACGGCTCTGTTCTGTTCCATTGATCTATATCTCTGTTTTGGTACCAGTACCATGCTGTTTTGGTTACTGTAGCCTTGTAGTATAGTTTGAAGTCAGGTAGTGTGATGCCTCCAGCTTTGTTCTTTTGGCTTAGGATTGACTTGGCGATGCGGGCTCTTTTTTGGTTCCATATGAACTTTAAAGTAGTTTTTTCCAATTCTGTGAAGAAAGTCATTGGTAGCTTGATGGGGATGGCATTGAATCTGTAAATTACCTTGGGAAGGATGGCCATTTTCATGATATTGATTCTTCCTACCCATGAGCATGGAATGTTCTTCCATTTGTTTGTATCCTCTTTTATTTCCTTGAGCAGTGGTTTGTAGTTCTCCTTGAAGAGGTCTTTCACATCCCTTGTAAGTTGGATTCCTAGGTATTTTATTCTCTTTGAAGCAATTGTGAATGGGAGTTCACTCATGATTTGGCTCTCTGTTTGTCTGTTATTGATGTATAAGAATGCTTGTGATTTTTGCACATTGATTTTGTATCCTGAGACTTTGCTGAAGTTGCTTATCAGCTTAAGGAGATTTTGGGCTGAGACAATGGGGTTTTCTAGATATACTATCATGTCATCTGCAAACAAGGACAATTTGACTTCCTCTTTTCCTAATTGAATACCCTTGATTTCCTTCTCCTGCCTAATTGCCCTGGCCAGAACTTCCAACACTATGTTGAATAGAAGTGGCGAGAGAGGGCATCCCTGTCTTGTGCCAGTTTTCAAAGGGAATGCTTCCAGTTTTTGCCCATTCAGTATGATATTGGCTGTGGGTTTGTCATAAATAGCTCTTATTATTTTGAGATACGTCCCATCAATTCCTAATTTATTGAGAGTTTTTAGCATGAAGGGTTGTTGAATTTTGTCAAAGGCCTTTTCTGCATCTATTGAGATAATCATGTGGTTTTTGTCTTTGGTTCTGTTTATATGCTGGATTACATTTATTGATTTGCGTATATTGAACCAGCCTTGCATCCCAGGGATGAAGCCCACTTGATCATGGTGGATAAGCTTTTTGATGTGCTGCTGGATTCTGTTTGCCAGTATCTTATTGAGGATTTTTGCATCAATGTTCATCAAGGATATTGGTCTAAAATTCTCTTTTTTTGTTGTGTCTCTGCCAGGCTTTGGTATCAGGATGATGCTGGCCTCATAAAATGAGTGAGGGAGGATTCCCTCTTTTTCTATTGATTGGAATAGTTTCAGAAGGAATGGTACCAGCTCCTCCTTGTACCTCTGGTAGAATTCGGCTGTGAACCCATCTGGTCCTGGACTTTTTTTGGTTGGTAAGCTATTGATTATTGCCACAATTTCAGCTCCTGTTATTGGTCTATTCAGAGATTCAACTTCTTCCTGGTTTAGTCTTGGGAGGGTGTATGTGTTGAGGAATTTATCCATTTCCTCTAGATTTTCTAGTTTATTTGCATAGAGGTGTTTGTAATATTCTCTGATGGTAGTTTGTATTTCTGTGGGATCGGTGGTGATATCCCCTTTATCATTTTTTATTGCATCTATTTGATTCTTCTCTCTTTTTTTCTTTATTAATCTTGCTAGCGGTCTATCAATTTTGTTGATCCTTTCAAAAAACCAGCTCCTGGATTCATTGATTTTTTGAAGGGTTTTTTGTGTCTCTATTTCCTTCAGTTCTGCTCTGATTTTAGTTATTTCTTGCCTTCTGCTAGCTTTTGAATGTGTTTGCTCTTCCTTTTCTAGTTCTTTTAATTGTGATGTTAGGGTGTCAATTTTGGATCTTTCCTGCTTTCTCTTGTGGGCATTTAGTGCTATAAATTTCCCTCTACACACTGCTTTGAATGCGTCCCAGAGATTCTGGTATCTTGTGTCTTGGTTCTCGTTGGTTTCAAAGAACATCTTTATTTCTGCCTTCATTTCGTGATGTACCCAGTAGTCATTCAGGAGCAGGTTGTTCAGTTTCCACGTAGTTGAGTGGTTTTGAGTGAGATTCTTAATCCTGAGTTCTAGCTTGATTGCACTGTGATCTGAGAGACAGTTTGTTACAATTTCTGTTCTTTTACATTTATTGAGGAGAGCTTTACTTCCAAGTATATGGTCAATTTTGGAATAGGTGTGGTGTGGTGCTGAAAAAAATGTATATTCTGTTGATTTGGGGTGGAGAGTTCTGTAGATGTCTATTAGGTCCGCTTGGTGCAGAGCTGAGTTCAATTCCTGGGTATCCTTGTTGACTTTCTGTCTCGTTGATCTGTCTAATGTTGACAGTGGTGTGTTAAAGTCTCCCATTATTAATGTGTGGGAGTCTAAGTCTCTTTGTAGGTCACTCAGGACTTGCTTTATGAATCTGGGTGCTCCTGTATTGGGTGCATATATATTTAGGATAGTTAGCTCTTCTTGTTGAATTAATCCCTTTACCATTATGTAATGGCCTTCTTTGTCTCTTTTGATCTTTGTTGGTTTAAAGTCTGTTTTATCAGAGACTAGGATTGCAACCCCTGCCTTTTTTTGTTTTCCATTTGCTTGGTAGATCTTCCTCCATCCTTTTATTTTGAGCCTATGTGTGTCTCTGCACGTGAGATGGGTTTCCTGAATACAGCACACTGATGGGTCTTGAGTCTTTATCCAATTTGCCAGTCTGTGTCTTTTAATTGGAGCATTTAGTCCATTTACATTTAAAGTTAATATTGTTATGTGTGAATCTGATCCTGCCATTATGATGTTAGCTGGATATTTTTCTCATTAGTTGATGCAGTCTCTTCCTAGTCTCGATGGTCTTTACATTTCGGTATGATTTTGCAGTGGCTGGTACCGGTTGTGCCTTTCCATGTTTAGCGCTTCCTTCAGGAGCTCTTTTAGGGCAGGCCTGGTGGTGACAAAATCTCTCAGCATTTGCTTGTCTGTAAAGTATTTTATTTCTCCTTCACTTATGAAGCTTAGTTTGGCAGGATATGAAATTCTGGGTTGAAAATTCTTTTCTTTAAGAATGTTGAATATTGGCCCCCACTCTCTTCTGGCTTGTAGGGTTTCTGCCGAGAGATCTGCTGTTAGTCTGATGGGCTTCCCTTTGATGGTAACCCGACCTTTCTCTCTGGCTGCCCTTAACATTTTTTCCTTCATTTCAACTTTGGTGAATCTGACAATTATGTGTCTTGGAGTTGCTCTTCTCGAGGAGTATCTTTGTGGCGTTCTCTGTATTTCCTGAATCTGAATGTTGGCCTGCCTTGCTAGATTGGGGAAGTTCTCCTGGATAATATCCTGCAGAGTGTTTTCCAACTTGTTTCCATTCTCCCCGTCACTTTCAGGTACACCAATCAGACGTAGATTTGGTCTTTTCACATAGTCCCACATTTCTTGGAGGCTTTGCTCGTTTCTTTTTATTCTTTTTTCTCTAAACTTCCCTTCTCGCTTCATTTCATTCATTTCATCTTCCAGGGCTGATACCCTTTCTTCCATTTGATCGCATCGGCTCCTGAGGCTTCTGCATTCTTCACGTAGTTCTCGAGCCTTGGTTTTCAGCTCCATCAGCTCCTTTAAGCACTTCTCTGTATTGGTTATTCTAGTTATACATTCTTCTAAATTTTTTTCAAAGTTTTCAACTTCTTTGCCTTTGGTTTGAATATCCTCCCGTAGCTCGGAGTAATTTGATCGTCTGAAGCCTTCTTCTCTCAGCTCGTCAAAGTCATTCTCCGTCCAGCTTTGTTCTGTTGCTGGTGAGGAACTGCGTTCCTTTGGAGGAGGAGAGGTACTCTGGTTTTTAGAGTTTCCAGTTTTTCTGCTCTGTTTTTTCCCCATCTTTGTGGTTTTATCTACTTTTGGTCTTTGATGATGGTGATGTACAGATGGGTTTTTGGTGTGGATGTCCTTTCTGTTAGTTTTCCTTCTAACAGACAGAACCCTCAGCTGCAGGTCTGTTGGAGTACCTGGCCGGCCCTGTGAGGTGTCAGTCTGCCCCTGCTGGGGGGTGCCTCCCAGTTAGGCTGCTCGGGGGTCAGGAGTCAGGGACCTACTTGAGGAGGCAGTCTGCCTGTTCTCAGATCTCCAGCTGCGTGCTGGGAGAACCACTGCTCTCCTCACAGCTGTCAGACAGGGACATTTAAGTCTGCAGAGGTTACTGCTGTCTTTTTGTTTGTCCGTGCCCTGCCCCCAGAGGTGGAGCCTACAGAGGCAGGCAGGCCTCCTTGAGCTGTGGTGGGCCCCACCCAGTTCAAGCTTCCAGGCTGCTTTGTTTACGTAAGCGAGCCTGGGCAATGGCGGGCGCCCCTCCCCCAGCCTGGCTGCCGACTTGCTGTTTGATCTCAGACTGCTGTGCTAGCAATCAGCGAGACTCCGTGGGCGTAGGACCCTCTGAGCCAGGTGCGGGCTATAGTCTCCTGGGGCACCGGTTCCTAAGCCCGTCGGAAAAGCACAGTATTCGGGTGGGAGTGGCCCGATTTTCCAGGTGCCGTCTGTCACCCCTGGAAGGGGAACTCCCTGACCCCTTGCGCTTCCCGAGTGAGGCAATGCCTCGCCCCTGCTTCGGCTGGCGCACAGTGCGCTCACCCACTGACCTGCGCCCACTGTCTGGCACTCCCTAGTGAGATGAACCCGGTACCTCAGATGGAAATGCAGAAATCACCCGTCTTCTGCGTCGCTCGCGCTGGGAGCTGTAGACCGGAGCTGTTCCTATTCGGCCATCTTGGCTCCTCCCCCAATAAATTATTTTAAATCACAGCCGGTAGTGGTGGCTCATGCCTGTAATCCCAGCACTTTAGGAGGCCAAGGTGGGTGGATCACCTGAGGTCAGGAGTTCAAGACCAGCATGGCCAACACTAAAAATACAAAAAAATTAGCCAGGGGTGGTGGCAGGCACCTGTAATCCCAGCTTCTCGGGAGGCTGAGGCAGGAGAATCGCTTGAACCTGGGAGGTGGAGGTTGCAGTGAGCTGAGATTGTGCCATTGCACTCCAGCCTGGGCAACAAGAGCGAAACTCTGTCTCAAAAAAACACACATTTTGTTAAATTACAGTATGTGATTATCTTTACAATTATTTAATTTGTGTTTATGTTTTCCTGCTTAGGAAGTTAATTCTTTATTTTAATATTAACACTCATTTTAACCTCAATCTATTATCAGTCCACTGTTTGCACCTGTCAATGAAGTGACCACATAAAGACCAGTGTGTGTATTCCAGAGAAAGTGGAATGTCAGCAGCTGGCAAAACAAAATGACAGTTTAATGTGGACAGAGCCAGGATTCAATAGACCATGTTGCAGCAAAGTTGAAAGTTCAACTCGAACTGGAGAGCAAACACTCTAGTCTACATGTGATGCTTTTTTTTCTCTTTTTTTAATGAAAAGAGATGTTATCTTCATCATCATAATAGTGTTGTCTTTTGGAGAGATTGAATAATTATTTGCTTTACAGAAGATAGACTTTAGAACAGACTTATCTCTAGTTATTACATCATAGTTGATCATTATATGAGAGCTGGGAAAAGGGAGCCTTAAAAATTGAAACTAATTTTTACTGTACATAAATTTAAACACAGTTTTTTTTAAAATAAGCATTCAATCACCGATGTAACTTTTGATATAGTGAAATAAGTATATTAATGTCTTTCTACATGGAAACTTATTTTGTTCTACTGATTTGTTTTCCTAATTTTCTGGGGATTAATTTTTTTAATTTGGGTTAATTTTTTTTAGCATAATGGCAAATGTTCTCCCTGACCCTGGGCCTGGGGATCTTCCCCTGGTGATTTCCTTGGACTACTGTTAATCAAATGGCAGTGAACTCACTCTCTACCCCTTGTACCCTGGGCAAAGAGGTGGTTCACATGGATCGTGCCCTTTGAGAACAAATAGGTGGAGGGATTCCAAAAAGTGTCTGTCTCATGTCACTTTGGTGACCCCCACTTTTTTGATGAATGGCCTTATCCAAATCTTTAGCTTCAACCCATGTACTGATGAATCCCAAATTATATCTCTAGGATCAACCCCTCTCTCAAATTCCAGGCCCTGTCTCAGTTGCTGTATTAGTCTGTTTTCACATCGCTGATAAAGACATACCTGAGACTGGGAAGAAGGGGTTTAATGGACTTTCAGTTCCACATGGCTGGGGAGGCCTCACAATCACGGCAGAAGGCAAGGAGGAGCAAGTCACATCTTACATGGATGGCAGCAAGCAAAGAGAGAGCTTGTGCAGAGAAACTCCCATTTTTAAAACCATCAGATCTTGTGAGACCCATTTGCTATCTTGAGAACAGCATGGGAAAGACCCGCCACCATGATTCAGTCATCTCCCACCAGGTCTTTCCCACAACACGTGGGAATTATGGGAGCTACAAGATGAGATTTGGGTGGGGACACAGAGCCAAACCATATCAGTTGCCTATTACATGTTTTCATTTAAACAGGACATGGGTACCTGAGACTCAAAGTGTTTTGGTAAATCTGAATTCATCAAAAACAAACAAAAACAAAACAAAACAAAAAAAGGCTAGCACACAAAATTGTTCCTATTCTTATTGTTTGTTCTTAGTGAATAGAATCATTCTCCATCTACTTGCCCAAATGAGAAATTTCAGGCAGCTCTGTCCTCACTCAAAAAGTCACCTAAATTTTACCTCTTTTGTAATTTCTCTCAAATCTGCCTTCTCTACTTTAGCTCAATTTTGTTTTCTATTGTATCTCCAGTGCTTAAACAATTGTTGGCATATCATAAGCATTCAGCAAATATTTACAGAGTGAACAAAGAGAACAAGAAAAGCACTTGGCCCTGCCTGAAACAGTTAATTCAGGGAACAGACAAAAATTTAAAATATATTATTTCAGTAAAAAATATTTTGGGAGACATTCAAGAGAAACTTTTTTCCATTAACAAGGACAGGCAGCTATGAAAAAGGAACAGTCTGAACCAAAGAACAATTTTTTAAAATGAACAAATAAAACTTTGAAAAAAAGGCAATAGGCAGGCTGAATGATAAAACTGACAGCTTAAGACTTAATAATCTGGAAGGTAAAGTGAAGAAAATTTCCTAGAACATAGTGCAAAATGGCAGACAGAAATAATGAAATGTTAAAATATGGAGAACAGATCCAAGAGATCTAGCACCTTTCTAATAGGATTTTTTTGAAAGCAAAACAGATACAATGGAAGCGAGACTATAATAAAATGCATTTTTTAAAAACTGGTATTATTAATAGGAAAATTGTTCTCAATGGGCTGCCATTGTCCAATTGCAAGTTATATGTATAAACACTGAATTATCTAAATTATATAAGACAGTGAAGATGGCCAGGGGACTATGGTTAGCATATTGTAAGTCTCAGTTCTCTTTCTCAAAGCTGCAGAAAAGCCACATTGTTATGCATTAATTTGAAAATTTATATTTACCTTGGTTTATTTTCTTGCCAGATAAGCTATGTGGCACCTATTGGGACACATGAAGAAGAAAAAAAAGATGAAAATATCAGGATCTAAGATATAATAATGACTAATGTGACCATTATTACAAACCTAGTTATTGTTTATATTGATCCTGGCTATGCTTAGAAAGTAGCAATGACTCTGGAAGCTACACTGAGAATTAGTCTTATGAAGAGACAGAAGACCTGATTGCCTCTTTAGTATTATTCTGTAGCACATCTCTGCCACATCCACGGAAGTCTCTCTCATTCATGATATGCCTACAATTCAGCTATTAGAGATTCACTCATTTTGCTGAAACTTTGTCCTCTTGCAAGATATAAACATTACTGATAAATGGCATAAAGCTCTACTGTGATTGGGTTGGTAAGATCCTTTCTTGAGAACTGTTTTGATAGAAGGAGGAAATGAGTAACTGGGGGAAGCTGCTGCCTATGACGAAGAGAGGGAGAGGCCACAGTAAGTGAACGAAAACACAATTTACAATTTACAAAACACGATTTACAATTTACAAAAAGGGGCAGCTTGTGGGGCTGATGAAGATCAATTTTGGTTGCTTTGTAATATGGTTTAGAGCTAACTGCTTCTAAGTTCACCATTTATGGGAAATAGAGGCATGGGATCTTAAACCATTCCTATGTATGGTAATTTACAAATAAATATAACTCATTGTTCTCTCGAAAAAAAATTTTTTTTGAGACAGGGTCTCGTTCTGCCATCCAGGCTGGAGTGCGGTGACATGATCACAGCTCGCTGCAGCTTCGACCTCCTAGGCTTATGTAATTCTCCCTTCTGAGCCTCCCAAGTAGCTGGGACTACAGGTGCACACCACCATGCCTTGCTAATTTTTAATTTTTTGTAGAGACAAGGTCCCACTATATTGCCCAGACTGGTCTCAAACTCCTAGGCTCAAGCCATCCTCCCACCTTGGCTTCCCAAAATGTTGGGATTACAGGCGTGAGCCACCGTGCCCTGCCTCAAATTATTTTTGATACTAGTTAGAATATGCATACTATTTATAGAAATAGTCTTTTCAGATTTATGGAGAAACAAGATATATTGTTTGTGTAATTAACTTTGTGTTATATTTTCTATTGAAAGGTTGAAGACAAACATGATTTGGAGTCTCAAATAGAAGCATTAAAGGCAAATTTAGAGAATGAGAAAAAGAAGATGGAAAGGTACTGGTAATAGACTAAAAGGCACTGGTAATGAGACATAATGTTCATTTGTAACTAATACAATATTTAACCATCTGTAAATTTTTTATAGGTTTAGGAAGGAAGCTGATCGACTAAATAAAAGCTGGGAAAAGAGATTCTTTATTCTCAGGAACAGGTATGGTGTGATATATACAAATTCTATTTCTAAAAACATGACTAATCATCCTTTAAGGAAGTTAGGAATGTTGCAATTTTTTTACATATTAATGTTAAATCACCTCATATACTTCTACAAGAAAGGCAAAATAATTGGTCTAAAATAGAAGAGTAATCAAAATCACTGAGAAGTAAAAATATTTGAGATGTTTTCGTTCCCTATCTGCGTTTCTGTCATAAAAGATCAGCAGGACAGACTCACTCTCTTAATACCTGGTTTAATCAGACCTATTTAGTCATCTTCTTTCATAGGGCTATTAAAACCTTTTCCTGCTCATTTGCACACAATGATATATAAGTAGTTTGTATTGTCTTTATAAAGTTGCTTTATATATCAGATCCTCTACCAGACACAACAGCTCCAGTTCCTCAACCTCTCAGATCTATTTTTCACTCACATAAGCATTTTGTTTCTCTTCCCAGTATTCTCTTTGCCTTTTTCAAAATGGAGAAACTGTAAAATTCTGAAAAGGGCAAAAACAATGCAAATTGGAAAAATGCTTATTTTTTCCCTTACCCTGACATGTTAACATTAAAAATCTGTCTTCTGTTTAGTTGTGTTCTGCCATAATTTCCCCCAGATTCCCTGGGGGAACATGTATGGGAAGTTCTTTTGCAATATTCTTTCACAGTCAAGCATCATCCAGGCACGATGGGTTTAATGTTGGTCTGACGGAGGCCATCGGAGGTCAAACTTGTAACTTACACGTAAGCTCCTGGGATGGCAATGCCCTACATGTGCACTGTATTTCTTAAGCATACACTATGGATCTTGTCTGTATAAACTTCTATACCTGGCTATGTATATTATATGGAAATAATTCATCCTAAGTGCGGTGACACAAAGAATCCACGCCAAGACAGAAAAAACACAGGATTGAGGGCAAAAACACCTTGTAGTAAAATGTTCTGCCTTGTTCTGTTTGGTGCTGAAATGATCTCCTACCCATGTTTCATGTATGCGCTGATAAGCACTTTGTGCTGTGTAAAATGTGCATATTAACACCTGCCCTGTCTCACATAGTTATTTAAGAACAGAATGTAGATAGATGTGAGACAAAAGAAAATTAAAATATGCACTTGATTTCATTTCCCTGCACATAGGTTTTGGATTATCTCTAGAGCTGAATAAAATGACTTTCCCTTATTTATTTCTGTAGGGTTCACTTTCATCCTTAAGATTTACCTTGTCTCTGACCCTACGGGATTTCCCCTATTTTTCAGTGATGATTTACAAGAACATATCAGTTTTACTTTTTTTTTTTTTTTTTAAGAGGGAGTTTTTGCTCTTGTTGCTCAGGCTGGAGTGCAGTGGCGCAATCTTGGCTCACTGCAACCTCCATCTTCTGGGTTCAAGCGATTCTCCAGCCACAGCCTCCTTAGTAGCTGGGATTACAGGCGCCGACCACCACACCTACCTAATTTTTTTTTGTATTTTTAGTAGAGATGGAGTTTAACGTTTTACTTCTAATTGATTTTCTATTAACCAAGATGTTGACAATCATATTAATCATTCTGGTCTCTTCAGACTTTATGTTGATATCTAAATATTTAGGAAAGCAGAAATATTTATTACTACACACTTTCTATGTTTTCTCATTTAACCAACTAATTGGGACATTGTAGATTATGTCTCTCTACTTAGGCTGAAGCTCCAGGTATTAATTCAATGTGGCATATACAGCACCATAGCAAGTGCATTTGTACAGAGTACTTCATCGTGGTGTGGTGTGGAGATTAATTGTGTAGTCACAGACTTACATGGGCTAACATGGTAATTTCATTTTACTGTAACTGATCCTAGATTAGATGCACTCATTTTTGTTTAGTAGAGGAAAAACCTCACCTTAGCCAGTCAAGATCAGAGTCCAACCCAATGATTTCTCAGTCAATTCATGATTTACGCTGGGTCCCATTCCAATTCAGGGCTTCATTTCCAAGCTCCTTTTCCATCTCTACCGAGTTCTTATTTCCAGGAAGATTGAATGTGAGCAGTGCGGACAAGGGCAGGGCTAGTCCTTCCTCTTGGTGTGCCAAGCCTGATGCGACTGCCGATGTCATCATTGTCGCACAAACAGTATGCAGGTGTGGCATATCAGCTTCGGAACATATCCCTACCAGGCTGATGCCACGGTGATGCCGCTGTTTCCACCTCCACCCCAGGCGGCAATCCACATGCATCGACCTGAGCCACCCTCTGTTCTGCCTGATGGGCTCTGGGCCCGATGGACTCACTTTTGCCCACCATGTTTATCAAGCACGTAAGAAATGTTACATGTGGTTCCTGTGCCACTCTGGCTTGCATATATGGAAGAGGTCCATGCACACATCCCTTCTCCTGCCCTCACTCAGAGCACTAGATTGCCATCCCAGAGAGACTGCAAACATCAGAAATCTAGATTGGCCATGCAAGGTGAAGGCCCACTCTGCTCATGTAGTCCCCTCACCTTGGAACCCTCTGTAAACAGAAACTTTACACTGCTCCTTACTTCAACAGAGTGAACACCTGTGTCCTCACCACACAGGTAAAGAAAGAAGGAATTAGCAGTGGCTTCACGGTCCCTGTTGCCCATCCAGCACCTGTCACCTCTCCTCCCAATTAGCACATATTCTGAATTGAATGCTTATCATTCCCTTGGGGAAAGTTTTCAATAACATTCAATTTGTCATAAAAATTGGGCTATTCCAATTTTCAATTTCTTCTAATCAGTTTGATAATTTGTGTTGTCTTTTATGTTTGGGAATTTTCTCATTTCATTGAATTGTCTAAATTATTGATATAAAGTTATTCATAATATCCTCATATTATATATATAAATGACAGTCATGTGTCACTTGGTGACAGGGATAGATTCTGAGAAATGTGTCATTAGGCGATTTCATCATTGTGTGAGCATCTTAGAGTGTGCTTACAAACCTAGATGGCATAGCCTACCACACACCTAGGCTATATGGTATAGCCTATTGCTCCTAGGCTACAAACCTGCACAGCATGAGACTATAACTGAATACTGTAAGCAATTATAACACAATGGTAAGTGTTTATGCATCTAAATATACCTAAACATAGAAAAGATACAGTGAAAATGCAGTATAAAAGATAAAGAATGGTCCACCTGTATAAGGCACTTACCATGAATGGAGCATGCAGGAGTGGAAGTTGCTCTGGGTGAGCCAGTGGTGAGCGAACGTGAAGGCCTAGGACATTACCATACACTACTGTAGATTTTGTAAACACTAGACACTCAGGCTACACTAGATTTACAAAAAAATATATTTTTTCAATAACAAATTAGCCTTAGCTTACTGTAATTTTTTTACTTTATAAACTTTCTAATTTTTAAAACTTTTTGACTGTTTTGTAATAACACAGCTTTAAACACAAACATATTGTACAGGTATACAAGATTATCTTTTCACATGGTGGTGCTCACCTGTAGTCCCAGCTACGTGGCAGCCTGACAGGTGGGAGGATCGCTTGAGCCCAGGAGGTTGAGGCTGCAGTAAGTTGTGATCACGCCCTGCACTCCAACCTGGGTGACAGAGTGAGACCCTGTCTCAAATAATATGTATATAATTTTTTCCTTTATATTCTTATTCTTTAAGTTTTTGTCTGTGTTTAAATTTTTTTATTTTTATTTTTTACTTTTTAAACTTTTTTGTTAAAAACTAAGATACAAACACACACACTAGCCTAGGCCTACACACGGTCAGGATTGTCAAGACGTTACTAGGCAGTGACAACTTTTCAGCTCCATTATAATCTTATGGGACCACCATTGTTTATGCAGTCCGTCTTTGACCGAACATCGTTATGCAGTGCATGACTGTATCTGTAAGATCTGGTAATGTCCCTTTTTCATTCCTGATACTTGTGTTTCATTCCTGAGAATTTGTGTTTTTCTCCTTTTTTCTTAGTCTAGTGGGAGTTATCAATTTTGTGTTATTTATTTCAAAGAAATAACTGCCTTTGCTGAACTTTTCTCATATGTCTTTTCATTGACTTTTTTAAAATTTTAATTTTAATTAAAAAACTTTTTTTTCCTTTCTAACTTTTATTTTAGGTCAGGGGGTATGTGTGCAAGTTTGTTACATGGGTAACTTGCATGTCGTAGGGGTTTGGTGTACAGATAATTTTGTCACCCAGGTAATCAGCATGGTACCTGATAGGTAGTTTTTCATTCCTCACTCTCCTCCAAACCTCCACCCTCAAATAGGCCCTGATGTCTGTTGTTCCCATCTTTGTGTCTACGTGTACTCAATGTTTTGCTCCCACTTATAAGTGTGAACATGTGGTATTTGGTTTTCTGTTCCTGTGTTAGTTTGTTTAGGATAACGGCTTCCAGCTCCATCCATATTGCTGCAAAGGACATGATTTCATTCTTTTTTATGACTGTGCAGTATTCCATCGCGTATGTGTACCATATTTTTTAATCCAGTTTACCATTGATGGGCATCTAGGTTGATTTCATGTCTTTGCTATTGTGAACAGTGCTGCAATGAACATGCATGTGCATGTGTCCTTATGGTAGAACGATTTATACTCCTTTGGGTATATACCCAGCTGTGGAGTTGCTGGATCAAAGAGTAGTTCTATTTTAAGTTCTTTGAGAAATCTCAGACTGATTTCCACAGTGGCTGAACTATTTACATTCCCATCAACAGTGTGCAAGGGTTCCCTTTTCTCCACATCCTCACCAGCACTTGTTATCTTTTGTCTTTCTGATAGTAGCCATTCTAACAGGAGTGAGGTGATATCTTGTTGTGGTTTTGATTTGCATTTTCCTGATGATAAGTGATATTGAGCAATTTTTCATAT
Organism: Pongo pygmaeus; assembly: GCF_028885625.2. Taxonomy (NCBI): domain Eukaryota; kingdom Metazoa; phylum Chordata; class Mammalia; order Primates; family Hominidae; genus Pongo; species Pongo pygmaeus. Next base: position 23,408,399 of record NC_072381.2, on the reverse strand, counting down.
ACTTGGCCATTTGTGTGTCTTCTTTGGGGAAATGTCTATTCAGTTCCTTTGTTCACTTTTAAATCAGGTTGTTTTCTTGCTGTTAAGCTGAGTTTCTTATATATTTTGGATATTAACCCCTTATCAGATAAGATGTACGGTTTGCAAATGTTTTCTTCCATTCCTTAAGTTGTCTTTTCATTTTGTTGTTTTCTTTACTGTGAGGAAGCTTTGTAGTTTGAAATAATCCTATTTATTCGTTCTTGTTTTTTGTTGCTTGTGCATCTGGTATTATATTCAAAAAATCATTGCCAAAGGCCAACGTGAAAAAGCTTTCCCTCCTATGTTTTCTTCTAGGAATTTTATGGTTTCAGGACTTATGTTTATGCCTTTAATCCATTTTGAGTTAATTTTTGTGTACTATGTAATATAGGGGTCTAATTTCATCCTTTTGCATGTAGATATCCTGTTACTTCAACATCATTTATTGAAGAGACTTTCCTTTCCCCCATTGTATATTCTTGTCACTCTTGTCAAAAATTAGTTGACCATATATGCATGAGCTTATTTCTGAGCTCTCTAATCTGTTCCATTGGTCTAAGTGTCTATTTTCATGTCAGTACAATCATACTGTTTTGATTACTATAGCTTTGTAACATAGTTTCAAATCAGGAAGTGAGCTGCCTCCAGCTTTGTTCCTTTTTCTCAAAAGAGCTTTGGCTAGCCATTTGGGGTCTTCTATGTTTCCATAAAATTTTAGGATTATTTTTCCTACTTCTGTGAAAAATGCCATTGCAATTTTGGTGGCAATTGCATTTAATCTGTAGATTACTTTGGGTAGTATAGACATCTTGACAATATTACTTCTTTTAATTCATGAATACAAGATATCATTTTATTTATTTGTATCTACTTTAACTTCTTTCTTCAGTGCTTTATAGTTTTCAAGATACAGATCTTTTACCTTGTTGGTTAAATTTATACCTAAGTATTTTATTCTTTGATGCTGTTATAAATGGAATTTTTTAAAAAATTTCTTTTTGGATAGCTTATTGTTGGTATATATAAACACAATTGATTTTTGTATGTTTATTTTGTATCCTGTAACTTTACTGAATTTATTAGCTCTGATGGTTTTTTGATAGAGTAATTGACTTTTGCTTTTATCTTGTTTCCTTCTAATTTTTAATGTTTTATTTGCTGTCTTTTTACTAGATTTCAAGAAGGAAGCCTAGATCATTGATTTTTCAGACTTCTTTTCTTTGAATATATGCATTTAACACTATATATTTTCTTCTAAGTATTGTTTGAGCTGCTTCCCACAAGTTGTGACATATAATATATTTATTATTACTCAAACAAAATATTTTCTAAATTCAATTTTATTTCTTCTTTGATCCATGGGTTATTTAGAAGTAATATGGGCTGGGCACAGTGGCTCATGCCTGTAATCCCAGCACATTGAGAGACCAAGGCAGAAAGATTGCTTGAGCTCAGGAGTTTGAGACCAGCCTGGGCAACAAAGTGAAACCCATCTCTACAAAAAATAAAAAAATTAGCTGGGTGTCGTGGCATGCACCTGTGGTCCCAGCTACATGGGAGGCTGAGGCAGGAAGATTGCTTGAACCCACGAGGTCAAGGCTGCCATAAGCCCTGTTCATGCCACTGCACTCTAGCCTGGGTGACAGAGTGGGACATTTTCTCAAGAAAAAAAAGGGTAAGTAATATGTTTTATTTCCAGTAAGTTGAAGATTAGCTAGTTATAGTTCTAGTTTAATTCTCTTGTGCTCAGAGTATTTACTCTGAATAATTTTAATCTGTTAAAATGTCTTCATGTTTGTTTTATGGTTCAAGCTATGGCCAGTTTTTTAAAACGTTTTTATTCTTGAAAAGAATGATTTTTTTTTTTTTTTTGAGCCGGAGTTTTAGCTCTTGTTGCCCAGGCTGGAGTGCAATGGCGTGATCTCAGCTCACTGCAACCTCCGCCTCCCAGGTTCAAGCAATTCTCCTGCCTCAGCCACCCGAGTAGCTGGGATTACAGGGATGCACCACCACGCCTGGCTAATTTTTTTTCTATTTTTAGTAGAGACGGGGATTCTCCATGTTGGTCAGGCTGGTCTCAAACTCCTAACCTCAGATGATCCACCCACCTCGGCCTCCCAAAGTGCTGGGATTACAGGCATGAGCCACCATGCCTGGCCAAGAATGAAAAATTTTGTCATTGATGGGTGCAGAGTTCTAAATATTTCAATGAGGTCAACCCATTAATTTTGTTGTTTCTATCTTTTACATACTTATTAAATTTTTGGCATCATATCCAACTATTAAAACAGAAGTATTAAATTTTCTACCATGATTATAGATGTATCTATTTCTTATTTTAATCTGTCCATTTTTACTTTACATAGTTTACATCTTAGTTGTTGGGTACCCACAATTTAGATACTGATCTCATCTTGTGAAGTTATCAGTAATATCTATCATTATGAAATGCTTTTATCTTTAGTAATGCTCTTTAGCTTATTGTCTGCTTAACTATTTGGTTAAGAGTACATGGTGTATTTTTTTCTAACTTTTTTCTTTCAGCCTATCTTATTTCTATATTTGAATGTGTTTCTTGTAATCAGCATATAATTGAGTTTTTAACCTAATCTGTCAGTTTTATTTAATTGTCATACTTTATTTATTTACTTTAAGTGAAAATACTATAGTTGGGTTTGTATTTACTACTTATTGTTTTCTATTTGACCTGTTTTATATTTCTTCTTCTCTCCTTTTTGCCTTGTTTTGAACCAATGAACCTTTTTTATTCCATATTTTCTTTTATTAATTTGTTATTCATTTTCTTTTTTTGAAATTTCTCCTTTGTAAAATTTTATTCTTAGCTTATTGCAGTGTTTTAGAAATTACTATTGATACCAATTTCCCAAGTATTCTAGAACCTTAGACTATTTTCACTCCATTTAATTCTCTCCTATATTTTAATTTTAATTCTCTCTATTTTTTTAACTCCATGAAAGGTTGCTATTGTTGTTTGGCATACTCAGTATTCATTTATATTTACTCACACATTTACTGTTTGTTGGGCTTCTCATTTTTTTCTGCTTATTATGTTTTCATCTGAGATCATTTTCATGCTGCCTGAATAGCTCTCTTTCATTTTTTGTTTCTTCATTTTTAATACAGGTTTGCTGGCAAATAATTCTCTCAGCTTTTCTTTGGAGGAAAATGTCACTATTTTACCTTAATTATTGAAGAAAGTTTTTGCCAAGTATAGAGTTCTATCTTGGCAGTTATTTTTTCAGCCGGTTAATAATGTCAGTAGGCCGGGCATGGTGGCTCACGCTTGTAATCCAAGCACTTTGGGAGGCCGAGGCAGGTGGATCATGAGGTCAGGAGTTCGAGACCAGCCTGGCCAACACAGTGAAACCGCATCTCTACTAAAAATACAAAAATAAGCTGGGTGTGGTGGCGGGCACCTGTAATCTCAGCTACTTAGGAGGCTGAGGCAGGAGAATTGCTTGAACCCAGGAGGCGGAGGTTGCAGTGAGCCAAGATCGTGCCACTGCACTCCAGCCTGGGCAACAGAGCTAGACTCCATCTCAAAATGAGTAAATAAATTTTTAAAAAATAAAAAAAAATAATGTCAGTAATTTGGCCTTCATTGTTGCTGTTGAGAAGTCAGCTGTCAGTCTTACTGTTGCTTTTTTTTTCATGTCTGGGTACTTTAAATTTTTTCCTTTGATCTTTGGTTATCATTAGTTTTATTATGATGTCCCTAGGTATAGTTCCTTTTATTTATCTGGTCTAGCTCTTGAATCTGTGGGTCAACGTCATTTCTGAATTTTGGAACATTCTTAGCTATTATCTTTCCAGGTATTATTTCTGCTTCATTCTTATCTACTCTGATCCTCCTGCTTCCTTCTTTTAAAAAACCGTTGTGATTACATTGGGCCCACTAAATAATCTAGAATAATTACTCTATCTCAAGATCTGTAACTTACCACATCTGCAAAGTTCTTTTTACTTTGTTAGGTAGCATACTTAAAATTTCCAGGAATTAGAAAGTAGATATTTTCATGGGGGGCAATGTTCACTCTACTACAATCAACCTTCTGGTCCCCAAACAATCATGCCTATCCTGCATGCAAAATGCGTTGACCACATCCCAATATCCCCCAAAGTCTCAACCCATTACAGCATCAACTCAAGTCCAAAATTTCATCTAAGTGTTATCAGCCTCAGAAGTCCCAGTTTGCATCATCGAAATTAGGTATGGTGAGACTCTGGTTATAATTCATCCTAGGACAAAATTTCTCTCCATATGTAGACTTGTGAAATTATAGATTATTTGCTCCCAAATACAATAGTGGGAAAGTCATTGTATTGACATAAATGTCAATAATAGCTATAGACATTCTTGTTTGAAAGGGGAGAAAGTAGAAGGGGGGAAAATTGAGTCACTAGTCCAAACAATTTTGAAATTGTTTCAGCATAACGCCATTAGGTTTCAAGGCCTGGGCTAATTCTCTGTGACTCAAGGTTCCACCTTCTGGACCCAAAGCACTACTACTGAGTCAAATATCTTCTTTCATGAAAGGTAGCACGTGTTTGACCCTGAGTAGTTTTATCAATCTGTTTCCTGCTCATAGAATTTTGGGAATCCAATAAGCTTCTTTCATTTATTTCCTTTCTCTGTCCTTTTCAGTGCAATCTGATATAACAGTGTTGTTGCTGATATAACATTCTCAAAAATCTTGTGGGTCTCCCATGTTTGTCATGGGAAGTCACTTCATTAGATGGGAGGCTCCTTCTCAGGTCTTTCCTAGATAATCTCATCTCTATTTTGGACTCTACTGAGATGGCTGAAGGGATGTCACACATCTAATCTCTTCAAAGAGTCTTTTGTGTGAGTAAATGCTGTGATTTTTGTTTCTTCCTAGACTCCAAAGGTTGTCCAGCCATTCTCTTGCCTTCTCTACAGAGTATGTCTTCCTGACAACAAATCTCCTAATTTTCGCATCGCTTGCAATCAAGATAGGCTGAGAATTTCCCAAATAGCTAATATATGTGTGATGTTTCCACACACTGTAGTTCTTATTATCTTTGATGTGTGATTTCTCCAATCTTAAGTCAACAGGAACTCTTTCAAGTTGATTACTGTGTTCTTTTGACATAACCTTTGATGACTTTGTTGAATTCTGGTAGAATAGGATGTCCCAGGTTCATTCTGTGCATTTATTGCCTTAGATCTAGAAACAGTCATTTCTGAAAAATGCCCTGAATTATTTTGGTGAGAAATGCTTTTTGAAATCACAGTCTGGGCAGTAAAGGTGATCATTGCCATTACTTCTATGCCTTTTCTGAGCTGAAAAACATGTAAGTTTGTTTGGTTTTTGTGTGTGTGTGTGGTTTTTGGTTTTTTGTCAGACAGGGTCTCATTGTGTCATCCAGGCTGGAGTGCAGTGGTGCAATCATGGCTCACTGCAGCCTTGACCTTCCGGGCTCAGGTGAACCTCCCACCTCAGCCTTCTGAACTGCTGGGACTACAGGTATGTACCACCATGCATGCCTGGTTATTTTGTTTTTATTGTTTGTAGAGATGGGGTTTCACCATTTTGCCCAGGCAACATGTAGTTTTAAAAATGAAAGAGGTAGTATGTTCATGCTAATATTTTTAAATTTTTATTTGGTAATATTTTAAAATTTTAATGTAGTTTCCTACCTCATTAACATAATGCTTATTTGCTTTATGCTATGATTTACATACATTTTAAGTTTCATCATTTTTTAAATTTCAGCTTTCATGTCCTTAAGAATGAGATGTTTACAAGGCACACACTGTTTCGTCAGTTTGCGGTGCTTGCTGACACATCCTTCAATTATATTGTAAGTGCATGTAATGTTTAGATGCTATTTGTCTCTTTAAATATACCTGTCTGTTTCTTTTTGTTCTCGTTTAAGGTTTATCGAGCCCCTGTCATTACAGGCTCTAGAGATAGTACAAGGCAGTCACTGCTAGATGCTGAGGGTGTTAAGACAAAGTGCCTGAACCCAAAGAGCTCAGTCCAGTGTGAGAGGTAGATGTGTAAACAAATTGCTACAGTGCAATATGGTTGAGCTACAATGGGGCAAGTACAAATTTCAGAGGAGCGGGCACTCATTCTGCCTGGAGCATATCTGTCAGTCTGCCCATTTGTGGCCACGGATGTAATATTGGGAAATATCAAAGCTCAGAGTCTAAGCTTCCAGTCACATCCAAAGGAAAAAAAGAAGATAGGAGAATCTGTTCCTAGTGCCAAGCCATTCAATTTCACATTAGAATTCATGTAATAGATAAAGCCCAATTCTATATTATGCTATTATTTAGCCTATTTGACTTACTGTTTTCATTTGGGGGTTGTAAATGTTAAGGTAAATGATGCCCAGTATAGAAATATATCCAGTAAATTTCAATTAATAAGTAAACCAAAATGAGACAAACTTTGTTGAGAACCTGCTGTGGTGCTAAGTGCTCTGAGGACAAGTCGGGTTTGTGGGGAAGGGCCTAAGAAACATATAAATATATGCTCTTTTTTTTTGCTTCGGGAGGCATACAATCTAAAATCATCTTCTTTCTGAAATTTTTTTTCAACATTTGTCACTTTAAGACCATTTTCTAAATTTAAGTTGCTGCAGGAGATCAAAGAACTTAAGTACACTTGCAGGATAATATTAAATTAATTCCTGTTTATAACTAAGTTTATATAGTAACCTTGCTGAGGATTTTAATACTTGATTTCTCTGAAATGTTCCCAAACTGATCTACATAGATAGGAATATATATAGCGTCTTTTTTCCCCTCTTGGTTTTTCCTCTTCTCACCTGCAGGTTATAATTTTAGTTGAAGTAATTCTCATTTTAGAAATTTAATCAGTTCAGCAAATAAAACATTGGAGGATCCAGGAGAATATGGTGTCACTCAAAATCAGGCTTTTTTATGATTGTTGGCTGGTAGCATTTTCTAGTCTAAATTTGAATTATCCAGGCTTTATGAAACAGACTTCTAAATCTCAAAATTATACCAATTCAAGCACATGAGTAGATCCAGTATTTTTCCTGAGTACAATCTTGGCCCTGCCCTCAAGTGGCCATGCAATTCACCTTCCCGTGGAGGCAAATGGAGCTCCATCTGGTCTAGAATCCATCCATGTGCCACTGTTTCCTGGATTCAAAGTTTATGAATCTTCATCTATATGTCCACACAGTATGTTGACACATGAGATACTCATCAGTGTATACAGATTTTCAAATACTGAAGAAAAACTGATGGGGAAGGAGAGGGAAAGAGTAAGCAAGTGAATGTGTGAGTTTAGATCCACTAACACTGTCCCTTGGTTCCCTCTCTCTAGTCATTCATCCACCCTACAAATATTTGTTGAGGACACATAAGTACCAAGCACCAAGCTACATGCTGAGTGTAACATAGTGAACAAGACAAAAATGGCTCTTTGCTTCACAGACTGTAAATTCCATGAGGTGACAGACTGGTCCATCTTATAAACTATTTTACTTGCAGAGCTTAGAATAGTGCCTGATCTACAGTGCGGAAAAGATAGGCATTAATAGGGAAACATCGGAATTTAAATTACAAATTTGGATAAATGCTATGAAAGAAAAAGTTTGCTATGATATTACTATTGGGGTATATTTTACATATGGTTAAATGCACAAGTAGTAAGTGTGCCATTTGAAGAGTTTTGCTTTGTAACAATCATGTAAGTCAAGGCATTGAGCATTTCCATCATCCCTGCAAGCTCCCTCATGTCCCTTTGCAGACAATGCATTGCCCCCATCACCACACCAAATAAGCGTTGTTTCGATTTCTATCACTACAGATTAGTTTTGCTTGTTCTTAAATTTATGTAGATGGACTCACACAGTTTATACTTTGCTATGTCTGGCCCATTTTACACAGCACAATACTTTTAAGATCCACCCATGTTATTGCATGTATCCATGGCAGTTGTTCCTTCTTACGTTCCTTTGTAATGCTGAGTAGTATTCTATTGAATGAATAAACCATAACTTGTTTATCCATCTGGCCTCATTGGACAAATGGGTTCTTTCCAGTTAAGGCTATTATGAAAAAAAAGCTGCTATAAACATTCTCTTACAAATCACTTGTGAAAGTTTGTTTTAATATCTCTCAGGTAGGAGTGGAATGGCGAGGACACAGGAAGTGTGTGTGTTTAACTGCATAAGAAACCACAAAGACACATGCATGCACATGTTCGTTGCCGCGCCATTCACAACAGCAAAGACATGGAATCAACCTAAATGCCCATCAACGGTAGACTGGACAAAGAAAATGTGGTACATATACACCATGGAATATGACGCAGACATAAAAAAAGAGTGAGATCATGTCCTTTGCAGCAACATGAATGGAGCTGGAGGCCATTATCCTAAGTGACCTAACACAGAAGCAGAAAACCAAATACCACATGTTCTCACTTATAAGTGAGAGCTAAACATTGAGTACACATGGACACAAAGAAAGGAACAGACATGGGGGCCTACTTGAGGGTGGAGGTGGGAGGAGAGTGAAGATTAAAAAACTACCTGTTGGATACTATGCTTACTACCTGGGTGATGAAGTAATCTGAACACCAAACCCCCATGATACACAATTTACCTGTGTAACAAACCTGCCCTGTACCCCCTAAAACTAAAATAAAAGTTGTTTTTCTGTTTTGTTTTGAGACGGAGTCTTGCGCTGTCACCCAAGCTGGAGTACAATGGCATGTCTCACTGCATCCTCCACCTCCCAGGTTTAAGTGATTCTCCTGCCTCAGCCTCCTGAGTAGCTGGGATTAAAGGCATGCGCCACCAAGCCTGGCTAATTTTTGTATTTTTAGTAGAGATGGGTTTCACCATGTTGGCCAGGCTGATCTCAAACTCCTGACCTCAGGTGATCCACCTGCCTTGGCCTCCCAAAGGGCTGGGATTACAGGTGTGAGCCACCACGCCCGGCCAAAGTTTTTTACAAAAAATAAACAACAAAATTGCCAGTACTCCAAAGTGACTGCATCGTTTTACCCTTACACCAGCAATCTTTGAGAGTTCCACTTGCTCCACATCCCTAACAACTTGATATTGGTTTTTTTTGTTTGTTTTGTTTTGTTTTGAGACAGAGTCTCACTCTGTTGCCAGGCTGGAGTGCAGTGGCACGATCTCGGCTCACTGCAACCTCTGCCTCCCAGGTTCAAGCAATTCTCTGCCTCAGCCTCCTGAGTACCTGGGATTACAGGCACCTGCCACCACACCTGGCTAATTTTTTTTTTTTTTTTGAGATGGAGTCTCGCTCTGTCACCCAGGCTGGAGTGCTGTGGCACGATCTCTGCTCACTGCAAGCTCCGCCTCCCGGGTTCACGCCATTCTCCTGCCTCAGCCTCCCGAGTAGCTGGGATTACAGGCACCTGCCACCACGCCCAGCTAATTTTTTTGTATTTTTAGTAGAGACAGGGTTTCACTGTGTTAGCCAGGATGGTCTTGATCTCCTGACCTTGTGATCCGCCCGCCTCGGCCTCCCAAAGTGCTGGGATTACAGCCACTGTGCCCAGCCAATTTTTGTATTTTTAGTGGAGACAGATTTCACCATGTTGGCCAGGCCGGTCTCGAACTCCTGACCTCGTTATCCACCTGCCTTGGCCTCCCTAAGTGCTGGGATTACATGCGTGAGCCACAGTGCCCGCCCAATATTGTTAGTTTTTAAATTTTAACCATTTTAAAATGTTATTGTAATTTTAATTTGCATTTCCCTAATTAATGACGTTGAGCATCTTTTCGCATGCTGATTGATCATTCTTAGGTCTTCTTTTTTGAAGGATCTACTTAAGACTTTTTAAAACTTGTGGCTAAATGCACATAACAGAAAATTTGTCATTTTAGCCATTTTTAAATGTACAGTTCAGTAGTGTCACAAACATCCAAATTGTTCAACCAAATTCCAGAACTCTTTTCCATCTTGCAAACCTGAGGCTCCACACTCATTTAAAAAACAAATGCCCATTCCTCTATTCCTGTACTTTTGTCCATTTTTAACTGTTATTGAATTGTAGCATTTTGTTAGATATTCTGAATACAAGTCCTTTGTCAGATATATGTATTACAAACATTTTTTTCCTCAGTCTATAATTTTTCCTTCTATTTTCTGAATGGTATTCTTTGAAGGTCAGATATTTTTATTTTAATGAAGACAACTTAGTTATTTTTTCTGTGGCAGATTGTATTCTCTGTGTCTGTGACGATATCTCACATTCTGTATATATTTCTTATAATATTGATCTTGTCTTTTTTCATTGAATTTCACCAGTTCTGTTTTTCTAGATCAATTGACTGTCTATGTATGAGTCTATTTCTAACTACGTTATTCTTTTCCATTGGTTTTTTGTCAGTCCTTTTGCCAATATCACACTGTCTTAATTAACATAGCTTTCCTAGTAAATCTTGAAATCAGGTAATGTAAATCCTTTTATTTATTTATTTTTATTTAGCTTTTTTTTTTGAGATGGAATTTCGCTCTTGTTCCTCAGGCTGGAATGCAATGGTGCGATCTCGGCTCACCGCAACCTCCGCCTCCCGGGTTCAAGCGATTCTCCTGCCTCAGCCTCCCGAGTAGCTGGGATTATGGGCATGTACCACCACACCCGGCTAATTTTGTATTTTTAGTAGAGACAGGGTTTCACCATGTTGACCAGAGTGGTCTCAATCTCTTGACCTCATGGTCTGCCTGCCTCAGCCTCCCAAAGTGCTGGGATTACAGGCGTGAGCCACCGTGCCTGACCTTATTTAGCTTTTTTTTTTAGCCTTGACTTGAAAGTCATTATTTAACTTATATTTGAAGTTCAGAGGTACATGTGCAAGTTTGTTATATAGGTAAACTTGTATCATGGGGGTTTGTTGTACAGATTATTTCTTCAGCCGGGTGTTAAGTCCGGAACCCATTGGTTATTTTTCCTGATCCTCTCCCTCCTCCCATCCTCCTCCCTCCGGTAGGCCTCAGTGTAGTTGTTTCCCTCTATATGTCCATGTGTTCTCATCATGTAGCTCCCATCATTTATAAGGGAGAACATGCAGTATTTGGTTTTCTGTTCCTGCATTATTTTGCTAAGGATAATGGCCTCCAGTTCTATCCATGTTCCTGCAGAGGACAAGATCTCATTCTTTGACATGGCTGCATAGTATTCCATGGTGTGTATGTACCACATTTTCATTATCCAGTCTATCATTGATGGGTATTTAAGTTGATTCCATGTCTTTGCTATTGTGAATAGTGCTGCAATTAACATATGCGTGCATGTGTCTTTATGATAGAACAATTTATATTCCTTTGTGTATATGCCCAGTAATGAGATTGCTGGGTCAAATGGTAGTTCTGTTTTTAGGTCTTTGAGGAATCGCCACACTATTTTTCACTGTGGTGGAACTAATTTACATTTCTACCAACCATGTGTAAGTTTTCTTTTATAATAACATGACTAGATTTTAGTTTTTAAAATCTCACCTTCATTTATTTACACTTAATTGGCAAACTGAAACTATATGAATTTATCAACATAGGTGACGTGTGATATATTCCTGGCATCCTGCTCTTTTTGTTTCCTGGCTCATGTAATACGAACTGCATTTTACTTGCTTTTATTTCCTATATTATAATGGTAAACCGTAAGGTAAACTCAAGTACCCACTACATTTCTGAAATTATCAAAACCAAAAACCAAGTAAATTTTGAGTCTTAAAACACTCTGCAAGACAAGAAGATATATGTGTTTTTGTTCCCTGAACTTCGTCTCAGCCCTAATTTCATCAATATATTCCCCTCTTCCTTCTAGTCTTTGTTAATTTACTCTTTGTAGAGAACCACATCATGATTATGTTATTCTTTTTATCACACGAAAGTATTTTTGGTTAATTACCTTCTGCTTTCAACGCTCTAACTACATGAATAGCAATTATTTATACTTACATTTATATGTTTATGTTTAACCTCACCGGCTACTTTTTAAAAATCATGACTTCCACAGGTCTTGAGTTCTTAGTTTTGATTTATTTCTTATAAATTGGACCATGAATTTGAGTCTTTTCCTTTTGTTCTAGAGGAAATATTCTATCCACTTCGCAATGTCTTGACCTGACTAAGGCCGGTTTAATTTTTGTTTGTTGCTAATTAGCCCACCTTCCCCATTTTGGAAATTTGTATGTTGTGTTTTTTAACCTTGAAATTTAAAAAGATGTCATCAGGATATGAGTAAACATTATTTTATTAATTTCTCTTGAAGAAAATGGGCCTCTCTGGTAGTCCTTTTCTTCAACTCAGCCATGTTTCTTATGTACACTTTTCTTTTTCTTTTAAAGACAGAGTCTTCCTCTGTCACCCAGACTGGAGGGCAGTGACATGATCATAGCTCACTGTAACCTCAAACCTCTGACCTCAAGTGATTGTCTTGCCTCAGCCTCCTGAGTAGCTGGGACTGCAGGTGTGCACCACCACACTTGGCTAATTTTTTTATATTCTTTAGAGACAAAGTCTCACTGTGTTGCCCAGGCTGGTCTTGAACTCCTGGCCTCAAGTGATCCTCCCGCCTCAGCCTGCCAAAGTGCTAGGATTGCAGGTATGAGCCATCATGCCCATTATGTACACTTTTAATGACTACTGTTGTGGGATCTGGGATCTGTTTTTGTTTCTTTTTCAGAAACACTATTGTGGGTCAGATACCTATTTTTCTGTCCTCCATAGTTAATCACATTCTCTTTCATGTCATGTTATCCTCTTTGTTCTTTTCCTTGACATTTTTTGGAAACTTTTCTGGTTTGCATTTTCCTTCAAAGCTTCCTGAAGAGGTTTCAGGTATGCTGGGATATTGATTCTCCTTGGTCCTCCAAGTGGCAGGCTTTAGGGCATTACTAGAGTAACCTGAAGCTCTGATCCAATAGTCTAAGCCCATGAGCAACTTTGTTGATTTATCCCAGTGCTCTGTGTGAATAGTGTGTTTTTATGTATACTGTGGCAAACTAAATGCCAGGGAACATTGCTCTATATTCTTGTTCTGTTCTCTCCATTTCACCTCTACTTCTTGCTATCTCAAATATTTATTTTAATTATTGCATATGTAGTAATTTTCTTATGCTTTATGCAAATATATTTATCCTAGCCTTTTTCGTAGCCTATTCTTTTATCCAGGGAGTAAGGTTCCCCATTCTTAATCTCTTAATTTGGGGTCAAGTCTAAGTAGAGAGGAGTTTATTTTGTCTCGAGTCTAAATTATGTTGTTTCATGTTTTTTTGTATGCATGTTTTTCAAACTATTAAATAACCCATGGATAACAAAAGGATGAATGAAAACACATACGCACAATTTAAAGAGTGATAACAACACGAATGCCCGCATTCCCGAGACCAAGGCCATAGCTAGATTATTACCATGCCCCAGAAGCCCACCAATTGCATTCCTCTTCATTTCCTCCTGGAGGGAACTATTGCTCTAATTTTTTTTTTTAATTTTCTTCATAGTTTTATCACTTGTGCATGTATTTCTAAGCAGTATGTTGTTGAGTTTTGCCAGTTTTTAAGCTTTCTAGAAATAAAAAATAAGTAAATGAAAAATGCACACATTGTTCTGTGATTTTGCTCCATTTTCTCAACATTATAATTCTAAGATTCATTCATGCTGGTGCTAGTGGTTGTGATTCACCCATTGCGAATATTCTAATATCTAATGAAAAATGCACACATTGTTCTGTGATTTTGTTCCATTTTCTCAACATTATAATTCTAAGATTCATTCATGCTGGCGCTAGTGGTTGTGATTCACCCATTGTGAATATTCTAATATCTAATGAAAAATGCACACATTGTTCTGTGATTTTGCTCCATTTTCTCAACATTATAATTCTAAGATTCATTCATGCTGATGCTAGTGGTTGTGATTCATCCATTGTGAATATTCTAATACATGAATATACCACAACTTATTTACCCATTCTGCTGCTCATCAACACTTAGGTTGGTTCTCACTTTTTACTATTATGAGATTGCTCTCAACATTCTTCTAGTTTCACCTGATACACAGATACAGGGGCTTTTCCAGGTTTTATACTCGTAACAGAATTGCTTGTCATAAGAGTACTGGTAAGTTCACTTGCTATGGGTAAGCTGCTGTGATTGCAACAACAAAAAATACACTGACTTAAATAGGTTGAAGGCTACTTCATTCATGTTACAGTGAAGAAGCAAGTGGCTCCAGGCAGGATAATGCCCCATGAGGAGCAGTACTCCATAAAGTGGTACACAGGTTCCTTCAGTCTTACTGCTCTGACATCTCCAAAGATATTTTACTCACCCACATAAATAAAGGTGGTCAACTTCATGTCCATGGGTTCTAGACTTTCTCCAGAAAGAGAAAGTCCAGGGCAAGAATATTTATCCTTAAGGATATGACCCAGAAATTGCACATATCTCTTCTACTCGTGTCCCACAGGTCTGATCCTAGACCTAGAACTGCGTCCAATTGCAAGACAGGCTGAGAAAGTTGCTCTCTGTCTATGCAGCCAAATACCTAACTAAAGCCCAAGAGTTTGAGACCAGCCTGGGCAACAAAGTGAGACCCTGTCTCTACAAAAAATAGAAAAAAAAATTAGCTGGGCATGGTGGCACGTGCCTGAGACTGAGGGAGGCTGAGCTGGGAGGATAGCTTGAGCCTGGGAGGCCAAGCCCACAGTGAGCCATGATTGTGCCTTTGCCCTCCAGCCTGGGCAATAGAGCAAGACCCTGTCTCCAAAAAAATGAAAGGAGGAGATTAGATATTGAAGGACAATAAATAGCCTCTGCCACAGAAGCTAATGCCAGATAGTTTTCCAAAGTAATATTACTCTGACACTCTAACCAGGAACAGATGAAAGTTTCTAGTGTTCCATATGGTCTTCAGCACTGATATTGCCAGACTTCATCATTTTTGCCAACCTGTTATCATATAATGCTTACTCATGGTTTTGGAGTTTATGTGTATGTATGTGTGTTTATAATTTTTTTTGCCTTTTCCTGATTACTGATGAAAGTGATCATCTTTTTAAATGTTTATTGACCATTCAGATTTCCTCTTTTAGGTACTGCAGGTTTCAGCCTTTTGATTCTATTGGTTTATTTCATATTTATTTTTTCATAGGAATTCTTTATATAACTTGGATACTAATCCTTTACCAGTTATATGTATTGCAAATGTCTTCTTTCAGTTTGTGGATTAAGTTTTTAATCTTTTTCTGGCTTTTGTAATAAATAAATGTTCTCAATATTAATGTTACTCTGACTTAATCTTTTCCTTTTTGTCTTTACATTTTTTTCTGCCTTCTTTAAAAAGAGTTCACCTAATATTTAATCACAAATGTATTATTTTCTATGGTCTTTAAACTTTTGGCTTGTTTTGCTTTTCATATTTACAAATTTAATCCATTTAGAATTTATATTAGTGTATAGAGAGATGGACGTCTGGTTTCATTTCCTTTTATTATAAATAAACATCTGAAGTATCCTTTTAATAAAAAGTCTGTCTTCTCCCTTGATATATAATTCCACCTGTCATTATTAAGGGCTCATATATATGAGTCTATTCTGACTCATTCTGTTTCACTGTTTCTTTTCCTGCACCAATATAACACTGATTTAATATCTAAATCTTATCTGATAAGGCTAATGCTCCTGCCCTATTTTGCAAGAGTGCCCCAGCTTTATTGGATCTTTGCATTTCCATGTAAATTTTAGAATCGGATTGTCAATATTCACAGAAAAAAAAAAACAAAAAAAACAAAACAAATTTTATTGGTATTTCAATTAGAATTATGTTAAATCTACAGTTCAATTTAGGCACAATTAGCATCTTTATCACTGAGTCTTCCAATCTGTAAATATGTTATATATTTTGTTTAGGTATTATTTCAATAGGGTTTTATAACTCTATAGAAGTCTTGAAAGTACCTTTTTTTAGATGTAATCTTAGGTACCTTGTATTTTTATGCTATTATACTTAGATGATTTGCATATTACTCTAAGTAGTTTGTAATCAGTTTTTGCTTTATGTAATTTTAGTCTGTATTATTAGATGCTTACTATTTTATAATTGTATCTTCCCGGTAAATTGAACATTTTACCATTATGTAATGACAAACTTTTTTTATTATTATTATACTTTAAGTTCTAGGGAACATGTGCACAACATGCAGGTTTGTAACATATGTATACATGTGCCATGTTGGTGTGCTGCACCCGTTAACTCATCATTTACATTAGGTATATCTCCTAATGCTATCCCTCCTCCCTCCCCCCACCCCACAACAGGCCCCGGTGTGTGATGTTCCCCCTCCTGTGTCCAAGTGTTCTCATTGTCCAGTTCCCACCTATGAGTGAGAACATGCGGCGTTTGGTTTTTTTGTCCTTGTGATAGTTTGCTGAGAATGATGGTTTCCAGCTTCATCCATGTCCCTACAAAGGACATGAAATCATCCTTTTTTATGGCTGCATAGTATTCCATGGTGTATATGTCCCACATTTTCTTAATCCAGTCTATCATTGATGGACATTTGGGTTGGTTCCAAGTCTTTGCTATTGTGAATAGTGCCGCAATGAACACACGTGTGCATGTGTCTTTATAGCAGCATGATTTATAATCATTTGGGTATATACCCAGTAACGGAATGGCTGGGTCAAATGGTATTTCTAGTTCTAGATCCTTAAGGAATCGCCACACTGTCTTCCACAATGGTTGAACTAGTTTACTGTCCCACCAACAGTGTAAAAGTGTTCCTATATCTCCACATCATCTCCAGCACCTGTTGTTTCCTGGCTTTTTAATGATTGCCATTCTAATTGGTGTGAGATGGTATCTCATTGTGGTTTTGATTTGCATTTCTCTGATGGCCAGTGATGATGAGCATTTTTTCATGTGTTTTTTGGCTGCATAAACGTCTTCTTTTGAGAAGTGTCTGTTCATATCCTTCACCCACTTTTTGATGGGGTTGTTTGTTTTTTTTCTTGTAAGTTTGTTTTAGTTCTTTGTAGATTCTGGATATTAGCCCTTTGTCAGATGAGTAGATTGCAAAAATTTTCTCCCATTTTGTAGGTTGCCTGTTCACTCTGATGGTAGTTTCTTTTGCTGTGCAGAAGCTCTTTAGTTTAAATAGATCCCATTTGTCAATTTTGGCTTTTGTTGCCATTGCTTTTGGTGTTTTAGACATGAAGTCCTTGCCCATGCCTGTGTCCTGAATGGTATTGCCTAGGTTTTCTTCTAGAGTTTTTATGGTTTTAGGTCTAACATTTAAGTCTTTAATCCATCTTGAATTAATTTTTGTATAAGGTGTAAAGAAGGGATCCAGTTTCAGCTTTCTACATATGGCCAGCCAGTTTTCTCAGCACCATTTATTAAATAGGGAATCATTTCCCCATTGCTTGTTTTTCTCAGGTTTGTCAAAGATCAGATGGTTGTAGATGTGTGGTATTATTTCTGAGGGCTCTATTCTGTTCCATTGGTCTATATCTCTGGTTTGGTACCAATATGATGCTTTTTTGGTTACTGTAGCCTTGTAGTATAGTTTGAAGTCAGGTAGCATGATGCCTCCAGCTTTGTTCTTTTGGCTTAGGATTGTCTTGGCAATGAGGGCTCTTTTTTGGTTCCATATGAAGTTTAAAGTATTTTTTTCCAATTCTGTGAAAAAAAGTCATTGGTAGCTTGATGGGAATGGCATTGAATCTATAAATTCCCTTAGGCAGTATGGCCATTTTCACGATATTGATTCTTCCTATCCATGAGCATGGAATGTTCTTCCATTTGTTTGTGTCCTCTTTTATTTCGTTGAGCAGTGGTTTGTAGTTCTTGAAGAGGTCCTTCACATCCCTTGTAAGTTGGATTCCTAGGTATTGTATTCTCTTTGAAGCAATTGTGAATGGGAGTTCACTCATGATTTGGCTCTCTGTTTGTCTGTTATTGGTGTATAAGAATGCTTGTGATTTTTCACATTGATTTTGTATCCTGAGACTTTGCTGAAGTTGCTTATCAGCTTAAGGAGATTTTAGGCTGAGACAGTGGGGTTTTCTAAATATACAATCATGTCATCTGCAAACAGGGACAATTTGACTTCCTCTTTTACAAATTAAACATCATTTATTTCTTTCTCCTGCCTGGTTGCCCTGGCCAGAACTTCCAATACTATGTTGAATAGGAGTGGTGAGAGAGGGCATTCCTGTCTTATGCCAGTTTTCGAAGGGACTGTTTCCAGTTTTTGCCCATTCAGTATGACATTGGCTGTGGGTTTGTCATAAATAGCTCTTATTATTTTGAGATATGTCCCATCAATACCTAATTTATTGAGAGTTTTTAGCACAAAGGGCTGTTGAATTTTGTCAAAGGCCTTTTCTGCATCTGTTGAGATAATCATGTGGTTTTTGTCTTTGGTTCTGTTTATATGACAGATTACGTTTATTGATTTGCATATGTTGAACCAGCCTTGCATCCCAGGGATGAAGCCCACTTGATCACGGTGGATAAGCTTTTTGATGTGCTGCTGAATTCAGTTTGCCAGTATTTTATTGAGGATTTTTGCATCAATGTTCATCAGGGATATTGGTCTAAAATTCTCTTTTTTTGTTGTGTCTCTGCCTGGCTTTGGTATCAGGATGATGCTGGCCTCATAAAATGCATTAGGGAGGATTCCCTCTTTTTCTGTTGATTGGAATAGTTTCAGAAGGAAGGGTTCCAGCTGCTCCTTGAACCTCTGGTAGAATTTGGCTGTGAATCCATCTGGTCCTGGACTTTTTTTGGTTGGAAGGCTATTAATTATTGCCTCAATTTCAGAGCCTGTTATTGATCTATTCAGGGATTCAACTTCTTCCTGGTTAAGTCTTGGGAGGGTGTATGTGTCCAACAATTTAACCATTTCTTCTAGATTTTCTAGTTTATTTGTGTAGAAGTGTTTATAGTATTCTCTGATGGTAGTTTGTATTTCTGTGGGATCGGTGGTGATATCCCCTTTATCATTTTTTATTGCATCTATTTGATTCTCCACTCTTTTCTTCTTTATTAGTCTTGCTAGTGTTCTATCAATTTTGTTGATCTTTTCAGGAAACCACCTCCTGGATTCATTGATTTTTTGAAGGGTTTTTTGTGTCTCTATCTCCTTCACTTCTGCTCTGATCTTAGTTATTTCTTGCCTTATGCTAGCTTTTGAATGTGTTTGCTCTTGCTTCTGTAGTTCTTTTAATTGTGAGGTTGGGGTGTCAATTTTGGATCTTTCCTGCTTTCTCTTGTGGGCATTTAGTGTGATAAATTTCCCTCTACACACTGCTTTAAATGTGTCCCAGAGATTCTGGTATGTTGTGTCCTTGTTCTCATTGGTTTCAAAGAACATCTTTATTTCTGCCTTCATTTTGTTATGTACCCCGTAGTCATTCAGGAGCAGGTTTTTCAGTTTCCATGTAATTGAGCGGTTTTGAGTGAGTTTCTTAATCCTGAGTTCTAGTTTGATTGCACTGTGGTCTGAGAGACAGTTTGTTATAATTTCTGTTCTTTTACATTTGCTGAGGAGTGC
The DNA here is from genome assembly GCF_028885625.2 of Pongo pygmaeus. Taxonomy (NCBI): domain Eukaryota; kingdom Metazoa; phylum Chordata; class Mammalia; order Primates; family Hominidae; genus Pongo; species Pongo pygmaeus. The sequence goes on along the minus strand of NC_072381.2, from coordinate 23,388,807 downwards.
TTTACTTCCAACTATGTGGTCAAGTTTGGAATAAGTGCAATGTGGTGCTGAGAAGAATGTATATTCTGTTGATTTAGGGTGGAGAGTTCTGTAGATGTCTATTAGGTTGGCTTGGTGCAGAGCTGAGTTCAATTCCTGGATATCCTTGTTAACTTTCTGTCTCGTTGATCTGTCTAATGTTGACAGTGGGGTGTTAAAGTCTCCCATTATTATTGTGTGGGAGTCTAAGTCTCTTTGTAGGTCTCTTCTTGACAGTGGGGTGTCAAAGTCTCCCATTATTTTTGTGTGGGAATCTAAGTATCTTTGTAGGTCTCTAAGGACTTACTTTATGAATCTGGGTGCTCCTGTATTGAGTGCGTATATATTTAGGATAGTTAGCTCTTCTTGTTGAATTGATCCCTTTCCCATTACGTAATGGCCTTCTTTGTCTCTTTTGATCTTTGTTGGTTTAAAGTCTGTTTTATCAGAGACTGGGATTGCAACCCCTGCCTTTTTTTGTTTTCCATTTGCTTGGTAGATCTTCCTCCATCCCTTTATTTTGAGCCTATGTGTGTCTCTGCACATGATGTGGGTCTCCTGAATGCAGCACACTGATGGGTCTTGACTCTTTTTCCAATTTGCTGTCTGTGTCTTTTAATTGGAGCATTTAGCCCATTTACATTTAAGGTTAATATTGTTATGTGTGAATTTGATCCTGTCATTATGATGTTAGCTCGTTATTTTGCTCGTTAGTTGATGCAGTTTCTTCCTAGCATCGATGGTCTTTAAAATTTGGGATGTTTTTGTAGTGGCTGGTACCAGTTGTTCCTTTCCATGTTTAGTGCTTCCTTCAGGAGCTCTTTTAGGGCAGGCCTGGTGGTGACAAAATCTCTCAGCATTTGCTTGTCTGTAAAGGATTTTATTTCTCCTTCACTTACGAATCTTAGTTTGGCTGGATATGAAATTATGGGTTGAAAATTCTTTTCTTTAAGAATGTTGAATATTGGCCCCCACTCTCTTCCAGCTTGTAGAGTTTCTGCCGGAAAATCAGCTGTTAATCTGATGGGCTTCCCTTTGTGGGTTACCTGACCTTTCTCTCTGGCTACCCTTAACATTTTTTCCTTCATTTCAACTTTGGTGAATCTGACTATGATGTGTCTTGGAGTTGCTCTTCTCAAGGAGTATCTTTGTGGTGTTCTCTGTATTTCCTGAATTTGAATGTTGGCCTGCCTTGCTAGGTTGGGGAAGTTCTCCTGGATAATATCCTGCAGAGTGTTTTCCAACTTGGTTCCATTCTCCCTGTCACTTTCAGGTACACCAATCAGAAATAGATTTGGTCTTTTCACATGGTCCCATATTTCTTGGAGGCTTTGTTTGTTTCTTTTTACTCTTTTTTCTCTATACTTCTCGCTTCATTTCATTCGTTTGATCTTTAATCACTGATACTCTTTCTTCCAGTTGATCAAATCGACTACTGAAGCTTGTGCGTTCGTCAGGTAGTTCTTGTACCATGGTTTTCAGCTCCATCAGGTCATGTAAGGACTTCTCTACACTAGTTATTCTAGTTAGCCATTCATCTAATCTTTTTTCAAGGTTTTTAGCTTCTTTGCAATGGGTTCGAACTTCCTCCTTTAGCTCGGAGAAGTTTGATCGCCTGAAGCCTTCTTCTCTCAACTCATCAAAGTCATTCTCCGTCCAGCTTTGTTCCGTTGCTGGCGAGGAGCTGCGTTCCTTTGAAGGGGGAGAGGAGCTCTGATTTTTAGAATTTTCAGCTTTTCTGCTCTGTTTTTTCCCCATCTTTGTCATTTTATCTACCTTTGGTCTTTGATGATGATAACGTACAGATGGGGTTTTGGTGTGGATGTCCTTTCTGTTTGTTAGTTTTCCTTCTAACAGTCAGGACCCTCAGCTGCAGGTCTGTTGGAGTTTGCTAGAGGTCTACTTCAGACCCTGTTTACCTGGGTATCAGCAGTGGGGGCTGCAGAACAGCGAATATTGCTGAACAGGAAATGTTGCTGCCTGATCGTTCCTCTGGAAGCTTCGTCTCAGAGGGGTACCTGGCCACGTGGGGTGTCAGTCTGCCCCTACTGGGGGGTGCCTCCCAGTTAGGCTACTCGGGGGTCAGGGACCCACTTGAGGAGACAGTCTGTCCGCTCTCAGATCTCAAACTCCATGCTGGGAGAACCACTACTCTCTTCAAAGCTGTCAGACAGGGACATTTAAGTCTGCTGCCTTTTGTTCAGCTGTGCCCTGCCCCAGAGGTGGAGTCTGCAGAGGCAGGCAGGCATCCTTCAGCGGCGGTGGTCTCTACTCAGTTCAAGCTTCCTGGCCGCTTTGTTTAACTACTCAAGCCTCAGCAATGGCAGGCGCCCCTCTCCCAGCCTCGCTGCCGCCTTGCAGTTCAATCTTGGACTGCTGTGCTAGCAGTGAGTGAGGCTCCCTGGGTGTGAGACCCTCTGAGCCAGGTGCGGGATATAATCTCCTGGTGTGCCGTTTGCTAAGACCATTGGAAAAGCACAGTACTAGGGTGGGAGTGGCCTGATTTTCCAGGTGCCGTCTGTCACAGCTTCCCTTGGCTGGGAAAGGGAATTCCCTGACTCCTTGCACTTCCTGGGTGAGGCGATGCCTCGCCCTAGTTTGGCTCATACTCGGTGGGCTGCACCCACTGTCCTGCACCCACTGTCCTGCACCCATTGTCCAACAAGCCCCAGTGAGATGCACCCGGTACCTCAGTTGGAAATGCAGAAATCACCTGTCTTCTGCATCGCTCACGCTGGGAGATGTAGACTGGAGCTGTTCCTATTCGGCCATCTTAGAGCCACCTCTGTAATGACAAACTTTATCTCTGCAAATGCTTTTTGCCTTAAAGTATGTTTTGGCTTTATATTACTAGAGCTACCTCCACTTTCAGTAGGTTATTATTTTGTTGGCATATCTTTGTCTATTCCTTGACTTTCAGCCTTTTGTATGCTTCTGCTTTGGATGTGACTCTTTTATACAGCATACAGATAGTTTTAAACTTTGTTCTTCATCTAGTTAGACAAGGTTTGTCTTTTAACTGGGGCATTTAGTCCATTTACTTTATTGTAATCACAAATACATTTGGCTTTAATTATACCTTGTTATTTTATATTTGTTTCTATTTTCTATGTGTTTTTCTCCTTTACATATTTTGAATTGGTTATTTTTTTCTCATTCTTTTTTTTAAATTTCTATACTCTTGTTTCTATCAGGAGAGTTTAAATTACCTCTCTATGTTTACAGTGGTGAACAATAAAAGTTCTTTGGGTGATTAAATTTCAACTACCACCCTCTGTCAGTATATAATGCTGTTGTCATCTATTTTAACTCTACCTTGTTTCCTTAATGTTCATAGCACATTATTATTATTGGCATATTTGATTAATATTCATTTAGCTTTACTTACATATTTACCACTTTATTTGCAATGCCTGCTTACATCTCAGACCCTCCATCTGAGATCACTTGATTTCTACATGAAGTACATTCATTAGAAGTTTCTCTTTTTTTTTGAGACGAAGTCTTGCTCTGTAGCCTAGGCTGGAGTGCGGTGGTGTAATCTCGGCTCACTACAACCTCCACCTCCCGGGTTCAAGCAATTATCCTGCCTCAGCCTCCCAAGTAGCTGGGACTACAGGCGCCCACCACCACTCCTGGCTAATTTTTGTGTTTTTAGTAGAGACAGGGTTTCACCATGTCGGCCAGGATGGTCTCAAACTCCTGACCTCAGGTGATCTGGCCACCTCGGCCTCCCGAAGTGCTGGGATTACAAGCATGAGCCACCATGTCTGGCCTAGAATTTTCTTTGGTGGGGATCTGCTGGAAGCCAACACTTTCAGGTATCACTTGACAGAAAATGTCTTTATTTTTGCCCCTGTTATTGAAAGATATTTTCTCTAGGTGTAAAATTCTAGATTTATGATACTTTCTCTTTGCACATTGAACATATCATTCCACTGTCTTCTATATTCCATTGTGATATGATTTGGCTGTGTCCCCACCCAAATCTCATCTTTTTTTTTTTTGAGATGGAGTTTTGCTCTTGTCTCCCAGGCTGGAGTGCAATGGCACTATCTCGGCTCACTGCAACCACTGCTTCCGTGGTTCAAGTGATTCTCCTACCTCACCTCCTAAGTAGCTGGGATTACAGGCAAGTGCCACCACGCCCAGCTAATTTTTGTATCTTTAGTAGAGATGGGGTTTCACCACATTGGCCAAGATGGTCTCAATATCTTGACCTCGTGATCCACCTGCCTCAGACTCCCAAAGTGCTGGGATTGCAGGCATGAGCCACCATGCCCAGCCCCAAATCTTATCTTGAATTTCCGTGTGTTATGGGAGGGTCCCAGCAGGAGGTAATTCAGTCGTGGAGCAGGTCTTTCCCATGCTGTTCTCATGATAGTGAATAAGTCTCACAAGATCTGACGGTTATATAAAGGGGATATCCCTGCACGAGCACCCCTCTCTTTGCCTGCTGCCTTCCACGTAAGATGTGACTTGCTCCACCTTGCCTTCCACCATGATCGTGAGGCTTTTGCAGCCGCGTGGAACTGTAAGTCCATTTAAACCTCTTTCTTTTGTAATGTCTCGGGTATGTCTTTATCAGCAACATGAAAATAGACTAATACACATTGTTACCATTGGAATGTTGCTATCTCTTTAACTGTGACTTTCTTAACATCAATCTGTCTCTTGTCTTTAGCTGCTTTTAAGGTCTCTTTCTTCAGTGTTCTGCATTTTCAGTATGATGTGTCTAGTTGTGAATTTCTTTTTGTTTATTCTGTTTGAGATTTATCAGGATTCTTGAAATTTGAGGTTAGTTTGTTTCATCAGTTCTGGAAAGTGTTCAGTTCTTAACTCTATATTTTGCCATACTCCTTTTCTTTTCTGTCTTCTAAAACTCTGACCAAATGAGGTTATACCTTTTCCCTCTATCCTTCATATTGCTATTGCTTAGTTTTTATATTTGACATCACTTTGTCTCTCTGAGCTGCGTCCTTGATAGTATGTTTCATTCTCTCTTTCAATGTATTAAGTATTATTTTCACAGATGTATAATTTTTCTGCTAAAACTGGCCTCTTGACTTCCATTTCTATTATTATACTTATCATTTTTCTAAAAAATAGAAATAAATTTTGTTTGCTTTTTTAAATATGCAAACAAATTATTCCGCATCAAGCTTCTACTTTATATTTCTTGAAACATATTAAACATACTTATTTTATATTCTGTGAGAATTTCTATATTTGAAGTTTTAGAGACTCTAGTTCTACTATCTTGTTTATGCTAGCAACTACTCATGATGTATTTACAGATTTTTGACAATGAGCTGCTCACTTTCCTTGGAACCTTATTTATAAAAATTCTCTGAGGACTTGGCTGAAGAGGAATTTTTCCATAAAAGGTTTAAATGTGCTTCTTTCAGTTGCCATGAACATCATTATTCTGGAATTAGTTAAATTAATTTTTTTAGCATATCAATTTTCAGACCACCTTTTGAATTCAGCTGGCAAATGGCATGGGCTAGTAATGGTTAGGAATTCACAGGAGGGTATGTTATTCAACTAGTTGCCAACCTTAGGAATGCATTTTCCTTGCAGACTGCTTGGGGGAGCCTCACTTGAGGTAGTATTTTACCTTTACTCTAGTTATAGCATTTCAGACCCAGACTTACAGTGGGGTGGGAGTGTCTTGTTAAATTCCACACCTTAGGTGGGCCCTGAGTTGTATCCTCTCCTCCCAAGTCATAGGAACCTTTGACAACTCATGCACATATTCAGGAAGTTTGGCAAATGCCCTCAAAGTGAATGAGAACTACAGGGTGGAAGTCCTGGTTTCCATCTTCTCTTGGTCTTGGACCTGAGTATTTCTGCTTGCCTGCTGCTTTTTTTTTTTTTTTTTTTTTTAAGACAACATCTTGCTCTTTCACCCAGGCTAGAGTGCAGTGGCATACTCACTGCTCACTGCAGCCTCGACCTCCTTGGCTCAAGTCATTCTCCTTCCTCAGCTTCCCCAGCCCTGCAAGTGACTGGGACTACAGACATGTGCCACCACACCTAGCTAACTTTTGTAGTTTTTGTAGAGACAAAGTTTTGCCATGTTGCCCAGGCTGGTCTCAAACTCTTGGACTCAAGCGATCCTCCCACCTCGACCTCCCAAAATGCTGGGATTACAGGTGTGAGCCACAGTGCCTGGCCCCTGCTTTTTTCATCAGCTTACAGCAACACTGAAGAATGTAAAAAATGAAAGTGTTGTTTGGATTTAAGTTCTATGTCTGTGTTTTATTCACAAGTAATCTTTCCATACCACATCCAAAAGTCCTTTGCATTTCATCTCAGCCTATTCATTTCCAGAGTCATCTGTCTACATTTCCTTGAATCCATATTTTCTTATACTTCATTGTCCCAGCCAAAAGGCTTAAGGAGATTTTCATCTAGATCTCATAATAGATCATTTCTAGAAGCAGGTGCTTCCTTTAATTTCAGGAAAGTGTTTTCTTTAACTTGGGAATCAGGACGCCATTGCTGTAGCTTCTAGTAAGGTGGTGGGGATGACCTTGTGGCTTCCAACCAGTTGCAAGTAGTAAGTCTCAATTGTAGGGACAGTCAAAAGGAAGTAGAGTCAGAAGAGATACTAAGGAAAATCGTTTTCTTAAATTTTCTTTCAAAGTGATCTGAAGAAGAAAGAGGCTCTATCCCATTAGAATAAAGAAAAGGATTTCCGCAGCCATATTTGAGCAAATAAGTGACAAGCATAGTTTCCATATCTTGGTCAACTAAAGGCTGGAGAACATTAACGTCCATTTGATTTGACTGTTATTTCCTCCTGATAACACAGTACATATCTTTTGTGTCTTTCAGAAAGTAAAACCCTTATTAGTGCAGTCTAGAACTACCATGACAGGTACATCCTCTTCAAGTCATTGTACATCTTCAGTAAGTAGCTTATTTTTCTCTATTAAATATTTACTGAGTTAATATTATTCAACTTAAGTAATGAAAAGTTTTGGTTCACTTACAGATAGACGGTAAGCATGTGGATGTAGTCAGTGATCAGGCAGCCCTTCAACTTTCACCAAAAGGTAAGAATCTTTATTGTTGGAAATGAGGTTCACACCAGAATGGCTACTTAGTCTAGATTAACTTTGCTTTTCTTTTTTACCCTGAGGTATTTGGTATTCTTGGTGAATGCATGACTTTTTTCAGCCAATTTATAAAATTATTGCACAGATAAACTGAATAAAAGGATATTAATATATACTTCTGACTACTGATCACTGCTAATTGAAAATCAATCTGTGCCAGGCCCAATGGCTCATGCCTGTAATCCTAGCACTTTTGGAGGCTGAGGGAGGATCACTTGAAACCAGGAGTTTGAGACCAGCCTAGGCAACATATAAGACTCTACCTCTACAAAAAAAAAAAAAAATACAAAAATACAAAAATTAGCCAGGCATGGTGGCATGTACCTGTAGTCCCAGCTAATCAGGAGGTTGAGGATTTGCTTGAGCCCAGCAGGTCAAGGCTGCAGTGAGCCAAGATCAAGCCACTGTACTCCAGCCTGGGTGACAGAGTGAGACCTTGTCTTTAAATTTAAAAAAAAATAGTTATACTTCAAAACCAGAAACTGCCTTAGTTGGAATCTCATTTCTTTTTTTAAATTAAACTGCCAACAAACCTGAAGCTCCTGTTAAATTCCTATTTTTTTCCAACTTAATAATTAGAAGAAAAGTAGACTGGGCCTGGTGGCTTACACCTGTAATTCCAGCACTTTGGGATGCTTGAGTCCAGGAGCTCTAGACCAGCCTGGGCAACCTGGCTGTCTCACCCTCCTGAGTAGCTGGGACAACAGGTGAGTACCACCATGCCCAGCTGATTTTTGTTTGGTTGATTGATTGGTTGGTTTTTTTTAGAGATGAGATTTTGCCATGTTGCCCAGGCTGAAATTATTTCTAAAGCATCTTAATGTACTCACATTTTATTGTAAACATGTGGATTAATGAATTTAGTTGGCTTGAAATTTTTTTTTAGCTTTAGGTTCCAGGGGTACATGTGCAGATTTGCTGTGTAGATGTATCGCATGATGCTGAGGTTTGGGCTTTGTTGGAACTCATCACCCAATTAGTGAACGTAGCATAGGATAGGAAGTTTTTCAACCCTTACCTTCCTCCCTCCCTCCTTTTGGAGACCCCGGTGCCTTTTATTCCCATCTTTATGTCCCTGTGTACCCAGTGTTTAGCTCTTATAAGTGAGAACATGCAGTATTTGATTTTCTACTTCTCTATTAATTCACTTATGGCCTGCAATTTTAGTTAGGAAGTTTAATTAACCATAGAATTCCATTCCCTAAAAATTCAATTGAGGATTTTGCCTTGAAAATTGACTTTCCCTAGCCAAGAAAACTATTTTGCAAAGGTCCATTTGAAGTAACACAAATAAATTTTGATGGCCACATGACACATAAGGCAGCCCCACTGAAACAAACACCGTCACTCCCTTTTCTAAGCCCTGAAAATGCAAAAGGTAGAGTTATTGCCGCTCTGTCTACTGAAAATCCTCCTAAAATCTATTAGCTCACCTTTTTGCCTTACTAATAAAATTGAATATAAATATGTTTTATGATCCATAATTTCACAGTGTGCTATAAGGCTCATAATTCTGAATATCAATCAGCACTATAGAGGAGGCATAAGATAAAATGCTCACACCAGATGCCTGTGGACATAACCATGAAATTTCCTCGTATTCAATCTCAGATACAGCTTTGACATGTAATGTTCTTCCCTCTGAAGATAGTTTTGGGAAATAATCCAGTTAACAAAAATTTCTTATTAATTGGTTCCAGTTAATCCAAAATTTACTGGAAATAAATTTCCTATTTTTACTGAATAAAAACAACTAAATGCATGTTAAGAGGAAAGCTGAATTACTAATTTTCTAATTTGGGGAGTAAATGAATCTTCTCTTTAGAAAGCACAGTCTTTGGTGGTAATGCCTTGCAGATGGCTTTTGGGCTGGACATTTAAAGGGCCAAAATAGCTTTGTGCAGTGGCAATATTGCAGCCAGTAAGGTTTATCTGAGGTGCAATTATTGCTAATCAAAGGGCCAAATTAGCCAAGATTATTGCTAATCTTCACCAAACAAGTTATTCCAAGCTCCCAAAGTAGTTTACAAGGTTGAGTACCCTCTTCAGACCCCCCAGAAATAGTTTAATACATTATTAATGCTTTCAAGCACTAATTCAAAAATACCTATTAAAGAGGTATTAGGTATTGATATGGTTTGGATTTGTGTCCCCGCACAAATCTCACGTCCAGTTGGAGAAGGGGCCTGGTGGGAGGTGATTGGATTATAGGGGCTGATTTCCCCCTTACTGTTCTCATGCTAGTAAGTTCTCATGAGATCTGATGGTTTAAAAGTGTGTGGCACTTCGCTGTCTCTCTCTCTCGCTCTCTCCTGCTCCTCCATTGTAAGACATGCTTACTTCCCCTTCCGCTATGATTGTAAGTTTCCTGAAGCTTCCTAGCCATGTGTCCTGTTAAGCCTGTGAAACTGTGAGTCAATTAAACCTCTTTTCTCCATGAATCAGCCAGTCTCAGGTAGTTCTTTATAGCAGCGTGAGAATGGACTAATACGGGTACATAAAACATAAGGGGTTGCTATAACCTATTTGGTAACAGATCCCAACCGAACACTTTAAAGTTAAAATGCATTCCATTTTTAAATATGTAAATAGGATAGGAACATTAATATTTAAAATATCCTATGGAATATTATCCTTTCTGTTACAGAATCCTCAGTGTTGGCATCAAAGGTTGAACTTCTTAGGCTATACTTTCACACCACAAAATACTTTGTGAAATTATGTGTGACTAGCATTCGGTGGATATACGTAATATTCTAAATGCCTTTCACGTTTTTACTTTAATCCTCACAAAAACCCGATGAGGTGGGTACTCTTGCTTTCCCCCATTTTACAGGTAAGACCACTTAATACAGAGAGGTTTGTAAACTGCTAGGTTTATATTGCAAATAAGTAGAGCAGCTGGATTCAAATACAGTGTAGGCTAAGGGTCCGTGCTAATCCCCACTCAATTATTTCCACCTGCCCCAGGATTCGTGCATGCCAACATGGAAAATATCCCATTTCAATAAAAAGTGTGGAAAATCCATGGTGTAACAGAAAGAACCTGGGCTTTGGAGGCTGACAGAGCTTCCAAGCTCAGGTGACTACTCACTCACTGGTGCCTTCATCTTAGTGCTCCCTGTTGTGTAAAACAGACATGGCAACCCCACCTCATAGGTTTGTTATGAGGATGAAGTGAGATCATATATGTGACATGCCTAGCTAATTCCTCTCTCTACCTGTCCTCTTGAGCTGTTCATAGTATAATCCCAAGCTAAAGCCTTCCAAATCTATATTTTACCCTCCCTATGAAAGCAATGATTCCCTAAACAGTAGGCTAATCAATTAAAACAGCTAATCTCTACTGCTTTTTTTTTTCTTGAGATGGGGTATTGCTCTGTCGTGCAGGCTGGAGTGCAGTGGTCCAGTCATAGCTCACTGCAGTCTCAAATTCCTGGGCCCAAGTGATCTTCCTGCCTCAGCCTTCTGAGTAGCTGGAACTACAGGCACACACCACCACATCAAGCTAATTTCTTTATTTTTTGTAGAGACGGTCTCACTATGTTGCCTAGACTGGTCTCAAACTCTTGGGCTCAAGTTATCCTGCTGCCATACATACTCTTTCAAAGTGCTAGCGATTACAGGCATGAGCCACTGTGTCCAGCCTCCTCTGCTTCTTTAATAGCTGATTTTCTACCAGGCATAAGTAAAAAATAAAATCCAGCAGTAGTATCAAAACATACAGTATATATTTTGAAAAGAGTAAAGTAAAATATAAAATATAATTTAAAATAATGTTATATCAGGTGATATGTTCTTCCTAGGCCGGTTGAAAATGATTTTTTGTTATGTTGCAAGTTCGAAAAATTCTAAGCAGAGCAAGAAAGTCAAGTGGTGCATGCAACACAGAAAGTTTGAGACAAATAAATCCTTGTTACTCTGAGGGGATTTAAAAAATGAGGTACAATACTATCTGCAACATTTCAAAGCAGTTTTTATGCAGTAGTAATTATCCAAGAGAGCACAGGTAACATTATTAATTTGTTTGCTACTTACTTGTGATAAAATTTGGGATCTGAGCTGCCCATTGTGTACTGTGCACTGCCACAGATTTTATGTACTCAAGAAGACCTTTCTCACAGTCCAGTAATTAGGTGCTATTGACATTGTAATCTTTGGAAATGTTCTTAATGAGCCCAAAAGACACGAATCTTACAGATAAAACCTCAAAGTAACAGTGACTCTTTAAGTGGCTTGTCAGGAAGAGAAAGCTCAAACATCAGTATCTGAAACACAGGAGAAACCCAAATTTAAACCTAGATTACATTGTGTTGTTAATTCTCTGAGACTTCTAGGGAAGAATCATCCAGGGGGTGATCTGAAAAGTGTTTTAAAGGACAGAACAATTGTAATATATTAGATATAATTTAAAATCTTTCTTTTTACCCTTTGAAGCTTTGGACCCAAGATATATTTTCAATAAGTGTATTTTGCACTGATTTATAGAAATAAATGTTGTTTGAAAGTGAAGTTCAGTTGCCCCTGTTGTTTTAAATACAAAAATAAGTTTTAAAATCACGTAAGAAATTGGAAGTTAGATAAGAGATAAAAAGAAGTTTCAAGCATAAGTGTTAGCATTGTTTTATATATTGTCTCTAGACTGTCAGCTATAATGGATATAATTTGTTAAGGTTTTCAGATTCATATTCAAGTGCACATTTTATAATATTACAATGTATTTGTAAACAATATATTTCACATATAATTGATGGCCATAAAAATGTTAGAAGGTGTTAATCAATGAATTGTAAGTTAATACCAAGACTAACCTGATTTATTAAATATAATGTGTTACGGGGTCTGTAAATGTTAATGTCACTGCCACCAACTTTTCCATTACTTCCCTTATTACCATCAGTTACCTATTATTCAAATTTTATATTTCTAGGTTGTACATGTCATCTTTGTCTTTGAGACTTGTGCTAATTCTCAACTACCTTTTCTTAGGAATTTCCCTTGCTTTTTATACATTTATTTAGAGATATTTTCTATTAATACTTGAGGCATATAATTTAGCATATTAGATGATAAATTAAAACCTGGGGCTGGGAGTGGTGGCTGACACCTGTAATCCCAATACTTTGGGAGGCCAAGGCAGGTGGATCTGTTGTGCTCAGGAGTTTGAGAACCACCTGAGCAACATGGGGAAGCCCCGTCTTTACAAAAAAAAAAAAAATAGCCTAGTGTAGTGATGTACACCTGTAGTCCCAGCTACTAGGGAAGCTGAGGTGGGAAGATCACCTGAGCCCAGGGAGGTGGCGGCTGCAGTGAGCCATGATGGCGCCACTGCACTTCAGCCTGGGCAACAAAGACTCTGTCTCAACACAAACAAACAAATAAAAACGGGAAAGATCAGCAGCCTGTCTCTCAATTTTTCCTTCCAAATACAGTGAATTCTGAATGGCATAGAAATTGGTTAGGATGACCAACTGGATTAGAGAAGTGATGACAAAAATAAGAGGCTCTCTCTGTAACTCAGGCTCTGTCCATAGGTCAGATTGGGATTGAAAAATGTTAGAAATGAAAAGGGAAAGCCACCCATATGCTTTGAAAATACAGTGTTAATCTTTGAAATAAATAGGCAGGTAATTACTTTGAATTTGCAAGATGATAAAAATTTAGTAGAAAAAAGCTTAGGCTAATACCTATTAAAATGTCCCTTATTAATTTGATGGACTGTCTTATTTCAGTCTAGTATGTTTTTAAGCATCCATAGACGAAAGTTCATTTAATAAATACCACTAATCACATTCCTTATCACACCTACACCTGGTGCGTAAAGCTCTCTAAAGCACAAGGCAGGAGACAAGAATGTTTCTGGTGTGTGTTGTTAGTCCAGTTGAGCCATGAGTTGGATTCCAGCAGCCTCTCTACCCTGTGACAATGATTTCATCCCAAACCTTGCTGCCTGGTTGCAGACTGATTTTGCGGTCATTTAAGAGGCATTATAAACCATATAAGCCATTATGGCAGTAAGAAAATACTGAGAAAGGATTTAATTAGTGCAGAGACAAGTGGGTATTAACTTTTTAATTTAGGAATGAGTCTGCTGGCAAAATGTTACAGGATATTATACATGGATTCATGAAAATCCATGGGCTTACCAAGTGTACCCTTAACTGAGTTTGACATGACATCTTTGTATATGAAAGGTACCATATTAATATTCCTTTCAGCTGCAGGAACCCCCATTTCAGAAATTGTGGGAATAAACTGAGATCAGAAAAGTGGTATTTATGAAGTGTTGGCTTCTACAAATGTCGCTGGGTTTCAAGCTTCAGCTTATCACATTCCCGGCTTGTTCAACTTCTTTAATCAAAGTTGCCCAGCTTCAAATAAACAATCACATGGAAAAAAGGATGTTACAGGAAGGATTTTGTCTACTATTGAATTCTACACAAATGTAAGCTAGAGTTGATCCAAAAACGATGAAATAATTGTATTTATAGACATAGTTAATGTAGACACTTTTTTATTAGGAAATATTTCAGATATTAAGGGAATACAGAGAATTATATGTTGAACATCACCTGGCTCTATTAGATTTTGCCATGCTTGAGTCGTAAAAGTAAGACAGTGAAGGCTGAGTTGCTATCATTCCTCCTTCTCTCCCCAGAGGCAACCACTGCCTTGATTTTAGAGTTTGTCAGTCATAGATATTTTGTATCACTACACAGACACACACTCTTATACATATACATGGACAAACAATTTATAACATCATTTGGCATGTTTTCAAGCATTATATCCATGACGGTGGAAGTATGTGTTCTTAATTTTTACCTATAAATGTTTTTGAAATTTATTTACAGTATTTTGCTGTATGTAGCTTGAGTTCATTTACTTTACCTGCTGTATAGTATATTCCATTGTATAATATGAATATTCTACAGTATATTCATTCTGCTGTTGATGGGAATTCAGAAGATTTTCAATTTGTTAGATTCATAAATAGCTGTTATTTCTCATAGTGTACATGTGCAAGAGGTTCACTAAATACCTAGAAGAGGAGCTGCTGAGTTCCAGTAACTTTACTAGATAGTGTCAGAATATGCTAGTAATTGGTTACACTACTTTACACACATATCAGTAGGTTATGAGTTTATATTGTTCCATTTTCCTACTAACACTTGGAGTTGCCATATTTTTAATTTTTGCTGATATGATGGGTGTGAATTGCATTTTATTCTTTTTTTGAAATGTCCTGATAACTAATAAGAGTAATTTTTTATATATGTATTAACCATTTTAGTTTCCTCGTCTATGAATTTCTTGGTGCTAGAAGTAGATGATTTTCTATAATTGGGTGGTTCTTTTTTATAGGAGTCTATACATTCTGAACATTATCTCTTTGTTAGTTTCACGCTTCACTGTCTTCTTCCTGCCTGTGGCGTGTCTTGTAACTTTGCTTTTGATGTCTAGTTGAATCAAATTTTTAAAAAGTTTTTATGTAGTAATATTTTTAATATTTTAATTTATGAATTGTTCTTTTTATTATCTTTCCTAGAAAAAATTTCCTACTCTAAGTTTATAGAAACAATCCCACATTGTCTTTTAAAAATATTACTAATTTGATTTTCACAGTTAGGCCTTTTAAAGCACCAGAATTAATTTTTTTTGTTATACTTTCAGTTCTGGGGTACATGTGCAAAATGTGCAGTTTTGTTACATAGGTATACACGTGCCATGGTGGTTTGCTATACCCATCAGCCCGTCACCTACATTAGGTATTTCTCCTAATGCTATCCCTCCCGTACCCCCCACCCCCTGACAGGCCACAGTGTGTGATGTTCCCCTCCCTGTGTCCATGTGTTCTCATTGTTCAAATCCCACTTATGAGTGAGAACAGGTGGTGTTTGGTTTTCTGTTCTTGTGTTAGTTTGCTGAGAATTGTGGTTTCCAGCTTCATCCATGTCCCTGCAAAGGACATGAACTCATTCTTTTTTATGGCTGTGTAGTACTCCATGGTGTATGTGTGCCACATTTTCTTTATCCAGTCTATTATTGATGGACATTTGGGGTGGTTTCAAGTCTTTGCTATTGTGAATAGTGCTGCAATAAACATACATGTGCGTATGTTTGTAGTAGAATGATTTATAATCCTCTGGGTATATACCCAGTAATGGGATTGCTGGGTCAAATGGTATTTCTAGTTCTAGATCCTTGAGGAATCGCCACACAGAATTAATTTTTGTAGACGATGTAGTTTTGTAGTCTTTTGTTCCAATAGAAGAGCTGATTGTCATATCATCATTTACCCTCCCTTTCCTGCCCCTCTTCCTTCTGTAATGCCACCTCTGACATGTGCCAAGTCTCTGTGTTGGTAGCAGCTTTTCCTAGGACCTTCATTCTGTGCAAATTACCTACTTGTCTTTTCTACTCAAGTTCCATGGAAAGACAGTTTGTATTTTGATACAAAGATTGATCTGGGAGAATTAACATTTTTATTATATTGAATCCTTCCAGCTATGAATACATTACAACTTTCCATTGATTTGGAGCCTCCTGTATATTTTTAAATTATGTTTTACACTATCTTCATAAAAGTTTTACACATCTTTTATTGGATTTATTCCTGAGTCACTTATAGATATAAGTAAATTATACTTTTTGTTGCTATTATGAAAGGAATCATTTTTCTATGATCATTCGAAGAAAAGATTTTCTTTTTTCTGAGACAGAGTCTTGGTCTATTACTATTGACTAGTTTTATGCTTTTGATCTTATGTTTAACAAATTTGCTGAACTCTATGGGCCTTGTAGCTGAAAAATTTCTTGTTTATATTTGGACAATCACATCATCTATAATTTGAAAGACTTGTCTCTTGTATGAACTTATTATTTTTTTTCTTTGCTTAATGCACTGGCTAGAATTTCCGTTATTGTAATACAGCAGTCGGTGGCACCCTTTTTTTGGTTTCTCTAACAGGATAATTTCTAAAGTGTCATCATGAAGTATGATGTTTATTGTAGGTTTGTCATAGCTATTCTTTAATCAAGTCACTAAAGTTCTCTTCTATAGCAGGCGCTGAAAGTTTTTATAACAAATCGATGGCTAAGCTTTACCTGGTTTTCCCCCTTTACCTGTTAAGCTGATAATTGTGGTCGTTCTCCTTTAATCTGTTAATGTTGAAATACATTAATACATTTTCTCATGTTAAATTATACTTATATTTCTTAACTTTTGTGTTGATAATTAATTTTAATTTTCTGGTCTTTTATTTAGAATTTTCCTTCTGAGTTTGTTCTATATTTTTTTTTTCCCTGAATTCCCATTATGTAGTTTGGATATAAAGGCTGTACTCGACTCAGTAGGAAGGATTACCTTCTTCTACTTCTTCTTTCAGATTATTAAAGTTAGTATATAATAGATATCTCAGCCGGGCATGGTGGCTTACACCTGTAATTCCAGCACTTTGGGAGGCAGAGGCAGGCAGATCATGAGGTCAGGAGTTTGAGACCAGCCTGACCAACATGGTGAAACCCTGTCTCTACTAAAAATACAAAAATTAGCCGGGTGTGGTGGTGCATGCCTGTAATCCCAGCTACTCAGGAGGCTGAGGCAGGAGAATCTCTTGAACTCGGGAGGCAGAGGTTGCAGTGAGCTGAGATTGTGCCACTGCACTCCAACCTGGGCAAAAGAGTGAGATTCTGTCTCAAAAAAAAAAAAGATATCTCTTTGATGGTGTGAAAAATTTGTCAAATTGGACCTAGTGTCCTTTGTGAAGGTGAGAGAGATTTTCGAATGCAAATTTAGTTTCTTTAATAGCTGTTAGTGTTCTATTTTTTTATTGAGTCAATTGCTGCAACATTTTTTCTAGACAATCCATTTGATCTAGGTTTTCAAATACATTGAAATAAACTTGTTCATTGTATTCTCCTGTTAATTCTAAAATATCTGTAATTATGCCCCTTTTCTGCCCCTGATGTTTTCTTTTTTCTGAGACAGAGTCTTGGTCTGTTGCCCAGGCTGGAGTGCAGTGGCAAGATCTCAGCTCACTGCAATCTCCGCCTCCCAGGTTCAAGCGACTCTCCTGCCTCAGCCTCCTAAGCAGCTGAGATTACAGGTGCATGCCACCATGCCCAGCTAATTTTTATATTTTTAGTAGAGACAGGGTTTCGCCATGTTGTCCAGGCTGGTCTCGAACTCCTGACATCAAGTGATCTGCCCACCTCAGCTTCCCAAAGTGCTGGGGATTACGGGCGTGAGCCACTGCACTCAGCCTCTCCCTGATGTTGTTTTATATATTTACCATATGTTTGTTCTTAATCCTGTCAAAGTGTTATATGATTTTTAGTCTTTTCTAAAGTACTACTTTTTGGTTTATTAATTTGCTCTAGTTTTTTTTGGTTGTTGGATTTATGTGTTTCTCTGCTGTTTCCTTCTATTTTTAAAAGATATTTCTGTTTTTTCCTCTAGCTTACTCATTTTTTATTTTTATTCCATATTAATAAGTGCATTTATGACTCTAAAAATGTTTTAGTTGCATCCTATAAATTTTGACAGCACTTTAACTGTTGCTTGACTCTAAGTATTTTATTCCATCATGATTGTCTCTTTAACACAGAGATTTTTAAATATGCTTCGTTGAGATTGCTTTACCTTTAATTAATGACTCCTAATTTCCTTGTAACCTTTCTATTAGCTCGTCTTATTAATTTGGTAGTTCAGACATTCTTCATTCTTCTAATTTATTGTATGCCTAATCTCTTACGTTTTCTGAAAGAGAAATATAAAAATATCTCTATGACTGAAGATTGATCAGTTTCTGTTAGTAATTCTGTTAGTTTTTTGTTATATATTTCAAAGCTATGTTAAATGCTTCCTAGTTTATCATATTTTTTCTTGGTGGATTGTTGCATGCACGGGCCTCTTTAACCCTGGTAATTCTTTGATGTCTTAAATTCTATTGTGTCTTATATCAATAACATTATAATAGCTTTCATATTAGTAGTATTTGCATTGTATCTTTTTCATTTTTTCAATATTTTTATGATTCTTTATATTGCATTTTTCTCTTTTAAGCAACTTAAAATGATACCTTTTTTCTTTTTAGTTCTCTTTGGTAAAGTCTACTTTTTAACAGGTGAATTTATTGTTTACAGTTGTGATTATTGATATATTTGGACTATTTTTATTACCTTATTTTTGTATTTTCTGATATTCTGCTTTACTTTCTATTCTTTCTTGCTTTCTTTTAGGTTGATAACATTTTCTGTATTTTATCATTTCCCCCGTGCTGATTTGAAAGCTGAAAGCTGTGTTTCTTTTCTTTTATTGTATATGTTTATATATGCGTATGTTTTAGTATATGTGTATGTTTAGAAGTATCATTACTTCAATAATTTGCTTTGTGAGGGCCTGTTGATGGTAAATTTTGTTTGCCTTAATTTTTACCTCACTCTTGATGGTAATTTAGCAAGACATGAAATTCTAGGTTGGCAGTTATTCTTTCCTCCACATTTTCTTTTGTATCATCACCGTTGAGCCTCTACTTAGGATTATAAGAAGTCTGGTGTCAATTTTCCTATCATTTGTAGTTATTTAGTGTTTTCTTTATGGTGTTCAATGTATTCAATGATGTATTTATCAATATTCACGATAAAATTTGGATTTGATGATTCATGTATTTCTTTACTTCTAGAAATCTCTCAGCTACTACATTTTCAAATATTGCCTGTGCATTTTCTATGCTTATTTCTTCTGAAGCACCTCTCAATCTCTTCTCCCTGCCTCCAATCTACATTTTCTAATTTTTCTTTGTTGTGTATATGGGTGAATTCTTCAATAGTACCTTCCAACATTCAAATTCTCTCTTTAGCCATGCCAATTTATCCCATGTTTTAGTGTTTCATTTTAGTGACTCTTCTATTTCCAAACAGTTTAATTGGTTCTTTTTCAAAGCCACTGTTCTTGTTTTACTCTGGGCTATCTTGTATCATAATTTGTTTTTCCTTTTTTATGATAATTATCATTAAACACGAACTCTTTGAACATACTAAGCATAAGTTTTAAAATCTTTGTCATACTGTTTCATCAACCTAAATTTACCTGGAGTGAATTCATGTTCTGATAGCTTATCTTGCTTTTGTCTTGCCTAGCATTTTATCCTTTGTTTATTTTGGAACTTAGGTTTGCATGCTCAAGTCTCTCTCTCTCTCTCTCAATACAGTATTTCCTGAATATAGTTCTGTGACTGCTTCTTGTGCCTCTCTCACTCCCAGTTTATAGCCAGTTCTTATAAGTTTGGGGGTGCCTACTTTGCTGTGACATGAAGGATCCTGAAGACTCCAAGCCAGCAGGTGGTCTAGCTCAGTTCCTCTGCACGAATTGAGTCTGTGACCTCTAACCTTCCTAGGCTCATGGCTTACTACAAAGCCATAGCCCAGGTTAAAAACTGTTGTTGTTGTTGTTGTTTCTCAACTTTCTTTCATTAAAGCTTCTGCCTTCAAGAAGTGAATTTGTTCTTCCATCCAGCATGAAGCACATTTATCTTCTGTTACCAAATATGAGCTTTATTCTTGACCATCAGGATGGGTTTCTGCAGCTGAAACAAGAGACATGTGGTTTGGGCTATGTATTCCTTTGCTGAGGCCACCATAACAAACTACCACAAACCAGGTGGCTTCAACCACAGAAATTAATATTCTCACAGTTCTGGAGGCTGGAAGTCTGAAATCAAGGTGAGGTTGGTTTATTCTGAGGACTGCGAGGGAGAATCTGTCCCATGACTGTCTCCTAGCTTCTGGTAGCCCTGAGTTTCCTTTACCTGTAGATGACATTCTCCCTGTGTCTTCACATTGCCTTCCCTCTACCTACATCTCTGCGTTCAAATTCCTTCTTTTTATAAGGACACAGACATATTGGGTTAAGGTCCACCCTAATGACCTCATCTTAATTTGATCATCTGCAAAGACCCTGTTTCTAAATAAGCTCACATTTACAGGTACTGGAGGTTAGGACTTCAGCATCTTTAGGGAGACACAATTCAATTCCTAACAGGCTGGCTCGTTACTTCACATTTCGTTACAAGAGACATGTTTATCTTGTTCTTCCAGTATGTCTTTCTGTTTTTCTTTTTAAATTTTATCTATCAGGCCCATATGAAGTCCTAAATCATGAACTCACTATACCATTGTTCTCTCTTCTTCCCCCACCAAAAATATCCTATGTGTTCAAATCAGTTCTCTTCATGTTCTGGATAAAAGAAACTTCATTTGATTTCTACCTTATTTTATCTAGTTTAAGAACACTTTACCTTTGTAAACAACGGCACAGTTATTGTTATCCCCCGTATCCAAAGCATACATTAAGTACCAGTCATTTTTTTAAAGAACATTTTTAAAGTCTGTTGTATCTTCATAAAAGCCTTTTCCTTGTGTATCCTGTCCGTGACCTAGGCAGTAAGTTGCCTTCTCTGGAAAAGCATGTGTTATGGGTTGAATTGTGATCCCCCCCCCCACACACACACACCGCCTCACAAAAATATGTTGAGACTTTAATCCCAGGACCCTACGAATGTAATCTTATTTGGAAATAGAGTCTCTGCAGATGTAATTAAGCGAAGGTCTTCTAGGTGGACTCAATTCAATATAACTAGTGTCATAAGAGGAACATGTCCTGTGAAGACAGAGACACACAGGAGACACCATGTGACGGCAGAGACAGAGATTGGAGTGATGCAACCACAAGCCAAGGAATGACAAGTATTGGCGGCCACGACCTGAAGCTAGGAGGAGGCAAGGAAGGATTCCACCCAGGGTCTCAGCGGGAGCATGGCCCTACAAATTTCGGACATCTTGATTTTGAACTTCTAGCCTCCAGAACTGTGAGACAATTCATTTCTGTTGGTTTCAGCCACCCAGTTTGTGCTACTTTGTTATGGCAGCTCTAGCAAGCAAATACAAGGTAACAATTTAATAACTTCGATGGCATCACATTAAATCATTGATACCCACTTTTCCAAATGAGTTCAGTGGCAGTATGTTTTCAGTTTGTATTAAGACTTAGGGTAAGGAGTTCTGCCATTCAGTGTCCACCATAAAAGAGATATGTTCCCTTGATCAGTTAGAAAGCTACTTCTTTGAAGCTTCAACATATGTTCTAGCATTAAGGAATCAAATGTGACAAGGCTTGTGTATAAATGTGCCTGCCACTTTCCTAGCAGATAGCAAGTGATCTATATATGTTTGATAAAACTGAGTCTGAGGCCAGGCATGGTGGCTCACACCTGTAATCCTCCCAGTACTTTGGGAGGCCGAGTTGGGCAGATCACTTGAGGCCAGGAGTTTGAGACCATCCTGTCCAACATGGTGAAACCCCGTCTCTACTAAAAATACAAAAATTAACTGGGCATGGTGGCAGGCATCTGTGGTCCCAGCTACTTGGGAAGTTGAGGTGGGAGGATCACTTGAACCCAGGCGGTGGAGGTTACAGTGAGTCGAGATCACACCACTGCACTCCAGCCTGGGTGACAGGGCAAGACTTCGTCTCAAAAAGGAAAAAAAAAAATTGAGTCTGAGGTTAACTCCATTTAGACTCCTGATTTCATGAATTTAGGTTATGGTCTCACAATATCCATATTTGTCCTGGAGAACACCACCATGTCCAGTATTCTCTTCCATAAATGTGCCCATGCCTCCTTTTCTTACTCTCGCCTTTGCTTCCTCTGCAAGCAGCTGCCCTCTGCCCCTCCTTCCTTTTGATGTGAACCTGCTTGTCAGAACCTGCTTGCTCGCCTTCTCTGGCTCCAGTTTCCTCCACTCTCCTCCTGGCTTCATTGCCGTCTGGCACTGCCATCCACTGGGTCACCAGAATCTGACAAATGGCAAATACAATTTCTAGTCCTCGTCTCACTTGAACTCACTCCAGGATTTTGTTACTGCTAAGCATTCCTTAATTCCTTTTTTTTTTTTTTTTTTCAGCCAAGGTCTGGCTCTATTGCCCAAGCTGGAGTGCAGTGGTGCAATCTCGGCTCACTGTAACCTTCGCCTCCTGGGCTAAAGTCATCCTTCCACTTCAGCCTCCCAAGTAGCTGGGACCACAGGTGTGCGCCACCACGCCCAGTAAGTTTTTGTATTTTTGGTAGAGACAAGATTTCGCCATGTTGCCCAGGCTGGTCTCGAACTCCTGAGCTCAAGCGATCCGCGTGCCTCAGCCTCCCAAAGTGGTGGGATTACAGGCATGAGCCACTGCGCCTGGCCCCTTAATTTTTTTGTGAATAGCTCTATTGAGATATAATTGACAAATAAAAATTATATATACTTAAGTGAAATGATCACCACAGTCAAGCTAACTGGCATATTTATCATTTCACCATTTTCTTCCTCTCCGTCTCTTCTTCTTTCATCCTTCTCCTCTTCCTCCTCCTTTTATGATGAGAACACTTAACAGCTACCTACCCTCTTAGCAAATTTCAAGTATACAATACGTTATTGTTGAATAGTTACTCTGCTGTACATTAGATCTTCAGAATTTATTCATCTCACATAACTGAAACATTGTATCCTTCACCTTAATTCTCGAAAGTGCTCTCCTCTTGACCTCCAAGACACCATCCTGTCCTGCTTCTCCTCCACCTATTCAGAGCGCCCTTCTCAGTCTCTCCTGCTTGATCAATTTTGCCCCTCCTCTGTGTCTTAAATGTTGAGGTTGCTAAGGATTTCATATTTCGCTTCACTTTTTCACACTTTGTTATTCCCTGTTGAATCCTTCAGCAGATGTCTATGGCTTTCAAGATAAAATCAAGTTCTTCAGTTTAGCCTACAAGACCATTCATAACCCCACCCTCTCCCTTATGTGAGCTTTCTAACATAGTGGTCACAAATGACTTGCAGTTCCCTGCTGTTTCATTCTGTTCCAAGCACCTGTGCCCATACACATGCCTTCGTCTAGGTGGTGCGTCTTCTGCCTGGTCTCGCTGAGCTTCTGTGTTCAGCTGGTTATTGATGGCCTTATGCTGGCTGTCTACTGGGGTGACAGGGGTAACCGGACCTCATGTCCCTCATTATCAAGTAGGTTAAGCCAAGCTTGCTTTCATGGTGGTCTCAGGGTTCTCCAGAGCAGCAAGAGAGCAGGCTCCAATGCACAAGGATTGTTCAAGTCTCTGCTGAGGTCACATTTGCTCTTATCCCATTAGCCAAAGCAAGTCACAGGGCCAAGACCAGAGTCAATGTGTGAGGGAACTGCAAAAGCTGTGGATAACAAGTGGAACACACTACTTAGCCTTCTAGGTTTTACCTTCTCTTTGTTAATCCATTCACTCATTCATTCCACAGACTTTATGAATACCTAAGCAAAGGCCTAGGTGAGGCACTGAGGATATAGAGATTTTTCTCAGTGTCTGGAATTTATGTTCTAAGACAGTCACTTAGTGACTAGCACATTCTGTAAAAGTCAGACCAGGATTTGTGGAAGTCCCATGAGGTAAGGTGGGCCTCCTGAGGTCTGTCTGCGTTCTTCACCATTTCTGCAGAAATCGCTACCTTGCTATTCAGAATTATATATTAATAACCACTTTTCCCATAAGAATAATCAGAAACCAAGATACAGAAACAAAATTTTGAATATTTTCAGTGTGTATGTTTTTAAAACTGTGACTGAAATATTACTGCATTTCTTTGGGAACCTATAAATTCAGGCATGAAACTGTGTGATACAGCATTTCCACTAAATATGGAGATGTCAAGGTGAATTACAGGTGAATTACAGGAGCATTTAACATTTCAATCCTTAGGCTCCAAGTTGTTCATCTGTTCATAAGAAAAACTAGCTGCTTGTAACTTCAAATTCGTACGTGCAAAAATTGCATAGACCAAACGTTCAAATGAAAATCCTTTTAGAGGCAACTACCTAACGCTTCCATATTAAGAGTGTTTATTTTTCTCTAGGAGTAGAACAGATTGCATTGGCAGCCCAGTCTTTCATAAAGAGGGGGGTGGGGAATAGAGTTGGGCCTTCATTTTCTCACAAAAGGCACAATGTGAAGCGCATCTGTGAACATTGCATAATTTGTTATGTTCTACAAAGAGGCGGATTTTTGTTGTACACATACCAAAGCTATTTGGTGCCATTTCACCAATGATCTCTATTCAGGTCCAGAAAAGAAATTGGCCTCAGAAGAGTGAAAGGAAAGTAAATTTTTCTTTAAAAATTAGATACAGATTATCACTTCAAAATGCAGGAGGGAATTTTACAAGTGCCAGTGTACTGATTAGCTTTCCAGTGGACATCCAGCCCTTTATTAAACACATGCTAGCTGTGGTCAACTATGACCGATGTGATTTATTACTCTCCAGAAGGGCTGAACTGAAATCGCCCATCTAATTCAATTGAGAAATGTTGGATGAACTTGAACTGTTTCATGGACGTGAATGACCAGAGAATTTATTTGATGAGACGTTAAAGGCTGAATATGGTAACTATCTCTTTGATGGTTGGTACAGTCGATTCATTAGTTCATTAGCATGCCTTTCATATTTTTCATTACTACCTGAGCAACCTAAACGAAAAAGGCAAAAAATAAAAGTTTTTGTACAGCGTCATTACAAAAAATTAGCAACCTTCCCTTTATTGGTAAATATTCGTGATCGTTTTTAATGTAGTTAACTCTTTTCAAAGTGACATCAGCTTTCCAGTAAAGGAAGTTCACAGTAATTAAATTGTGAAAAACATTAATAGGTCCACTGGGATTTTTCATGTGATAGTCCCTAAATTATTTTCAAAATGTTGTCTTCTGACTTCATTCATTAAGACAAAAAAAAAAAAAGCCTTTAGGAAGTTGGCATGTTATTCACCAAACAAGCTCCTTTGCATTTTCTCATAAACTGGGCAGTGTGAGCTGTAATTGATGGCCTTGCAATGAAACATTTGTATGCAATGAAACTTTATCAATTTGTATGCAATGAAACTTTATCAAGAGTATGGCACAGAGGTGGCATCAGATGACAGTGCTTTCTCTTCATGTGTGTCTGCTAACATTTAAGATAGATTCTGCTTTTTTTCCAATGACTAATGCTGAGGCATAACTTGGAGATATACATCTTTTTTAAACTACATTAAAATATTATATCTTTTAAATTATCTACAGAAAGTCAGAGCTGGAAACTCTAAGAATAAATTATAAAATCACACTTCATGTAACTAGTGACTCTTTAAATGAAATTTTTCATTGAAACTTTGTCATTAAAATAGGCCTTTGGCTGTGCCCATACAAGCATAATAAATTGTATATGTTTGTGATACTGAATGACTTTTACCCATATGCTGCACTGCAAAGCTACATGAATGAGGCATTTACCAAATCAGGCCCACCACATTAAACAGAAAAACAATCTTTATTCATGGTAACTTATCAGTTTCAATTAATCAACCCTAACAATGGAAATTCTGATGTGTTCAAGCAACTTGAAAGCAATAGGTCATCTCCAGGGCAGCATTGTTGTGTCTTTGTGCCGAAGATTTCAAACAAAGCAACATCTTCAATAAATATACATGCATATACATACATACATGTGCATATATATACATACAAATGGACAGTTACAGCTGAGCCCTGTAGTGCCAACAAAAATGCATATGTATTTTTTATTATTTTTATCATAGCACATGTAATTGTTTTCCCTCAAGTATTACTTTTTGAGCTCTGCAAGTTTAAACAAAAGGAAAGAAATTTCCATTGGATGACCATCCTTTCAGTTTCTGTACTGCTATGTGAATAGCATTGTGCAAACCATTCCATTGGTTTTGAAAAGGGGTAACCATTGGTTTGATTTGGTTACACGGTTTAGTAAAGAGCTCCCTCCCACTGCCTTAGGGTCTGTGAAAGGTCTGTGACCTGTTTAGAACTGCCAAGTGAAATGTCATGTTGCCCCTCCCAAATGGGAGTATCTGCATTCATTTGATCAGTATAAAAAATGATTGGGGATGGCGAGATCAGTGCTTTTGAATTGCAATTTATAGCAGTTTACAAAAATGCACATTGTTGGAAAAGAAAACATGGAAGTGTTTCTTTCTAAATTGCATTACCTGTGAAATGTCATTAGTCTTTTAAGGATATTTACATCCTTTTTTATTATTTAGGAGACTTACTTCAACTAAAGAAAAATCAGAATTTTATTACATTATGATTTTTTAACTCGTATTTTGGTTTTAGTGGTAAAATTTTTTTAAAAAGCAATGTTTCTGAGTTATTCGTATAAACATAATTTATCATGTCCATTTATTGATTTTCTAAGATAATCTTTGTTAATGGGTTGTATTAGTAGAAGATTCTTAATTATCTTTCCCGGATTGTTCAGGAGATTTATTTGTTGGTAAATTCCTTGTCTGCTGATTTCTAATAGACTAAAATCTCCAGTATACTGAACTCTAGCAAGTTTCCACTATTCCTTCAACATTGTACTACCAGAACTTCTTTGTAAGATGAGTACTTTTCTAAATTATGGAACCCATTGACTCATCTACATGTATGCATAGTTTTATAAAAAGAAATTTCATTTCTTTTCATTAAATGTGCAAAAGAATACACGAAGCTTATCCAGAAAGTTTAGGTAGCCTGTTCAAGTTCATAAGGGCTGAATGCAGCCTCCTGGAGTTTCTGGGGTGCAGAAAACAATGCCCTTTATGCTATTTCCAGGCATCTCACAAGCTCCGTATCTTTATGGCAGTGTGTAGCATTGGACATTACTTTAAAGAAAGCTTTGAGTAAGAAAAGTTACCTTGGGAAAAGGCCCTTGGGGCTTTCCTGGTTGATACTTGACTAGAAAAAGAAAGGCCCTTCTGCAGAAAAGACTTGACCCAGATAGGCTCTGGAGCACTCCACTTTGAACCTCCCAACCATTGAAAGCCGAGGTTGTCACGTTTTTATCTTTGTTCATGTTAAGCCTTGGAATGACAGCCTGGCTCCTCTGTGTTCCCCTCTCCCACTGCCCCGGCTATAAGTGTCCACATTGACACCTACCGGTGACCGCAGGCTGCAATGCTTTGTTGCCTTCTCCACGCTCCCGGCTTTCACTGGGATTAGCCCAGGGCCTTTGTTCCCCTTCAAAGCTGGAACATCACATCCCATGTTGTGGCTTTCCTGTCTCAGACCCCCAACGCTTTCCTCACAATTTACGCACCAGGTAAATGTTCCTCCCCACAGGGCAGAGAGCCCAACGTTGAGGTTGGGGGGTGGGGACATCTTCCCATTCCCCAGTTTCAGAGCCCAGGGCCAATGTGGTTTTCTTTCCTTCTCATTTATAATTTTCTATTTCACATGGAAGAAAGATTGCAAAGCAAATGGAAATTTAAATCTTGGAAAAATCAAATCCCTGGGCCTAAACACAGACAACTCTTCCCACTTTTTTTATCCTGTTACAATGGCTTCAGTAGAATGTTGAGTACTGGCCTTTATCAGGGGCACCTAAGACCATTCCTGCAGTCTGGGGCTGCCGGAGAGCCCCAGACTGTCTCAGAGCAAAGCTTGGCTGGCACACGCTGTCTGGAAGGCCAGGGATAATCTGCCTGCCAGCCCTACCTCCTTCACCATCTCTCTTCCAGGTTCCTGAAGAGGCTCCCAGCTAGGGCCAGGGCTGGGAGGACCCACTAAAAAAATGATGCAAAATGCTTTGGGGGAAGAGTGGGGAGTGGTTTGTGTATGGTAAGTAAAACAAAGTTTATGTCTGTCCACCTTTCTTCACGTTTAGGGAAGTTGTCGGAATCCCCAAAAGAAGAGTCCTTGGAGGAGCCATCCATGCGCCAGAGCAGCCCCGCAGAGACTGCTGATTAACCGAGCAGAAGCCTGGGCTGCGCAGACCGGGCCGCAGAAAGAGTGGCCTCGCCGTCCTGGTGTAAGGTGCCTCCCTCGCAAAGGATACTATCTCCAAGGATTTTCTAAACTAATTGTTTAATCTCTCCGGATTATGTACATTAACGAGCACTGCGTTCGAACAGACCTCAATGCGCGCCTTGTGCGCGCTGCTTTCCACGCCTTTAAGGAAAGCGCTGGCTGGTGCTGGGTGAGCGCGGCGCACTGAACCTGCGAGGCAACCACATCTATTCAGGAAGCTCCGGGGACTCAGAAGGGCCCAGGCGTCTAAGAGTGGGAAAGAACGGACTTTAATTAAAAAGTTTGACTCCCTCTCTAATCCAGTCTTTCTATACCAAAAGCATCAACCTGATTTGCTGTCTCCTCGCCCAATAACTAGTCCCCATGAAGGTGGGTCAAGACTAGAGGGAGATCGTACATTTCCTCAAGGAAGATTCATTCTTATCTTACCCCGGCACAGGGCACCTAGCCGCATCTTAAAGGCTGTCAGAAATTCTTTAGTAAGTTGGGAAACTCTTTGGAGTTTTGCTTCCTGGTAAGGATGCAAACCAAGATTCTGCTGAAATGCCAGACACCATTTACCAAAAGGCGGGTTTGCTTTTCTTCCATGCGTAATGTCCAACTTGGTTCTTTCTATTCCCCTAACTACAAGTAAGGCCTTGTTAAGAGCCTGTATCTGAATCGTAGGCTCTGGATTACAGAATTCTAAAGTTATTTATTAAGTCTCAAGAAATATATTTGTGGTAGTTGTCACATAAAGCTGATATACTTTAGTTCAAAAGAAAGCTGCAGAGGTGATTTATTTGTGCGTAAAGGAACAAGATTTAATTGGAGAGAAACGTGTTATTTTCAACGCAAGTACACGGGATGGTATAGCGCTGTGGAGCATTATTCGAGCTTCATCTACTATGCACTATATGCCGCTGTCTCCAAAGGAGTGTTGCCCTAGAAACTTGTTTTAAATCTGCTGCTATATATCAACACCTTGTTTTAGCAGTCCTTGGCTGAATTACAGTTACACAGTTTGGCGCTTCTTTCAAATTTCCTCCCATCAGTTTGGCTAAAGAAAGGAATTTTTCTCCTTTAGAAATGAATTGGCTTAATTAGTAAGTAGATTAATGGCAATTGCTGGTGAGTTGGTTTCCAGCAGAGTTTCACCAGAGAGGGTTAATCGGAGTCAGGTCTGGAATCTTTCCCAGAACTGGCTGCCAGCCATTTCCACCAACCAATCAACCCTACAAGAAACAGAGGAAATGAAATAAAATTTGTATTCTCTGTGCCATCGTCCTGGACAGAAATTCCTTGGAAGCAGCCTTCTGGTTGGGTGCAATATCAAACTGCTTCATTTCAGAACTTTAAGAGAAACTTGAACCTTCAAGATTTATCTGGGTACCAAAGCAAAGTTTCAAATGGCACAGTAAAGGTCTCCACAGAACCCTGGATGTATTGGAAATTTCTGAGGCTCTCAGCCAATTTCAGGTTGGGAGAAATTGCAAACCACCCAAGTCCTGCCCTATATCTACTGTCCATCAGAAGTCCTTCAAAAGTTTTGCTGTATGTTTTGCAGCCTTTTCACTTATTTTTTTTCCCATAGTGATGAAAATGCATTCATAGTTTAACTTGCAGCTGCATTAGTCTTGCAAAAAAAAAAAAAAAAATCCCTGCTGAGAAATGCATATAATAGGAAAAACAGATCGGCTGGACAGCAGTATAATTAATGCCAGAAAGGGCTGAGGCCGGTTTCATAGTTTGTCTTTTGAGGATATCAAGACGAGACCTGGTGAAAAATGACGCATGCTTTAGCATTTCAGAAAGCTGGCAACTGGCAGCGCTTTTCCTTTTTTCTTTGACTTTCTGCCGCGGAACAAAGAGGTCCGCAGAACTAGCTAGGTTGTAATGAGTTCTATGTCCCTAGCACATTAAGTGCATCATGGAAACATATTGTATCGAAATAGTTTGGAGGAGAATACCGGGGATGAAAGAGAATGGGTGCTTTGATCAGCTCCC
Source organism: Pongo pygmaeus (assembly GCF_028885625.2). Taxonomy (NCBI): domain Eukaryota; kingdom Metazoa; phylum Chordata; class Mammalia; order Primates; family Hominidae; genus Pongo; species Pongo pygmaeus. The sequence goes on along the minus strand of NC_072381.2, from coordinate 23,358,803 downwards.
TGGGGTCCTGAGCACGCACAGACTGACTTGCAAGGAGTTATTCAGCTCCAGCTAGACACACTTACAACACCATTGAAAGAAATTTGCATATCTGTAATTTATCACATTGGTCCAGAACATTATTGCAAGGTAAATAAAAGTTAGTTGAATAAAAAAAATCAATCACGCAGATATAGAGAAAACTGTGAAGCCAGTTTTTCCACTAAAAAATAGAAATAAATATGTCTATAAAAAACATAGTGACTTAGAAGCAGCTGACTTTATTTTAAAATGCCTTTAGAACAACAGGTTATGCACTGGCAAAAACAAGAGTGGTCACAATTTCTTTGCCTTTCTGCTTTAGGGGAGTGTGTTCACTGCTTCCGACTGGAATAAAGTCAAAGTTGAGATGTGTTTGGCCATAACCAGCCTGCAACATGCAGTCAAAAATTAGTACACATTTTGAGCAGATACGAAAGACGACTTAATCTCTCTGGCATTTGCAAATGCTAAGTTAAATCTCATGTCTTCTTCTGTTGATTTCATTCCTAAGCCTTGTTTGCTGAATTTAGCTCAAGAGGATGAAATGTCCAGAGACCCGGTCAATAGGAAAACTTGCTTTCGAATGCCCCATGAGAACAAGTGAAAATTTAACAGGCAGGCATTGTTCTGAGTTTTGAAACAACCCAGTTAAACAGCAAACAAGAATCTTCAACTTGACCTTGAAAAAGGCTGTGTGCCTGCAGATAATCTATCAAACAACTCTAGATGACAATGATATATTTCAAAGTATTGTCAGATGAAAAGATTGATAAATTTGCTGTTGCAAAGAGAGAGCTTTGGAAACAGGCAACAGGCACTTTAGCTCTCTGACTCCGCCTCCTCCTCTGTCCTCACTGCCCCGTCCCCACCCCACCACCCCCAGCCGCCCTTGGGGCCAACTCGGTAGAAGAAGGCCAGTAAATCAGCACTGTAATATTTCTTAAGAGGCACGGAAAAGCTGTGAACAGTACTTCTCATATTAAACGCAATATTTCTTTGCTTTCGTGGGGAACAAAAGTCATAGCAAGACGTCTTTATGGCTAATTCACTCAAAGGCACATCCCTGGTTCCCCCCGAAGAAAGGTCAGTGTCGTTGTGTTTGGTCCACCGAGGGGGTGTTTTCACACTGAAAACTGAGCCAGCTGTCCCTGTCATACCCTCGCCATTGGGGAGCGCGCACTAGCCATGGTTATTAGGCACTTCTACACCTGCAAAATACACCGATTTCCAAGACTTTTCAAGACACCCTCCCGTTCTCATGCCCCCTCCTCTTGTCTGCTAA